>NC_069664.1:12628421-12931451 GCF_027244095.1 Hemicordylus capensis | reverse complement strand
CTCTTCGAAATTTTATCTCCCATTCTCAGATTACCTAGGTAATTTTGGAGCCTGGTGCTAAAGGCGTTTAGAGGCCGCCCACCCCCCACTGTAAGTTAAGCATAATCTTTAACACGTAGGTTCTTCAGGGCACAAACCACCAGTGGGGGATTTAAGGAGAGGAAAAGTAAGCACTTGCCTAAGGCAGCAACATTTGTGGCCCTGGGAGGGGGGAAGTGGCAGCTGCAGCAAGGGTGGGGGGCAAGGGTGAAGTCGCCCTTTTTTCTTCTAAAAACCGCCACTGTGTGGTGGGATGGGGGCAGTGAAGGCCACACAGTGGTGGCTGGGTGGGGTTGAGGGGAATGTCCCCCCTTTTACTTTAAAATGCTACTGCAGGGCAGAATGGGGCAGGAGCAGCTGTGGTGGATAGGGTGGTGGTGGGACGAGGGGAAAGTTCCTCTTTTATCTTAAAGCAGTGCTGCTGTGCAGTGGGACTGCAAGGGAGTGCATGCCCCCATCTGCAGCCCATTTTGGACCGTTCTCTGCACGTGGGTGTGTGAAATCGCCCCTGCAAACCACACCACCCAGGAGAGACTAAAGAGGATTGGTGGGGGGCAGAGGGTGTGAAGGCCCTGGACTTTGGCCCCAAAGTCCAGGGGTGAGAGTGCCTCTACCCCTTCTAAATAATGCAGCAGAATATTCTTTTACAAGTCGTTAAAAGGAATTAGGAAGTGGTTCCTTCTCCAAAAGGGACTCATAATCTAAAGAAACACAAGAGGCATTCCAGCCACAACCTCTGGAGGGATGCTATACTGGGATGTAGAAGACAAGCTTGAAAAGAGCAATGTCCCCTTGCAGGAACGGAACATTTGTACTTCCTGATATGCATCACAGGGGTAAGGGGGAGCTGGTACAGACTTTCCTCAATTACCCATGATGGCAATATTTATTAATTTTTTTGCAAGGTGATGTTTTACTGATGTTTGTGTGCCCTTGTGCATATTGACAAAACACAGCAAAAAGGCAATCTTGATGTGATTGTGGCAGATTTGTGTCAAGATCCACCTAGAGCCTTTGGAGTCAGCTGGTATATTGATTGATTGATTGATTGATTGATTAAGATCCTTTTCGTGAAATGCTTACCCATGTGCAGGTATGTACTGTATGTGCACATCAGTAAAACACTGCACAAAAGTAATCTGAACACCACTGCATAAAAATCACTTATAGATTGCTTTTCTGCAGCATTCTACCCATGTGTGCATATGCATCAGTAAGACGAGATGGAGGATGCAAATCAGCTAAAGGGATGGAAAACTGTGGCAATCTGTGTAAGCAGAATTCCTGGTACAGATTTAAGACATTTTCCTTATTGATTAAACCAGGAGGGGTAATAGCCCAAAGTGGATCCATGGAGCTATTATGGAACACAAGAGGGTGAATCTGCTCAGCTCTGGTTTCTTTATTTCTTCCTATTCTATTCTAAAAAGCAGAAAATTCTACTCTTTGGATGATCATCTTCTCAACAATGTTCCTCTGTGGAAAAGCATTTTGTGTACGTGAGAGTCTGAACTTGATAGTCCTTGGGAACGTTCCACCCATCCTAATATGAAAATCAATGGGTCCCAAGGGGAGGATGTCTCTATCATTAGATCAGCTCCCTCCATAACCTTCACACAAAATGACTTCGTGTGTAAGCAATTGCATGGCATATGGAGAAGCATTTACCTGGGAGCATTTTGTTTGCAGGAGCTCTAAATTTGGATGTTTATTTCTTCTCTGCCTGTCCCACACTTACATTTTCAGGCAGGGTTTTCTTTTTTAAAAAAATCAGCCTAGTAATGAAGATGTTGATAACCAACAGCAAAAATAAGGACATTTCTGTGAATGCATGCATAGGTGAAAATAACCGCTCCTTTCTTTGGCATGATATTTCTGGAGCTTCAGAGATGGTTTCTGCTTCTACTGCCTCTGCTTTCTCATATAAAAATGGACACAATGCAGGAAGCTGCCTTATACTGAGTCAGACAATTGGTCCATCTAGCTCAGTATTGTGTGTGGTGACTGTCAGTGGCTCTCCAGGGTTTCAGGCAGGATCCTCTCCCAGCTCTATCTGCAGATACCAGGGACTGAACAGATGCTCATGGAAACAGATGCTCTGCTACTGAGCTCCAGGCCCCATCCTTAAAGGACACAACTGCAGATTCACTAAACAATCCAAGATATCTCAGACCTTTGGAGTTGTGCAGCAGCCCCAGTGAGTTGTGTTGGAGATGGAGTTTCAGTGCATTGACCTTTTGCACCAACTATCCTAATGACCACTAGGGGCATTGGGAACAGAGAGAGTGAGTAAGGGTCTCCCTAACTGTTCTACCTGTCTCTGCTCTATGACTCCCTCGCTCTGGGCCACCCCAGCACCCCCCCCCCAAGTGCAGTTATGGGGCTGCTGAAACCTGCATTCTTCCCTATGGAGAAAAACCTTAAAGCCACTTGTGAGGTGCTGGGGTGGCCCAGAGTGAGTGGTGGTCTAGTGCAAAGACAGTGCCAACCACCCCCATGGGTTGCTAACCCATGGGGTACTGGGTTTTGTTGTTTCTGAAGTGTTCTGAGTGTAGATTCTTTGGTAGCATATACGATTTTCAATGACAAACCATGAATCCACTCTCATTGCTAACCTTAAAGACACATAAACTTCAAAAATCACTTAAAAATCAGCCCTTTGCCCAATTCCTTTCAAATAATTCTGATAGCTTCCTGGCCCCCCTTGGGCACTACCACCCATCACACTCTGCTCTAGGCCACCCCTTTGCCCCCGATATGAAGCTATACATTTGCTGACACCTCCATGTTTCCTTATGGAGAAAAACCTTAAAGACACATAAACTTCAAAAATCACTTAAAAATCAGCCCTTTGCCCAATTCCTTTCAAATAATTCTGATAGTTTCCTTGCCCACCCTAGGAACTATCACCCACCACACTCTGCTCTAGGACACCTCTTTCTCCTCGACGTGAAGCTATACATTTGCTGCAATCCTAATTATTCCCTATGAGGAATTCAAAAATAATTTTAAAATTCACCAATAATCAGAGGAGTGTGTCCAATTGCCTTGGGGTTTTGTGGGTGGTTGGCACCCCTTTCTTTCTACTACTCACCCCACTTTTGTGTCCCTAGGTGCTCTACAATAGGGGATATGGGCTGGTTCTGGTCCCATTATACTCTATGAGAAAAATAATTAAAAATATTTCAAATATTCATTAAAAATCGTAGGACTGTCTGATTGCTTCAGGGTTTGGGTGGTTGTTGGCACCCACGGGTGCTTCACAATAAGGTATAATGGCCTGGTTCCAGTCCCATTATACCCTATGAGAAAAAATAAAAATAATTTGCAAAAATTCATAAAAAAAATTGTATGAGTGTCCGATTGCTTTGGGATTTGGGTGGCAGGTACCCCTGGTTGCTCGCTACCATTCTACCAATTTTTGGATGTCAAAACCTGTTCGAACTGGTTCAAATCAAACCACCCCCTGGTTCGGTTCAAATTCGAACCTGCAGCTCGAACCTGATGGCTGGTTCGGTTCGAATTCGAACCTTTGAACCACCCTGGTTTGAATTCGAACCAGTTCAAATTCTGACCAGTTCACACATCCCTACTGGTAACCTCTAGGGTGGATTACTGCAATGTGTTCTATGTGGGGCTGCCTTTGTATGTAGTCCGGAAACTTCAGTTAGTCCAGAATGCAGCGGCCAGGTTGGCTCTGGATCATCTAGGAGAGATCATATCACTCCTGTGTTGAAAGAATTACACTGGCTACTGATACATTTCTGGGAAAAATACAAGGTGCTGGTTATTACCTATAATGCCTTAAACAGCTTAGGCCTTGGATATTCAAGAGAATGTCTTCTTCACCATGAGCCCCATCACCTGTTAAGATCATCTGGAGAGGTCCATCTGCATTTGCCACCGGCTTGTCTGGTGGCCATTCAGGAACAGGCCTTCTCCGTTGCTGCCCTGGACTTTGGAATGCACTCCCTGTTGAAAGAAGAGCCTCCCCATCTCTGTCAACTTTTTAAAAGGTGTTGAAGACACATTTATTCACCCAAGCTTTTAATTAGATCGATGGTTTAAATTTTAAATGCTGGTTTTAAATTATTTTAATGTTCATGTTTTTACTGTTTAAATGATTTAATTGTTTAATTGATTTCAAATTGATTTTAATTGTTTCTATTTGTTGTAAACTGTCCTGAGCCATTTTGGAGGGGTGGTATATAAATCAAATAAAGAAATAAAGAAATAAAAGAAAATCTGTTGCGCCACTGTGGGAAGCAGGATGCTGGATAGATAGATAGATAAGTTTATTCAGTCATTGGCCAGCAAAAGTTGGATGAGATGGGCCTTGGGCCCGATCCAGCAGGGCTGTACTTATGTTCTTAAATTTTACAATTATATGATAAGAGTTTGGAGCACTAGAATCTGTAGTGCTCAAATAGTTTTAAACAAAACAGGTCTCTTTGTGCAAGGCATCTGCTCTTAGAGTGCAGGGCAACTGACGACAAGAAGTATCAAATTGGGCCCTTCAAGAAGCTGATCTGAAGGCTGGTTCTTGGAGCTGCTGCACTCTCTCCCTTGAAAGCTGCTCTTCCCTGGACCCCAAGCTGCTTCATGAACCCTCTGACTTGCTCCACCACCTCCCCTGCATGCCGGGTCACTGTGGTTCTCTGATCTCTAATATACTTCCTGGCCTTCAAGCAGATTTTGTTAAAAGAAGGAAACACTCATTGTTGTGTGCATCTAAGACTCAACCTCATTCTTTAATGTTGCTGGATTTCTGCCTCCTCTTGGCCTTTGCAACTCTGTTAATAGCTTTTATCTGTCCCACTCTGCAGTCAGGGGCGGATTAAGCTTTTTGCCACCCATAGGCAAAAAAGCTCTTGCCTCCCTTTTACCTTAAACAAAAAAGATTTGCCTTTTTTAAGAGGGGCGGGTTCTCCTCACCCCCTCCATCCTTGCTGCAGCTGCCACTGACTACAGAGAGGATGGCAAAGTTTGAGGAGGAGCTAAATTTGCTGCTCCTCAAATTTTGCCGCCGTAGGCAAATGCCTACTCTGCCTCTCCATTAATCCACCACGGTCTGCAGTGCCAGATTTATGAAAAAGCAAAGTATGCTATAGCTTAGGACCTCCTATTATGAAGGACCTCTGAATACAAAAAAATGACTAAATTTCAAATTTTATCTTAACTGGTTGAAAAATAAAGGAGATAGGGGAAAGACTAAAATAGGCATGATAATTATGATAAGATACAAATATATTTATATAGCTACACAACTATTTATCATATTGAGTTTATAAACCTGTGCAGAAATAAAATATTGAAATTTTGTTAGATCAGAGCCTGGTTTTTTGGTTTGTATGTTTTTTGAAAGTCTTAATCTGGATCAGAAATTTGATCCAGGAACAGTTTGATTACGGGATCAGTTTTGATTTCTGCCAAGCATATACGTAAAAATAAAGCTTTATTATTTCTATTTTCATTGCCCTTTTCATGAGAATAATAATATTTTTAATCCTATTTTTTAAAAAAATTAATATTTTTTTAATATCACTATGGGCTTTTTAAGCTTGACATAGCCTAGGGCCTGCCTCAACATGTCATAATTCAGCCCTGCTATGCTGTCTGCCTTCTTGGAGCTGAACTCTGACTGGCTATGCCTTTGATTGCATTTGCCTCTATATTTGATCCAGGGCTGCAGCCTGGCCTTTTCGCTTAGAAAGGTCTACCCAAACAGTACTGTTTGTCTTCCTGCTTGACTGATAGGAGCTCTGATCCTGCATTGGCCCTATCCCAAGAGATCCAGTTGACATAGTGTACCTAGATTTCCAAAAGGCTTTCAACAATGTTCCTCATCAAAGACTCTTGAGAAAAAAATGTAGCAGTCATGGGATAAGGGGACAAGTTCATGTGTGGATTGACAACACAGGAAACAGTGTGGGTAGATATAAATGGACAGTTCTCTAAATGGAGGGAAGTAAGAAGTGGGGTTCCCCAGGGATCTGTACTGGGACCAGTGCTCTAGAAGTTGGGGTAAGCAGCAAAGTGGCCAAATTGGTAGATGACACCAAACTACCTAGGATAGTAAAATCCAAAACAGAATGTGAGGAGCTCCAAAAGGATCTCTTCAAACTGAGGGAGTGGGCAGCAAAATGGCAAATGCAGTTCAGTGTTAGCAAGTGTAAAGTTATGCATATTGGGGCAAAACAGCAGCAGCAGCAGCAGCAGCAAAATCCCACTTCACATATACGCTGATGGGATCTGAGTTATCAATGACTGACCAGGAGAGGGATCTTGGGGTCATGGTGGGCAGCTTGTTGAAAGTATCAACTCAATGTGTGTCAGCTGTGAAAAAAGTCAATTCCATGCTAGGGATCATTAGGAAGGGGATTGAAAATAAAACTGCTAATATTTAATGCCCTTATACAAAAGTTTGGTGAGATCACACTTGAAGTATTGCGTAGAGTTCCGGTCATCATACTTTAAGAAGTACATTGTAGAACTGGAAAAGGTGCAGACGAGGACAACCAAGATGATCAGGGGCCTAGAGCACCTTCCTTACACTAGAACCAGGGGTTCACATAACACTAGAACCAGGAGTCATCCCATGAAATGGATTGCCAAGTAATTTAGGACCAACAAAAGGAAGTACTTTTTCATACAACAGATAACCAACGTGGAATTATCTGACACAAGATGTGGTGACAGCCAACATCCTGGATGGCTTTAAGAGGGGTCTGGATAAATTTATGGAGGAGAGGTCAATCGAAAGCTACCCATCTGAGGGCTATAGGCCACCTCCAGCCTCAGAGGCAAGATGCCTCTGAGTACCAGTTGCAGGGTAGTAACAGCAGGAGAGAGGGCATGCCCCTTTCAACTCCTGCCTGTAGGCTTCGCAGAGGCATCTGGTGGGCCACTGTGTGAAACAGGATGCTGGGCTAGATGGGCCTTGGGCCTGATCCAGTGGGGCTGTTCCTATGTTCTGACACACTGTTCTGAGCCTTCAGCAAGAGACCAGAAGAATTGCGTGAAAGTGCCAACCCCCTTGCTACAATTCAGCCACAAGTTGAACATCATTGACCCAGGCTGTGGCTTAATAAGTGCTGCAAATTAGATAATTGCACCATTGATGGCAAACACAAAGCAATATTTGCATGTGTTTATGCGTGGGGTTCTGGGTATGTTTTCTTCCTGCTTGTCAATCCAGACAGCACTTTCCTTTAACCTTAATGCGAAAAATATTCATATGCCCTCATGATTATACAATACAGCGGTATTTGGGGAAAGATTTATCCTTCCAGCCACCGCAGTTATTTATGGAATAAACTAAGCCCCAGAGCAATAACTGTTCATTTGCTTTCATACAATGGCCTCATAAAAAAAAGGAGAGGTATACAAATAGTAGGCTTATTAATAAAGCCAGCTTCTTGCTGTGCAAAAATGTGGATTTTCTTATCTGAAGTGCTAATGAGAGCACACCTGCTAGAAGCAGGAAGCCTTGGATGTGCTGTAGAGATATATGGCAATTATAGCCCTCCTGGCCCTGGTATAGACCTCCTTTGGAAGGAATAAGAAATTATGGCTAATATGATGCAGAAGACCATCATGCATCAGCCAACAGTAGAGGGCTGTATTCATGGCATGGCCAACTGGCAGTCTATGAGCTGGATTCAGCTCCCAAAGCAATTCTATTTGGCCACAGGTGTCCCAGCTAAACTTGAATCTAGGAGGGGTAAAAGAGAATACAGCTGACAGATGGACTCGTTAGAAAGCACTTCTATCCCTCAAGAAGTACAGAGTCCATATTGAATGTTGCATATCTCATTTGTACACAATCTACCACCTGTGTGTGAGTTCAGGCACTCTGTAAGGTTGTGCACACAACCATGGTTGGTGGGCGGGGAGGGTGCAGAGTGAAGGCAAAATCCAGCTTACCTCCCCCCCATCCCAAATGAGCAAAGTCCATGTATGTGTGGGACACACAGCTCATACACCCACATGATCCATGCTGTGTCCAGCATTGCAGGGTTCTGGATTTCTGGCTGGGGAAATTCCTGCCTGTATCCTTGGAGAAGCCGCTGCCAGTCTATGTAAACAATACTGAGCTAGATGGACCAATGGTCTGACTCAGTAGAATGCAGCTTCCTTCCTATATTCCTATATAGATTTAGAAGAACACTTTTGAAAGTAAGTTTATATGTAGCTTTCTTCTATTTAAGGGTTCGGAGCTTGTCTTTGTCTTGCTTTCTGTTGACATTTGTGATGGAAAGTAAGAACATAGGAACATAGGAAGCTGCCATATATTGAGTCAGACCATAGGTCCATCTCGCTCAATATTATCTATACAGCCTGGCAGCGGCTTCTCCAAGGTTGCATGCAGGAATCTCTCTCAGCCCTATATTGGAGATGCTGCCAGGGAGGGAACTTGGAGCCTAGATCCATTTCCTAGAGCGGCTCCATCCCCTAAGGGGAATATCTTACAGTGCTCACACTTCTAGTCTCCCTTTCATATGTAACCAGAGCAGACCCTGCTTAGCTAAGCAGACAAGTTGTGCTTGCTACCAAAAGACCAGATCTTTTCCATAAAAGTAAAAGTGCCACCTACACTTCTGTGTCACAACTACATCTGGAAGCTTGGAGTGCATTACACCAATAAAGAATGAGTCTCTAGTTGTGTCATAACAGAGACCCAAACTGAATGTGATGCTTATGTAGCTTTCCTTCAATCTAACTTACACCCCAAAGCAACGTTGAGAGGCTGAGAATGGTCTGCTTAACCTTTCCCCTTTCTAGCCATTGTCCGTGCCTCCAGCTACTTTTCTCCTTGAAGAGAAGATACTGGGGGAAGCTCTTAAGGGGGAAATTATTCAAAGGGAAAGTGCTAAGTTGCTTTTGTGTTTTTTTAAAGAGCTCTCAAAACCCTTGGGGAAATATATATGTAACTGTGTGTCATGTCTAGTCTGGGACTGATTTGGTTAGAAATTATTGCCAGTATACATTCCCAGTGTCATAAGAATGGCTTTACAATATAAATAAGAACCTTTATACCTCATCTGATTTGAGCAGAAATGGCAGGATCTAGAGGGGCGGGGGGATCCTCTTAACCTGAAATTTAATTATGGGATTAAAGAATCATTTTAATTTTAGAAATCTGAACCTATTCATTATTCAGTTATTTAAAGGTGGGTGAGCACTTTACTTAAGCTTGCACCTGCTGGTACAAAATGGTGACATGTGTGGCTGACACATAACAAGATGAGTAACTGGTAGAACTGTAAGGATCAATATAGTTTGGTTTCCCAAATATATCTTATTTTTCTAAAAAAGTATCTGCTCCTCTCCATTCTGCTGCTTATTCAATGAATCATATGATACAATTGGAGCATCTTGTAGGTCATCTGTAGAACTCCCTATTCAATTCAAGAAATCTAGAGCTTGTACAAATTTGTGAAATAATGATCCTACAGAAAATAATAATGCATCATCAGCAAAAAAGATGAAACAAACAAGCTAGCTTCAACTAGAATATAATTTCCTCTACGAATAAATTTTACAATACATCTAATTCAGAGGTGCCTTGAATAATTGAGTGTACAGAGCTGCTGTATGCTGAGTAGCTCAGTATTGCCTGCTCTGACTAGGGGTGTGCATGGAACCGTTAAGCCCTTTGGGGACAGGAGATCATTTTATTCATATATTATCCATTATTTCTATGTAAACTGATTTGAGAACTTTGGTTGAAGAGCAGTATATAAATACTCATAGTAGTAGTAGTAGTAGTGAGAGCAGTTCGGTTCGAGTTTGAACCAAACTCGAAGTGAACTGCATGGTCCACAAGCCAGTTCTTTCAAACTAATAGTGGTCCAGTCTGAGCCGCTGAACCAGGTTGAACTGGTTTGACACTGTCCAGATGCTTTTAAAGGGGAATCTGGTAAGGATTTCCATTATTCGAGCATTGGGGTGTGTGTGTAAAAAAATGGTGGATGAGGGAACAGGCGGGAGGCTATGTTAATCACTATGGCCAAGACAAAGCTCCTCAATGATGATGAGCCAGTGGCAGCTTCCCTAGGCCCCACCGGCACTCCTCACCCATCATCCCAGGCTGCTGGGGGCCCAGTTTGGACCACCACGTATCCATGGAGGTCACTCTAATGGCCTCCACTGTGTTAAAGTCTGGTCCAAGGCCAGGGAAGTTCACGGCTCGGCTGCTCGATGTTGGCTGAATGACAAACGTTGAAACTCAGCAATGAGTGGGAGTCTGGAGGTGTAATTTATGGAGCAAGCCAAGAGCTCTCAGCTGGTAGAATTTACGGCTTGTCAGCCTTCAATAATAGGCGTTTGCTCCTCCTTACAGCTTCTAATTGCGTCCTGCGTTTAGAATACCTGCGTTGTTTTTGTGTCAATGGTGTTTCACTGCCTAGTTCTTCCTCCGATTGGCCTCTCACACTTTCTGTTGACTCAGGCTGCTGTGCCTGTTCTAAACCCTCAGCTGGATCCATCACAGCTGTCTCAGGAACGCTGACCGCCGGGCTCTGCCCCTCAGACACTCCTGACTCGGCCAGAAAGCTGCCAGCCTCCCCTTCCTCCTCGCTGTCGGAGCTCAAGGGCATGACACTCTGGCCCAGTCTGAAGGAGGCAGCACTGACAGGGCTTATGGGAGCCGCTGCCTGCCGCCACCACAGAGGAGCCACATGCAGCAGTGGCACATAAGGTAATCTCCTGCCCCCCACTTGCCCTTTTTCAAGCCCCCCTCCATGATCGAAAAGGAGAATCTAGTAGATTCCCCTCTACAAGCATCTGAACTGTCAAACAGGGCTGAGCTGGTTCGATCCAAACCGGGCCTGGTTCGGTTCAAACTCGGACCGGCCCCCTTTTTTGGAAGGCCAGACTGGTTCGAGCTCAAACTGGTCGAACCAGGCCGATTCAACTAGAACCCAGTTCAAGCTCAAACTGGTTTGCACACCCCTAACTCTGACTGGCAGCACTTCTCCAGGGTTTCAGGCAGGAGTCTTTCCCAGCCCTCCCTGTAGATGCCAGGTTCTGAACCTGGGACTTTCTGTATTCAAAGCAGATGCTTTACCACTGAGTTGTGCCACCCTCCCATGCTTTAGCCTGCAGCACTTGGTGACTCCAGAATATCCCAATGATAGCCATTATTAAATGCTAAACTACCTATTTCCTCTCAGTGATGATTTATAATCACATCAAAAACCAAACCAAAGTAAGTCTAAATCGACTGAATCAACTAAATCGACTAAATCGACTGAAGCAAGCAAGAAAAGGACAATCAATAATTCTCTTACAATCAAAAGAATGGTAATCAACCAGAGATCTGTAAATACTAACGTAGCTCTGTGGCTAAGAGTAGTTCATCATTAAAAAATAATAATGCTTAGATCATGATGGTGTCCAGCCAGACCAATCCTTCAAATGTGGAATTTCTGACAATGATCAGCACTGGAGATGTGCTGTACCACAAACCATCCTTGTATGTTGGCTTTGCCCCTGAATTACAGCTTTCTAGCATGAAGTGGAAAGACAGATTAATCTGGTTCTGTCAACCTGCATACATTCCTCTATCAATCATCTCATGCCGGGCTATATAGCTGTGGTTTGGGTCCTTTAAAAACATGATGAAGAATGGATCTCTAGAGCTAAGCAAATAGTATTACAATACTGGAAATCTAAGGAAACTCCACCCGAAAAAGCACTGAAAAGTGATTAAAACCAAGAGGACATGTTGGATTATGAAGTAAAAGAAAGTAAACGTAGCACAGGTTTGTTATGTTCACTTCCAGAAATCACCCTCACGCATTTGCAGGAGCCAGTAGGAACCCGCATTTTTTTGTTCGTTCAAAGCATCTTTTAGCCCAGGATGAACAACTCTGGCCCACCAAGTGTTTTTGGACTACAACTCCCATCGTCCCTGACTTTTGGCCGCTGTGACTCAGGACAATGGAAGCTGTAGTCCAAAAACAGATGGTGGGTCAAAGTTCCACAGCCCTGTTTATTTTATTTATTTAATATATTTGTATCCCATCCCTCCAATAGCTCACAAAGACAACAATAAAATAGATAAAACAATAAAAATGTAATAAAAATCAGTTAAAAAGCCCCAGATACCTGGTTAAAATCTGATTTATGGATTAAAAACCCACCGGAGACAGAAAATAAACACAACAAAGCCTCTTTAAGGAGATGAGTCTTCAAGGCTATTCTCACAATCAGGTGAAATCGGGCTAGGGGAAGCCTAGCCCGATTTCGCTTGACCGTGAGAACCACCGGGCTCGCAGGCAAGCCCAGTGGCCTCCAAGAGGTTAACCCAGTTAAATAACCCTCCCCTAAGCCCAGGTTAGCGGAGCGAGCGCTCCCCTAACCTGGGCTCTACAATCGTGAGTTGCTGCAGCACGGCTTCACACCGCGGCAACTCATGAGTAGACCCCTGACCAGGAGGCTGAAAAGCAGCCTCCCGACTTGGGGGTCTCTCCAGCATGCCCTGCACAGTCGCGCAGGGCATGCTGGAGCTTCTGGGGGCCGTGCGGCCCCTGATCCCCCCCAGCGTCCTCTGGCTCCGTAATGGAGCTGGCAGTCGTGTGGGCAGCTGGTTCGGCCACCCGAAGCAGACTGCTTGGTCGTCTGCGGGGAAAGCGGGCTAAGCCCACTCTCTCTGCTAACTCTCTCCAGGTGGCTCCCACTGATCATGGGAACTGCCTCTTCAAGTGTTTCCTAAAAACCTTGAGGGAGGAAGCACAGCAAAGTTTTTCTGGGACGGAAAACCAAAGGACTGAAACTCCTGCCTGCAACCTTGGAGAAGTTGCTGCCAGTTTGTGTAGATGATACTGAGCATGGACCAATGGTTCAACTCAGTATATAACAGCTTCCTATGTTCCTATCCATGGGAGGTGTACTGCTCTTGGGAGGAGGGCTGCCCTAGCAGTCCAGGAAGGGGTGGAGCCCTTTGCAAGCCTTAAAAGCTTTCAGTCATTGCTGCCAGCTCTTTGCTGGTTCAATAGCTCCCATTACAATGATGGCAATGGATATTTATATACTGCTTTAAGTGCTATCTATCTATCTATCTATCTATCTATCTATCTGTCTATCTATCTATCTGGAACAGTCATGCCAGTATGTTTAAGACAGAGAGTATTTTCTACATCCCACCATTATAAGCCCTGAACATCCTATTGCTTATGAAATCAAAACCATTTGTCCGATCTGCCTGGCCATCAGCACACATTCACTAGGTGACGAGAGACACCTCCCCTACATGTTTGGTGAAGATCCATTGAAGAATGGCACTGAGAGGTCCAGAAGAATCTCAACCTGTGGCACTCCAGACATTGCTGAACTACAACTCCCACCATCCCCAGCCACTATACATTGTACCTGGGGATGACGGGAGTTGTAGTTCAGCAACATCTGGAGTAACACAGGTTGGGAACCCCCCCTGACTTAGCCTGTAGCTCAGTTGCAGAGTATCTGCCTGTGAGCACTGTAAGATATTCCCTTCAGGGGATTGAGGCACTCTGGGAAGAGAATCTAGGTTCCATGTTCCCTCCCTGGCAGCATCTCCAAGATTGAGCTGAGAGAGATTCCTACCTTCCACCTTGGAGAAGCTGCTGCCAGTCTGTGTAGGCACTACTGAGCTAATGGACCAATAGTCTGACTCAGTATATGGCAGCTCCCTGTGTTCCTAACAAGAGTTAACAGTTCAGCATTGTTGGGATTTCCTACCCTCCGCAGTGAGACCGGGTTGTTTACCCTGTCAAATGACAGTGTTCTGAGAGATGTTGGCTCCAGATACCAGGACAACCCCAGAAATTACCTTTCAGAAGTCAGGAAGAGCTCAGAGAGGCGGACAACAGCTGCTGGGGGGCGGGCAGATGCAGTCCAAGAGGCAGCAGAATGGTGGAATTGGAATGGCGATGATAGCTCCACAGCTGCAAAGGGGTGTAGAAATGTTAGTGAAGGGGGTGGAGTTGGAGATCAAGTCCCCTCTGGAGGCCAGGGATTGGGTGGCCAATCCACTTGCCTGGCCAGGGAAGAAAGAGCAAGCTGGAAGCGGGGAGGAGTGTCCTAAATGTAGGGCTTTATTTAAGGCAGGGGCTGCCAAAGATGAGACGATTAGCAGGGATGGGGGTTGTTGGTCTAGTGGACTGTTTCTCAACCGCCGGTCCATGGACTGGTGCCAATCCAAGAAGAGTCGAATGCCAGTCCATGCCAAGGACATATAATAAAGGTAATCTAATACAATTTGCATAATGTTTAAAAATCTACCCTTCACCAGTACTTACAGCAGTGGTAGTTCAGTGGTAGTATACTGGTAATATACTACCAGCAGCGGTAGTTCAGTGGTAGTATACAATTACTAACAGATAAACTTGAAACCCCTTTATTAACTGCTGGTCTAGGAAACTGTGCATGAAGAATGTACCAGTCCTTGACTCCGAGAATGATGAGAAACAATGGTCTAGTGGACTCCCGGAGAGGAGCTCGGACTTTTGGCTCCCAAAGATAGGTGAAGGTGTGGAGTGACTATACTTCCATCCCCCCCCACAACTCTGAAGCAATGCCTATAATTTAGTGTGAGAGGGTGGAAAGGCTATTTAGAGAATTCTTCCTCCCTAAACACGGACAGACATCAGCTTAGTTGCAAGAATTAACTAGCCTAGGAGGGATGGGATGCGGAGTAGCCAGCTGTTCTCAACAACTTGCCAACAGCTGCCACTTAATCCCTCTTCTGGCAAGTCAGCCAGATCCTCTTGACTGAGAATGACATTGATGTTACAAGCCAAGATGGGCACGATTCGAGGTAGGCTGCATCCCAGCATTTCCTTGTACATGTCGCATTCTTCAGGGTGCAACAAGCAAAATCCATCCAATACAACAGGCCCAGGCATCATCACAGGACACTAGGGATGTGCATGGAACTGCTCAGCCCTCCATTCTAGAAGCGCCGAACTGGTTCCGTGGCCCGGCGTTTGAACCGGTTCAAAGGGTAGTGGTGGATAACTTTAAGGGTGGTGATCACATGTGTGCATGCATGCACATATACAATGTGTGCATGTGCAACAGGAACTTCTGGTCACTTCCAGTCCAAGGAAGCAGCAGGGTGGCAGGGAGGTATGCTGCCGCCCCACTGGACCAGTTGAAATCACAGCGCCGGGGGGGGGGGATGAGGCAGGAGGGGTAAGAGAACCCTCCCCGCCCTTAAAGTTATCCCCCTCCACGCCTTCAGACTGGCAGGTGCTGGTTCCATGCATATCCCTACAGGACACAGGCACAGCCTAAACCTCACAATTAGACTGAAGAACCAAAGGACTGTTTCAACACTAGATGAAGCAGTGCTGTGACCGTGCTGATATCTATGAGTTTTCCCTTCAGTCCTAACCCCTGGGAAATGCTCCTGGCATAAACGCTATAAATATACAGCACCATCATTAGGCCTCCATTTCAACCAATTGGTGAATGTTGTAGCTGGGTTCGTGTTATGGTCTGAAAGCTGCTGTGACATAGCAACTAAGAGAATGAGCAGCATATCAGGATTTCCGCAGTTCGAATCTCATCGTTGCCATGAATTCACTAGGTGACTTTGGAACATAGGAACATAGGAAGCTGCCTTATACTGAGTCAGACCATTGGTCCCTCTAGCTCATTATTGTCTACATTGACTGGTAGCGGCTTCTCCAAGGTTACAGGCAGGAGTCTCTCTCAGCTCTATCTTGGAGATGCTGTCAGGGAGGGAACTTGGAACCTTTTGCATTCAAGCATGCGGTTACTCTTCCTGGGGTGGCCCCATCCCCTAAGGGGAATATCTTACAGTGCTCACATGTAGCCTCCCATTCAAATGTAGCCCAGGGTGGACCCTGCTTAGCAAAAGGGACAATTCATGCTTGCTACCACAAGACCAGCTCTCCTCCCATGTACAGAGGAGAAAATCACCCTCTCTTAGTTGCAATATGGAAATAATAATGCTTATAGGGTTGTGAGTATGACAGCAAGGTGATACGTGTTATGCAATTTGCATGGTGAAAAGCAAAGAACCATTACCATGGTAGAACCATGGCCCAGTGGTAGAGCAGCTGCTTTGTATGCAGAAGGTCCCAAGTTCACTCTCTGGCATCTCCAATGGCCTGAGAAAGACTACAACTCCCATAATCCTCAGCCAATAAACTGTAGTTGAGGATGATGTGAATTGTAGTTCAGCAATCTAGAGTACCACAGGTTGAGACCCCTGGTGTAGACAATACTGAGCTAGATGGACCAATGGTCTCACTCTGTATAAGGCAGCTTCCTATGTTCCCATTATAACATAAGTATCCAGAAGTCTCCCTTCCCTCATTCACACAAAAGGCTTCCACGTGAAACACCCATTACATAGGGCTAGTTCTGATGATTCTCCAACCAGCCCACCGAATCACATGGGGGAGGAATGGGGGCACACATATCCACTTGCATCCCACCTAATCTCATGGGAGTTGATCCATCTGAACTGCAGTTAGGTGGTGATTAACAGGTGCTGAAGGGACATCAGGCCAGGTGGTGGGAGATGCATATGCCCATGTTCCACACCACCCATGTTTAGGATGGGCTGATGGATGTATCATCCAGATCAGTCCCCAGGTATATTTTCATACAGTTATAGCTACTATGCTGCATCTCTGTGAATTGTGCTGGAGAGAGAATCACATCAGCACCAAAGACTAGTCAGCCCCTTTCACCTGGAATTCAGTTCTTAGTCTCAGACTGGTCTTTACTGGGCACAGAGCAATCCGGGATTTTTCTCCTCCTGTTATGTTCCTACTCGTTGCCCTTAGAGCTGCTTTAACTGCTCATTTCCCACTCAATGGAAGTCTGAAGGCAGCTTCACCCAGATGGCTGGATTTCAAAGACCTTCCTCTTAAAATGTCATTTCAATTTTGAATAATGTATCCTTTGTTATTCGCTTGAAAGCCAGCCCATTTGTCTTGGACGGCTGTAACCTTATTCCTCCCTTTTTATGATGAGAAGCTTCTTTATGTTCTAACCATTTTAAAGGTGAAGTAAACTTCTCCAGATGGTCCTTTGAAGCTTTCATGGAGTTTTTAACATAGGAACTAGACTCAGCCAGGAGATGGTGGCATGCAATGCTGAAACTTTTCTGTTAGCTACAAATCGGAGGGGTTCTTTTGTCCTTGGAGTTGCCTTTCTATGCAGTGTTTCTCTATTTCAGTGGCACCAACAGAGGGAGAAAGAGGAAGGGAGAATAGGACAACTTAGATGGATGTTACATAAGCCACAACTTTATTGATAAAGAGCATGGTGTAAAATTGGGTCAATATTTATATAACACTTGTTCACATGATCAGAAACTGAGGTCGTTCACATGACCAGCCTTTTCTGGGTAGGAGATAGTTAACTAGGGTATGGAAGCTCATCTGGAGTCTGAAAACCCTTTCCTCCATGGCACCTGTCAAGCTGGACTACCCAGATTTTCTACTCTGCCCTTAACCTTGGTGGGACCAAGGCATCCACTGTCCTACCGTTGTTTTCGGTCATGTGGGAGCCAGCGATAGAGTGCTATGGCTTGCAAGGCCAGGAGGAGGAGCCCTCAGGTATTGGCATGGGCTGCCTCTCTGCTTCTGGGATAATGGAGACCTTCCTCCTCATGATCCCAGCTCTGCCAATCACTGCCGCACTGGTTGTCTAGATGCATGATTGGCAGAGGCAAAAGGAGCACCCCATCTGGGGTAAGGTAAGTAGGTTCCTGCTTCCCCCTCCCCTGTTCCCCTCTATTTGGTCATGTGAGCATCAGCTGGGTCCAAGGGCTTTCCCTCCTTTCTCACTAAGCTGAGTACAACTGCTGAGTAGGATGCAGTCCTCCATCCCAGCTGACACTTCGCAGATGATCACTGCCATTCCTCCAACCTTGATTTTCACTCACACATACAATCACAAAATGGGAGCGTGCACAACTCCTGAACTTGGGTAGGATGTTTGTCCTACCCAGTTTCTGATTGTGCAAACTAACCCCTAATATTTCATCAGGCCTTCCCATTATGATGTCCCAGATTGAATGGAGGTGCCATTCAATTGAGGTGCCACAAACATCATCACATGATAGCAAGAGGACAAGTTTCTCTTTAATCTGCTCCGCAGCCTGGATGAGAGCATGTGGGATTTAGCCAATGAAAATATTTCCAGCTCACTCTTCAATAAAATTAAATGCAGAGAATTCTAGCAGGTAAAATAAAACTTCCAACCTGAATGTTGGAGACTCTAACTCCCTTAGAGTCATTCCTAGCCCATCTGGGAGCCTGACCCACCCCTGCAGTTGTAAATATACTCACACCTGATTGCTGAATCACAAAGTTAAGCCCAGCCTCCATTTCAGTCTCACTATCACCCTTCACAGTACCTGGGCATGAGGTTGTGGAAAAAAAGAAAGTATGAATACTCACAATAGCGAGGAGGCTAGTGCAGATTGGATCTGGCAAGCAAACCGAACTAGGGCCTGTAAGCAAGGGTGGCCCACAGAGTGAAACACAGCCAAGGGATATAGCAAATGTCCACTGCAGCTTCAAAGTAACGGGTGACTCCATGAGGTGGTAACCAAATAGGTAGCACTGGAGACCAAAGAAACCACTGAAGACCAAAACGTGTCCTGAGAGGACATTCCAACTGACCTTCTTTCTTGACTATGGCAGTTCTGGGGAATCTCAAAAATCCCATTGTTTTGTCTGCTGTGCTGCACTACAACACAATGAGTGAACAGGATGATGCAAATTGAGTGGTTGAACTTGCAAACACAAGAACTCTTTTCGATTGGAAACACCTAGTAAACTAATCAACATCTTAATGGGTACAACTCTGAGTTCCTATTGCCCACTCCAGCCTTATTTTGATAAGGAGGGAATGCACATTCAGGGAGCCTTATCTGACTTTCCTGCTGAGATAATTGGATTTTAGCTCATTTGAGGCATCTATGGGGAGGGGGGGTAAACCAAAGGAGGATCAATCATGCAGAGAGACCTTGAACAGAGAGTTAACTGTTGCGAGTTAACTTTGGGAGTCTACTTAGGTATCCCAGCTTGCAGAAAGTGTGAAGCAAGCTCCCTTTCAATTTCACTCTTTTGGAGCTGCTAAATCTAGGGTTAACTGTCCGACTGCCTACTGAGTGACTGTTCCCCAATATGCCAACAAACAGAGTTCACGGTGTTGTGAGGCTCCTGAGCATGTCAAAAATTATACCCATATGCCTGCAGCCTCAAACATAGGCAGAAAGGCTTCTGGGAGCTAGCAGAAAAGCAGTGCTAGCAACAAAACAAACAACACAATTGTGTTATTTGACAACACAATCAAATAAGTGTCACAGTCTGGTGCCACAATAACAGCCATTTGTCTGACCACACAAGATCCTCTTCTCTCAACAAACTCTTACCTCATTGCACAAGGCAGCAGCAAGGGCATCCTAATTCCACAAAATCTGCAAGTTTACTTGGGAGCCACTCCCATTGAACTCAGTGACTGAGTTCAATTTAATAGAGGAAACCCTACTGAAATGTAGTCATCCTACAGAGAAGGAATACTCCTGAGTAGCTTTATTGAGTAGTTTTTGTCAACCAGTGGAACTAACATCTGAGTAAACATGCATAAGCTTGGACTGGATGTTGGTTTTCTATAGTCCACGACTGCTAACTTTGGACTGCTAACTTTAATCCTCCTGCAGCTGTTCACTTAACATAATCCCTGACCATTGGCCACTGTGGTTGGGGATTATGGGAACTGTAGTCCAAAAACAACTGGAGAGCCAAAGCTGAGAAGCACTGCTATACTCCAAGCATGTTTACTCAGAAATATGTCCCACTGTTCAATAGAGCTTAGGTCAGGCCTGCTCAACTTAGGCCCCCCAGCTGTTTTTGGACTACAGCTCCCATAATTCTCAGCCACAGCAGCCAATAGCCAGGAATTATGGGAACTGTAGGCCAACATCTGCAGGAGGGCCGAAGTTGAGGAGGCCTGGCTTAGGTACTTATAGGTTTGAAGACGTAGTTAACTGCATATGTATTTTATTATGAGTTTTTCAACCTACTGTATCCCGAAGACCAGGATTGCACAACTTCAGCCCTCTTTCAGGTGTTTGACTACAAGTTTCATCATACCTATTGTCCACTGTGACTGGGCATGATATGCATTGTAGTCCAAAAACAGCTGGAGGATCAAAATTGTGCAGTCCAGCCAAAGACTCAAAGTAGATGCCAACCATCTAGTTATCTGACAAGAATGTGCACAGACAGACATATCCTTGTGCACAATATATCCCATGTCAATTCCTTCCCAGTTAAATTCAACTGTTTAATGTGGACAAATTAGTGAATTGGGACTGAGTTCATTGACCTGACTTGACAGAAGTTTTCCATGAAGTGGCTGAAATTCTATTTGGCAACTTCAGCAACTGAGCTTCATAGACCATATCTTCCAAATGGTCCTGTTTAATTGAGCAGTGTCCCTAGGATGGCCTTACAGGGTTTCAGAATGGCCTTCTGAAAGGTTTCAGAAGAGTTCTACAACTGCCTCTCATCCCTTCAAACTTCCTACTGAATAAGAATTTGCCATGCATTACAATAGCCTGCCTTGTACTGACTTCTGAAGATGGTTGTATGTATGATGGTACTGATCATAATCACGTTTTACATTAAGCCTGTTTAACAATCCCATAATGGAGCTGCTTGTACTTACAGAACTTCTGAAGGGGCTGCTGCACTGGAAGGAAGTGAGGCAGAGGCATTGGGATTTTGAATCCATTTACATTAATTTGCATGCATGCATTTGGCACCTCCAATAGGAGATGTAATTTCTAGAGACTAAGAAGTTGTAACCTGAAGAGTTCTACTGCATACATGAGTGTGCACTCGATATAAGGCAAATTCATGTGTGTGTATGTGTGTTTATATATACATATATATGCATTAGGATTTCAGCTTGAATTGGCTGGTTGCCTCACCATTATTACATGCCCTTCTGTACCCATTACCCATAACTTTTCAATAGCTGGTGTTTGTCTCTTTCTTAATGTTTGTTATTTACCATGTAAATAACCATCCCTAAATTTTGTCCACAATGCAAAATAAGGATAGTGTTTTGCCCGGAGGAAACATCAAGTACCTAAGAGCTTTTTATTTTATTTGAACACTTGTACTTTAGCACAAAAAACGAGAACAAAAATTAAGAAAGAGACAAACACCAGCTATTGAAAAGTTACAGGTAATGGAACTGTACAGAAGGGCATGTAATAATGGTGATGTAGCCAATGCAAGCTGAAATCCTAATGTTCATATATATACATATATGAATTTGCCTTATATTGAGTCAGAGCATTGGACCACCTCGTTCAGTATTAATATCTACACTGATTTACTGCAAATGAACAAAAATAGCAGTAGAACAACCTCTCTGAGGTTGTTCACACAACTAGGTGGACAGGGTGGTATGTAGGTGAGTGGGGAAAGGTAGTTGAACACACCTCCCCCCCCCCCCCAGATGAAGGTTGATGTGTTGCTAGGAGTGTGAACCATGCTCCCAGACAATCTGCACTGCATGCCACAGTGCAGAACTCCAGAGGCCGGGATAGTCCATCCTGGCCTCCAGATATCCCACAATACACCATGCAACATGCATGATGCTTTGGGGGATTCCCCCATGAAACAGGTGCTCTACGTGCCCATCTCTGTGTCCACTGGAGCTGAACATATCCCCAGTGATCACACAGTCCTGGGTCCCGGGTTAAGGGCTTGCTTGAGCTCTTAATCCCGGCTAAGAGCTGGGTTTAAAAGCGGAGCTAGGCAGCACTACCCTGTTGGGATTGGGCTTCCCTAGCCTGGGTTAGGGTGCATGCACCCTAACCCTAGCCTGGGTTAGGGTGCATGTGAGAATAGCCTCTCTCTTTTTAAATGCCTGAGGAGTTACCCCACTGCAATTAACAATAAGCATCTAGTCAATAGTGCAACCACAGCCAGCACCCTTTTGCATAATGCCCATGTTAATTTGCAAGAATGTGTACAGTTTTAAAATGCCCTTTGGTCTAAAATGAAATTTTGGCTACAATGAAAAGGCCACTTAGTAATTCTACCAGCAGGCCTATGGAAAAATTAATGGGGTCAGATTAAAATTTGCCAGGTGGGCAACCTTATGTACTTGGCAGCCAATGGTTTCTAGACCCCATGGCAACAAATCCTTCATTCTTACTTACAAGGCAAAGCTGTAAAGACCAAACAGAATTACCTTTTGGAGCTCTCTTTCTTAGCCAGGTAATTATAACTGGTGATCAGCAGGATCCACATAAAATCAGCAATGTTCCTGCTATTTTTTATACATATAAACCTCATGTTCTTTTCATTCACACTCAAAACATGCCTCTCTAATAGGCTGAACCTGAAGGTTAGCTGCTCCATAGCCCCAGGCCTGCTCCTGAGCAAATGAGAAGTTGTACGTATGTGAGTGCATTACTCCCCTGTCACACTTCTGTCTTGCATGAGAATAGAAAACACGTGAGCCAGGACATGGTGGTAAAGGGAATACTTCTAGTTCAAGCCATGTAAGAGCTTCAAAATGTTCTTACATGATTATTTGGACCTTTTGCCACCTGATCTGTTGACAGCCGGTCATGACCTGCTTATTGGGATCATACAGCCACAAACCTTTGGTTTTCTATCAGATTACAAGGTTTAACTTGGTGCCTCTTGGAAGGAAAAACTGGCAGCTCCATCTGAGAAACACTAAATGTTGGAAACATTTTCAAAAGTTTGTGTTCACATTGGAAGTCTCACTATTTTTACAATGCAGCACACATCACCTTAATACATAATAGCCATATGTAGAGATCTTGCTAAAAACGAATCTGGATTTAATTAAACCAAAGGTTCTCAAACCTGGGTCACAGGTTTGACTTTGACCTTGGACTACAACTCCCATCCTCCTCAGACACAATGGATGAAGTTCACTGTGGCTGAGGAAGATGAGAGAAATAGTCCAACAACATTTGGGAACCCAAGTTTGAAAACCCCTGGACAACTGATCACAGGGTGGGATGATTTGGTGGACAGGAGGGCAACTTGCTGCTCTGCTGGTGGACCAATAATCTGCTCTCTGAAGCAGCCACTTCACCTTGCCTCATGGAAGGGCCGCCCCATTTGTTCAGGCTGTAGATGTAGTTGGTGCCATTAACCACAGACAAAGTTACTCCTGGCAACAGCCAAAATTATCTTCTAAAACAGGAAAGTATGTCCTTCCTTCCTTCCTCAGAGAAAATTAGAAAAACAGACCTTATTGCATAAAGGATCTATAAGGCCAGAAGGCACTTTTAAAAAACAAAATTATGAGGCTGTTCACATGAGCTTGGCTGCCTGTATGAAGCACCGTGATCGAGCCTGATTCTGGTGCTGACCCAGCCCCAAGTCCGGGAATTCTTCCAAGGCTTTAACCTGGGCTTAAGAAATTGAGTAAGCCCTTAAACCCAGGTTTGGGGACGTGTGTGTGCACAGACTGCACACAGCCCCCCCACACACAGAGCCAGATGGCAAGAGCAAGCAATTGAGGGAGGATCCCTCAATACACTACGCTCCTGGCATGGTGCATTCAAGGATGCTGGAGGACTTCCTTCTCAACTCCTTGCTCTCATGTGCCTCAGCAAGTGGCAGAGCCTTTGAACAGGGATAAATTATATACTGGGAGGCAGTCAGGAGCCTGCCTCCCCACCAGGCCTCTGCCGACCTGCATTTTTGGTTGGGTGCACAACATTTATACGTACCTTACTTTTTTAAAAGTCAAAACTAATCTATTTACTTTGGCGATCCTTTGAGGCTCTGGAGATGACAATCTCCTGGGACCATAAAACTAGATGAGGAATTCAAGAGAATCACATTTCTTGAAATATTTCTGTTACTTTGTGCTTCAGTGCTTTTTGGAGCAACTGTGAAAGCCGTTTTTAAAGCTGATATTTCCAGTTGTGGTACACATGGGAAGGTGTAGAAAGAAAATGAAAACCTAGTAGATCACTTACAATTATCCATCCACCATTTCATTAAATTGCTGGAACTTCTTTTTTTGCATGAAGACAAGGTGCAAGACACGACTCTGCATTTTATGGCAAATGAATCATTTTTTCCAGGATTTTTTATTTTTCTGGTAGTCAGGGCAAATTCTGGAACCAGCCTATGAAATGCATGTTTCTATCTTTCATGGTTTGGTTAGGACATTTCATATCTGTCTGTCAGCCAGTGATGCCCAAGCAGTCACCCACACACTCATACTGTATATTCATGAGGCTCAAATAAAAACTACAGGGGGAAATGTACTCAGAATAATACTTAGTGGGATGGGGCCATAACTTCATGGAGGAGTGTCTGCATTGCAGGCCGAAGGGCCCCCATTAAATCCTAGGCATCTAAGGAAAGACTCCTGCCTCAAACCTTGGAGAGCCATTGCCACTCATTGTAGACAATATTGAGCTAGATGGACCAAGTGGTCTTACTCAGTATATGACGGATTCCTATGTTTCTGTGTTTCTAAAGCTTTTCAAAACAGGACCATTAGGATCACTTCAGAACCCCATCGTCACAGACACCAAAGAGCATTTAGTGGAAGTGGAGATCTGTACTGGGATTGGTGCTCTTTAACTTGTTCATAAATGATCTAGAAGTTGGGGTAAGCAGCCAAGTGGCCAAATTTGGAAATGACATTAAACTATTTAGGGTAGTGAAATCCACAACAGATTGTGAGAAGCTCAGAAAAGGTCTCTCCATACTGGGGGAGTGGGCGACAAAATGGCAACTGTGGTTCAATGTAAGCAAGTGTAAATTGATGCATATTGGGGCAAGGAACCCCAGCTTTGCATATACGCTGATGAGATTTGAGCTGTCAGTGACTGACCAAGAGAGAGTTTGTGGACAGTTTGTTGAAAGTGTAGACTCAGTGCATGGCAGTGGTAAAAAAAGGAAAATTCCATGCTAAGGATAATTAGGAAGGGGATTTAGAAATGCTATCCTTTTAAAATAATATCCTAATATGCCTTTATACAAATCTATGGTGCGGCCGCATCTGGAGTACTGTGTACCATTTTGGTCACTGTTTTCTTAAGAAGGATATTGCAGAACTTGAAAAGGTGCAGAAGAGGGCAATCAAGATTATAATGGGCCTGGAGTACCTTCCTTATGAGGCAAGGCTACATCATCAGGTGCTCTTCAGTTTGGAAAAGAAGCGACAAAGGGGAGACATGAGAGAGGTTATGAAATTATGCATGGAGTGGACAGAGAGAAATTTTTCTCCCTCTCTCACAGCACTAGAACCACTGGTTATCCCATGAAACTGAAGGTTGGGAAATTTAGGACTGACAACAGGAAGCATTTTTTTAAAACAGCACATAATTAATCTGTGGAATTCTTTGCCATGGGATGTGGTGATGGCCACTAGTTTTTATGGCTTTAAAAATGGCCCAGACAAATTCATGGAGGACAGATCTATCAATGGCTACTAGTATGGTGGCTATAGGCCACCTCCTGCCTCACAGACAGGATGCCTCTCAATACCAGTTGCAGGGGAGCAATAACAGAAGAGAGGGCATGCTCTCACCTCTTGCCTGTGGGCTCCCCAGAGGCATCTGGTAGGCCACTGTGTGAAACAGGATGCTGGACTAGATAGGCCTTGGGCCTGATCCAGCAGGGCTGTTCTTATGTTCTAAAGTCACTTAAAAGGTCAGAAAGCTTTCCTTGCAGTCTGAGGCTTCCCTTTTCCTAGCACTGTTCCTGAGTAAGGGCCCCCAAGGTTTAAGTGTCACCAGCACTGGGCTCCACATTTAGAAGGAACTAAGGACTGTAGGGTCACTATCTAAAATCCTTTAGTAATTAGATGGCTCTGGTGCAAAAGATGTGCTAGAAGACTGGGGGAGTTGTGAAAGGGCTTCCATGCCATGTCTGCAGGATAGCTGATATTGTCAGGACATTGCATAGCCCTCAAGCAATGGAAGGAAGGCTGCACATCATGTAAGTCAATAGGCTTGTGCTGGTTTTCATCAGAGGCGTATCTAGGGAAAATAGCACCTAGGGCAAGCACTGAAATTGCGCCCCTTGTCCAAACATCTGACACCTATCTTTCAGATAACTTTACTATAATATCAGCTGAAAAATATAAGTCAAGCTCCTTAATCTTTTAAAATTTCAAAAACTATTTAGCAGTAGACGTAGCCAGACCAAAAAATGCTGGAAAACTACAAATTTCAGTATGCTGGGGCTCATGAAATACCCAAATACTATGTGGAGGTATACTTGGAAAACTAAACAGAAGTGCCTGTCTAATTCTCTACTATGCATTCTAGCATCACCATTACATAAGTTTTAAAAATCAATGGAGAATTTGACTTTTCCCAGATACTCTGAAAATAATTAAAGGATATGCAGAGTAAACTGTGTCACTGCTTGGAATATATTCTAGTATTTCAGAAAGACAGTAAAAATGAGAGAAAGAGAGCAAGAAACTCCCAGTGGTCCTTAATACTAAGGATTTCACACGGATTCAAAGACAAACTCACCATTAATAACCATATTTTTAAGACACCACATTTAACTCACTTATAAGAAGCAAAGTAAGAGCAAATGAATACAATCCTAGCTCATAAGCTTCAGCTCAGTATTCACAAGCCCTGATTCTCTGTACATAGTGCCAAACTGAATATGTGTACAGTGACTTATATTATATTAAATTATTTTTTTTACCTGTAGCCCCTTCAGGGTGCTTCTTATAGGCTGGGGGGGGTCTGCAAAGGTTACCCCTCCCACTGCTGGTCTCTAGGGCCTCGCAGAGACCATTTGAGCATATGCAGTGGCCATTTTTAAAAATAATTGTGGTTTTTGTAATGGCCGCTGAAAACAAAATGGCCACCACACATGCTCAAATGGCCTCTGCGAGGCATGGCATAGCCTAGGGCCTCACAGAGGCCATTTGAGCATGTGCAGTGGCCATTTTGTTTTTGGTGGCCATTTTAAAAAAATTAAGAATTTGCTCCCCCTTCAAGTGGCGCCCAGGGCACGTGCCCTGCCTGCCCTGCCCTATATACGCCCCTGGTTTTCATTAACTGGGTAGAACGAGTACCCTGCCCAGTTTGGGGAGCTGTGCAAGCTCCTGATTGTTGATGGTCTGCAAGTAAACAAGGTGGGGTGCTCATGTTTAAAGCTGCCATTGAAGCTCCCATTGGGTAGGACAGTACTGTACCCAGCAGCCTCACACATGAGCACTCCCCCCCCCCCCCGCTAAAGGTAAAGTGTGCCATCAAGTTGGTGTCGACTCCTGGTGACTACATAGCCCTGTGGTTGTCTTTGGTAGAATACAGGAGGGGTTTACCATTGCCATCTCCCACGCAGTATGAGATGATGCCTTTCAGGATCTTCCTATATTGTTGCTGTTCCATATAGGTGTTTCTCATAGTCTGGGGCACATACCAGCAGGGATTCGAACTGGCAACCTCTGGCTTGCTAATCAAGCCATTTTCCCGCTGCGCCATTAGGTGGCTAACACTCCCCCTTGCTACCACCCTGTTATTTACTCATGATGATAACAAATTGGGAGCATGTACAATGCCTGAAACTGGGAAGGGCCCTGACATGTTACTACATAGCAGTAGTGTAGCTAGGGGAGTGGGAGCCTGTGTTCGTCCTCACTTTGGCGGCCCTGCTGGTTTTTGTGGGGGCATGAAGTGTTCCCTCTTGAGGCAGAGAGAGGAAAATGCAAGCACTCAGAAAGCAATAGCTCTGGAGAGTTCACACAGCCCTTCCGTTACTTTGGCCATGCCCCCTTGCATACATAAGAACATAAAAACAGCCCTGATGGATCAGGCCCAAGGCCCATCTAGTCCAGCATCCTGTTTCGCACAGTGGCCCAACAGATACCACTGGAAGCCACAGGCAGGAGTTGAGGGCATGCCGTCCCTCCTGCTGTTACTCCCCTGCAACCGGTGCTCAGAGGCATCCTGCCTTTGAAGCTGGAGGTGGCCTACAGCCCTCTGACAAGTAGCCATTGATAGACCTCTCCTCCATTAAGCTATCCAAATCCTTCTTAAAGCCATCCAGCTTGTTGGCCGTCACTACATTTTGTGGCAGAGAATTCCACAAGCCGATTATGTGTTGTGTGAAAACACATTTGTTGCATTTGTTGCTCCTAGATTTCCTGGCAATCAATTTCATGGGATGACCCCTGGTTCTAATGTTATGGGAGAGGCAGAAGAATTTCTCTCTATCCACTTTCTCCACACCATGCATGATTTTATAGACCTCTATCATGTCTCCCCACAGTCATCTTTTTTCTAAACTAAATAGCCCCAGGTGTTGTAGCCTGCCTCATAAGGAAAGTGCTCTAGGCCCCTCATCATCTTGGTTGCCCTCTTCTGCACCTTTTCCAGTTCTACAATGTCCTTTGTAGAACCGGAAATGTGAGGACACACACAAGGAGGCGTGGCCAAAGCTGCACAAGTCCTCCAGAGTTCATTTCCCAGCTGTGTCTGTTGTTGGTGTGCAATTCCTTCCTGCGCTCAGCAACAAAAACATCTGGGAAATGAGAACTGGTTAAGGTAAGGGGTGAATCAAGCAGCCCCAAAAGCTGGATGGCTCGGATTCTTTGAACCTGTCTGCCCTATTATAGCCCCACCCCTGCTGTGCAGTCTTACTTTTCAGTGGTGGCACATTCCCTTCAAAACCTGATAAAGATATCCATGCAAGGTACTCCAAGCTATGAGAGAAGAATATAGTTGATGCATTTTTCAAAGTCTCTTTTATTGCTAGGGAAGCCCGATTTCTTGGTCTATCTTTAAGCATTTGGTTCCAGTGGAAATCTGAACACTCTCCTTGAAGCGCTCATTTTATTGCTGCTCCAAAGAATGTTGGCTCTCTGGTACTCTCGTCTTATAAAGCGTTATATCTATGGAAGGACAAATACAGATGATACAGGAGGAAGGGAGAGAGACAAAGGCAAAAATAAGATAATGGGAAAAGCTAATATAATTTGGAGACTTTTGAGTTCAATTGAAAGCAGTAGACTGGAATTTTAACCACAACGATTTCAAGTTGTATGAATTTCAGTGGGAGACATGCACACTGACCTGATGCATGTTTACTCAGGAATAAGTCCAGAACATCAGCAGAACATATTTCCATGTAAGGGTTCGTGAGACTGAGACCTTTCGTCACCTATGCTATTCTCTAATATGAATCCCTGTGATGCATATAATTTTGTATCTTTCCAGCCGGTCTTGCCCCTTTACTGTTATCAGACAGTTTTGTTTCCAAATGGAAATCAGCTCTGAAATTAAAATTGCATCACTTGGGCATGTCTCAAGAAGATCTTATTGGGCGAGGATCAGAGCAGGCGCTTTGCTTTGTGAAGCAACGGCTCTGAGATACAGATTTGCAGGAAGAGTCCGCACGGCTACCAAGGGAATGTACTTAGGTTCTCAAACTTTTAACAATAAACTGGCTGAATATTTAGACCAGATCTTGGTACCAAAATTTAGGAGATTTCTGACCCTCACGTGATTGAATGTTCTCCCTTTGGCAGTACTTGATGGTAAATTCAAACGACTTCCTTATGATCAGCGCTGTTGTCCCTGCAGCTCAGGGGATATAGAGTCTATCACCCATGCTATTCTTTATTCCCAGTTTTATAAGGACACTCGCACCAAATTTATTGCTCTTATTTTAGCCATTTATCCTGGTCACACAGACCAATTTTATTTGGAAATTATCATGCTGGCCAATTTTAAACCTGTAATTTCGGATAATGTGGCAAAGTTCTGTTTTGTGGCATCGAAGCTCTGTAAAGACGGTATTAGTAATGTGAACATTTTGTGATTTTGTAAACTTTTGAAATTCTTGAATTTTCTTATTAATGCTATTAATCGTTATTGTTTGTTAATCTGGTCTGTGACCGCAATAATAACTGGAGGAGAAAAGAGTGGCCATAGGAAGCTGCCGTAGACCAAGCCAGACCATTGTTCCATCTTGCTTAGTACTGTCCACTCCGATTGGCAGCAGTTCTCCATGGCGTTAGGCATCAATTTTTTCTCAGATGCTGGGGATTGTGCCTCGGGGCCTTCTGTATGCAGACTGCATGCTCTACCACTGAGCTGCTGATTGCCCAGGACTCATCCAAGTTATGAATATAGAGACAACATGGGCCTTGCTTACAGCTGATATGAAAAGGGCTCAGTCAAAACAGGCTTCCCTGCAGTGACCTTTGGACACACCCTGCAAATAGGGGTGAAATTGTGAGCTGCCCAGAGAACCATTTGTTATGGGGTGGCTAACAAAATTTATTTATTAATTTATTAAAATTTTCTTATATACTCCTTCCTCCAAAGACTCTAGGGGGTGGACAACAACAAGACCAATAACATTTTCTAATTAAAATAATAATAATTAAAAGGCAAATGCCTAACGAAACAGGTAGTAGACATATATCAAAGTTCAAGTTTTCCCTTTCACCCAGGGCCTTGGATCTCCTTCTTGGACCATGACCTGTTACTAAAAACATGCATTATCCAATATAATGTAGGGATGTGTGGAACCACTCTGAGAATTTTTTTTGAAGTGTTCTGGTATTTCTCTTAGCTTAGCCTCAAAGAAACTGAAAAATTCACACAGTTCGCTTGAGGCTACATCCTTTGACCATCTAGGGGCATGCCGAAATCTTCTAAGAAACCCTGCCTGTCTTCCTGAGCAGTCTTCTTCAAAATTCCTCAGATGTTTCCCCCGAAGAAAAACTCTCAAATTTGTTCTCAGTTTAGCTTTAGGTGAAATTTCGCTAGTGGCTTTAAGCAAAAAATAAAAATAAAAATGGTAACACCGGCAACTCTGGAATGCGCTCCCTGCTGAAATAAGAGCCACCCTTTCTCTGACAACCTTTAAGAAGTCTTGAAAGACGTATTTTTTCACCCCAGCTTTGTAACTTGATTGAGGTTTTTAATTGTTTTAAGGTCTTTATTTTTATCTTAATTTATTTTATGTTGCTGTAAACCACCCAGAGATGGAGGTTTGGGGTGGTCTACATATGGCGTAGTGGGGAAGCAACCTGCCTAGAGGGCAAGAGGCTGTTGGTTCGAATCCCCGCTGGTGTGTTTCTCAGAATATTGGAAACTCCTATATCACAGCAGCAATGTAGGAAGGTGCTGAAAAGCATCATCTCAGAGAGGAGAGCTGGTCTTGTGGTAGCAAGCATGACTTGTCCCATTAGCTAAGCAGGGTCTACCCTGGTTGCATATGAATGGAAGACTAGAAGTGTGAGCACTGTAAGAAATTCCCCTCAGGGGATGGAGCTATTGTGGGAAGATCAGAAGGTTCCAAGTTGCCTCCCTGGCAACATCTCCAAGACAGGCCTGAGAGAGATTCCTGCCTGCAACCTTGGAGAAGCCACTGCCAGTCTGTGTAGACAATACTGAACTAGATGGACCTATGGTCTGACTCAGTATATGGCAGCTTCCTATGTCCCACCCTAGTCAGAATATCCCTCCATTAAAAAACATCCTCCACATATGGCCATTTCTGATGGCCATGAAGTTTCCCCGCCCCAGAACTGACTCATGATTAAAAAGATGGGTGTATGTGCAAAGAGTGCACCTGTCCTGGTGGCTTTCTCGAACATCCTGAGAGTACGTTCCTTTATTGAGGAGGAAATGATTTCTCAGAACTGCAGCTCTACATGTGACACCAATACTTGCTTAACAGGAAAACAGTTCCATTTAACAGATTTTTATGGGTCAAAGCAGGTAGTTATTAGACCTAGCTGATTCCAGAATTTTGCTTGCTCAGGAATCTGAGGAGAGTTAAAACAAAACAAACAAATCAGCAAAACAAACCAACCAGTCATTCCCAACTGTCTCACTGGATTATGCAAGATGATGTCGTTCAGAAGCTTCAGCTCGTTCAAAATGTGACAGCCAGATGGTCTCTGGGGCAACTTGGGAGACCATATTATGCCTGTTTTGAAACGGTTGCACTGGCTGCCGATACGTTTCCATGCAAAATACGAAGTGCTGGTTATTAGCTTTAAAGCCCTGAACGGTTTAGGGCCATGTTTAGAGAATGTCTTCTTCTGCATGATCCCCCACTGCACGTTAAGGTCATCTGAGGAGGTCCGTCTCCAATCACCACCAGTATGTCTGGTGGCGACTCAGAGGTGGGCCTTTTCTGGAGCTGCTCCTGGGCCGTGGAATGTACTCCCTGCAGAAATCCGTAATCTGAGTTCATTACTGGCCTTCAGGAAAGCCCTCAAAACCTCTCTGTTTGGCCTGACCTTCCAGGGTTTTTATATGGTTGTAAATGTTTTTAATCTGCTGTAACCTGGTTTTCCAGGGTTTTTAAACTGTGTTGAATGTTTTAACTGATTGTTGTATGGTGTTTTATAGTAGGGATGTGCACGGACCGGTTCGGAGGCCATTCTACTGGCCTCCAGACCGGTCCGGACATGGGCGGTTCGGGGTTTGGAAGGGTAGGGTGGGGGGTTCCATTAAGGGGGTGCTTTACTTACCCCTCCTGCATTTTCCTCACTCTGGCGCCGTAGTTATTGTAAAAATCCGGTGGCAGGATCTCTCCTTGCCGCCCGCTTAAATCGACAATGGCTCCTCCTCTGGTAAACAATCGGGCGGCAGGATACCTCCCTGCCACCCCCTTGAAGGCCCCTTCAATCCCCCTTCAATGCCGCCCCCTTCAATGCCGCCCCGACTGCTCGCTCTTTAGAAACAGGCAGCAGAGATATTTCCTCCCGCCCCCTTCCCTGCCAGCAGGCTGCAAAAGTCTTTAAGAAGTCTTTTGCGCGCGCACGCGCAAAAGGCTTCTTAAAGACTTTTGCAGCCCGGCAGGGAAGGGGGCGGGAGGAAATCTCTCTGCTGCCCATTTCCCTGCCAGCAGGCTGCAAAAGTCTTTAAGAAGTCTTTTGCGCGCAAAAGGCTTCTTAAAGACTTTTGCAGCCTGCTGGCAGGGAGGGAAGGGGGCGGGAGGAAATCTCTCTGCCGCCCGTTTCTAAAGAGCGAGCAGTCGGGGCGGCATTGAAGGAGGATTGAAGGGGGCTTCAAGGGGGCGGCAGGGAGGTATCCTGCCGCCCGATTGTTTACCAGAGGAGGAGCCATCGTTGATTGAAGCAGGCGGCAAGGAGAGATCCTGCCGCCGGATTTTTACAATAACTACAGTGCCAAAGGTGGAAAGCGTGGGAGGGGTAAGTAAAGCCCCCCGCCCTTAATGGAACCCCCCACCCCAGTGCCGGACCGCAGCTCCACGGTTCCGTGCACACCCCTATTTTATAGTCTCTATGTCCAACTGTTAATTGATTTTAATTGTTTTGTTTTATTGTAAACTGCCCTGAGCCATTTTTTGAAGGGCAGTATAGAAATCAATCAATCAAACAAACAAACATGATTTTAAAATACTCTAGTCTTCAGTGGTGCGAGGGCAAAATCTGAGCCTATACTCTATACTGACACTCAAAAGCCTTTTTTGGGGGGGCGGGGGTCAACTTAACATGTAAAGGATTTAGTGGAACAGATTACTAAACTGAGAAATAAATAAAAGCAAGGAGTAGCAGAGATGTTTTCAAAATAAAGAGACAGCAACAATCAAACCCTGGCTGAAAATCTTTTTCTACCTGCCTTTTCCTCCTACTTTTTTTGTGTGTGCTTCAATCTGGATTGCAAGTATCTATGGCAACAGTGGATCTCTCTCTCTCTCTCTCTCTCTCTCTCTCTCTCTCTCTCTCTCTCTCTGTGTCTGAATGAACAGGCTATGATCAACACACCTCTTATTATTGATGGCAACCAGTGGCTGAGGGCCCTATGTGGCAATAAGGATGCTATCATATACAACATACTTTCGCAGTCTGTGTCAATACATGCAACAACAACCACCTCCTGGTCTCATATATACAATTACCAGCCATGTCACCCAACGTCATATACTTGTGTTATATGTCTGCACTTAACTCTGATAGTGATTATACCAATACACTTGACTGATCATTTGATTGATTGATTGAGTACTGTCAGGGCGGTGTCAACTCTTAGTGACCACATAGACAGATTCTCTCCAGGGTGATTAGTCTTCAACTTGGCCTTTAAGGTCTCTCAGTGGTGTATTCATTGCTGTCGTAATTGAGTCCATCCACCTTGCTGCTGGTCGTCCTCTTCTTCTCTTTCCTTCAACTTTCCCAGCATTATGGACTTCTCAAGGGAGCTGGATCTTCACATAATGTGCCCAAAGTATGATAGTTTGAGCCTGGTCCTTTGTGCCTCAAGTGAAAATTCTGGACTGATTTCTTCTATGATCCATTTGTTTGTTTTCCTGGCTGTCCAGGTATAACTGACTTAAATGAGAACCCACATAGAAACTCACATAGGAATATAGGAAGCTGCTTTCTACCAAGTCTGACCATTGGTCCATCTAGCTCAGGATCATCTACACAGACTGGCAGCAGTGTCTCCAAGGTTGCAGGCAGGAGTCTCTCTCAGCCTCATCTGGAGATGCCAGGGAGGGAACTTGGAACCTTCTGCATTCAAGCAGGCAGATGCTCTTCCACTGAACTATGGCGCCAAACCCTAAGGGGAATATCTTACAGTGTTCACATGTAGTCTCCCATTTCAAATGAAAACCAGGGCAGACCTTGCTTAGCAAAGGGGACAATTCATATTTGCTATCACAACCAGCTCTACTCCCCAACATCAGCTCTCCTCTCAAGTCAAGCGTGGTGTTGCAGCTGAAGTGTTGAGTTCATATGTGGGAGGACCAAGTTCAAATCCCCATTAAACCCTGAAGCGCACTCTAGCTAGCTTCACATGCAATGGAAGAAAGTAGCCACTGGTTCCTGGTGAGCATGTTCTCCTGATACTTCTGCCTCTTTCATGTTGTCCAAACCTGCCAATGTTGGGTGCACAATGTTGGCTTTTCTCTGCTCTTCAACATTCACCCAAGTTCTGTAACCATCTTTTGAAGATGGGTGGACAATGTAGGTAACATTGTTCACCCGACTTTGGTGGGTTCAGACAACACAGAACAAGCAGTATACTGGGTCTTTACACTTGCTGGGATCCTGAAGTGTTCTTCTTATTTGCTGCTGTTACATCTGAAGCTGCCCTCTATGGCCTTGGGTAATTTACTATCCCTCATATCTTGGGTTGTTTTTTAATCATTTATTTTGCAAAAGCCAATATACAACTATAATTAAAATAGCATACAAAATAAAAGACCCCATATAAATTCACAAATCATCAGTTTTACACATGCTACATTAACAATGAGATAATTCTAGACAACACACACAAACACCTTTTTATGTCATTTTTCTTTTTCCCATTAGACCAAGAACCCATTTGATTCATAGACAAAATCAGATATATATTTTTACCAGTATTACAAGATATAAATAGCCAGCAGTATTTCTGATCTTTTAGTTAATCCAACATCTGTCAATAAAATTTAAAAACAGTAACCATGTTTATTAGAAAAATGACTAGGATTTAAGGTTACCTTGATACATTCTGACAATTTGTAAAGCATGAAAAGATCCCCAATGTTTTCGTTCCAAGAACTAATCAATGGAGGTGTTTTGTTCTTCCAGCTCCTTGCAATAACAAGTTTTATTGGTGTTACTAGATGCACAATCAAACATTTCACACTACCAACTGATTTTCTATCATCTAAATAATTTAATAAAATGGTTACTTTGAGAATAAAACAAGAGAAACGCCTTGATGGCATTGGTCACAACTAGTTAGCCAATTGTGCCTATGGGACCACATTGTGCTAGATCAGGACTGTACTACCTTTGCTCTCCTGCAGGTGTTGGATTACAACTCCCATAATCCCTGTCTACTTGCCACTGTGACTGATTAGCACCCTTAATCAGGGATGCACAATTAAAATGCCCTGTTGGGCCAGAACAAACCACGACATGGTATTTGGAGGCCAAAGACCATTTTCAGCACATTAAAATCAATAATTAAAAATATTAGTTTAAGCAGTTATTAGTTAGTTGTGGATCTTTTCCATCTGTCAAGGGACCCACAATTTTAACAGAGATAGTGGCCAGAAAACTAAACTTTGGAACTGACCCAAAGGGTGACTGACCATATTTCTTCCTAGGGTACTGTCATTCCAGGGTATTCCTACCTACGGGCCAAGAAAAAAGAGGGCAAGGGTGCTTTCGCATCCTTACCCCAGTGACCAGGTATCGTATGACTCTTCAGGCTACATGCAGCCCGAGGAGTCACAGAGATGGGAACATAAAGCACCTGTCTAAGGGGGAATCCCCAATGCAACATGCATGCCGCATGTTGTATTGAGGGATGCCCAGAGGCTGAAATAACAAGTTCCGGCCCCAGATCCTTCTACTCTGCTCTGTGGTTCATGGACCTGCATGGAGCAGGGCTGCCCATGTGGGCGTGCAGGAGGTGTGCTCAAGAGGACCTGCCTGTCAATCTGGGACAATCATGGCCTTAGCCACAGTATATCACTAAGGTCCCAATTTTAGGGGTGATTGAGCAATGTAATAGCCTAGTTTTTTGTTTTTTAAAAAACTGTGCTCCAGTTAAATGCCGCTTGGTAATATATGGAAGGCAGTTCTAGCATGGGAAACAAACACATACCTCCTGAATCCCTACTTAGGGTTTACTCAAATTGATTTTCCCCAAGGAGCTCAAGGTAGCAGGAATATATGGTTCAACCTTCACACACATTTTGCCCTCAAACCATTTATTGGTAGATTAGGGTGAGTTAGTAAGAAGTCCATGGTTATCCAGTGAATGGCATGGCTGAGTGGGGATTTCAACCCAATTAGATCCAACTCCTTCCTTCCTTCCTTCCTTCCTATATTTCTATACCACTGTTTTGTGAACATGCACAAGTCCCCTTACAGCATAATGAAATAATTAAAATAGCAAAGTCATAAATATTGATCAACAAAATTTTAAACAAGATATATGACTCATCAGGTCCTACTAACCAGAAGAACCTCTGTCTTCTCTGTTTGCTTCCATCCAATTCACCACCACCATTGAACACTAGTTTAGTCAACAAGTTCCCTAGAATGGGTTGAAAAGGAGAGAGAATGATGGGTGTCATCGGCATAGTGACAACACTGCACACTTCATTTCTCTGGGTGACCTCTACAGCAATTGCATGAAGATGTTCAGTGGAATGTGGGAGAAAATGAAACCCTGTAGGACATCATAAGCTAATGGTTAAGGCATTGAACAGGAATCCCTCAACTCCACTAGACTGGTTCTCAATCCTAATTAGGGTAGAACAAGCATCCTACTCAAGTTCGGGAGTTCTGAGTGCTCCCATTTTGTGATCATGCACTCATAAAAATCCAGGTAAAAGGAGTGGGAAGTGATTACTTGTGAGGCTTCTACTGGGTAGGAGGAATTTTAATGAGGTAGGTGAGAAAGCCCTCCTATCCACCTCACATATGACCACTTCCCCCTTCTACTACCTAGATTTTTATGAGTGCATGATCACAAAATAATCACAAAAAGCACAGCTCCTGAACTTGAGTAGAATGCTTGTGCTACCCTAATTAGGATTGTAAGAATCAGCCAAGTGTGGTATAGTGGCTAAGGGATTCCTGTTCAATGCCTTAACCATTAGCTTAAGGTGTCCCATGAGGTTTTATCTTCTCCCACATTTTGTTGAACATCTTCATGAAATTGCTGTAGAGGTCATCCAGAGAACTGAAGTGTGCAGTGCTGCCAATATGCAGATGACACCCAACATTGTCTCTTCTATCCAATGGTGTGTGCATAACTGATTTGAGTGGTTTGGTTCAAGTTTGAGGCAAACCGGCCAAGCTCAAGTGTTGAACTGGGCCGAACTGGTTTGGAACTGGTTCGGTGATCCAAGGGGGCATGTGGTGGCACAGCTTCTCTGAATTATTTGGACCAAGCGGAGGTCGGAACCAGACCACACTGGAGCACCAGGCCCAGTCCGGACAATCCGGAGGAGATGGACCACTGCTGCCTCTTACAGGTTCCCTCTCACGGCCCCATTAGGGCCTCACCGGATTCCCCTTTACAAGCATGCCCCCGCAAACTGCTGAACCAGTTCTGAATCCTTTCATTAGAACCAGGGCTGGTTTGACTCGAACACAGAGGAGAGGAGAGCTGGTCTTGTGGTAGCAAGCATGACTTGTCCCCATAGCTAAGCAGGGTCTGCCCTGGTTGCATATGAATGGGAGACTTGATGTGTGAGCACTGCAAGATATTCCCCTCAGGGGATGAAGCCGCTCTGGGAAGAGCAGAAGGTTTCAAGTTCCCTCTCTGGCTTCTCCAAGATAGGGCTGAGAAAGATTCCTGCCTGCAACCTTGGAGAAGCCGCTGCCAGTCTGTGAAGACAATACTGAGCTAGATACAGGTAGACCAATGGTCTGACTCAGTATATGGCAGTTTCCTATGTTCCTACAGACGAGAACTCTTTTTGGGGGTCCGGTTCAGTTCAGGTCTGAATCAGTTGAACTGGGCCAGTTCTATTTGAACCAGGTTGAAATAGAACCAGTTCTGCACACCCCTACTTTCCAACCCATTCCAGGGAACTTGTTGAAGTAAGACATTGGTGTTTAGTGGTGGTGACAAACTCAAACTATCAGTTCACCCTCATTACTCACATATGATCAGAAAATGATATTGCCCCGGACTTGGGTAGGATGCTTGACCTACCCTAATTAGGATTGTGAGAACCAGCCTACAGGGTCTCAATGTGTTTATACTGGCATGCTCTGATAGCACTAAAAGAAAAGAAATCCTACTTTTGATGCATTCTTGGAGTGATTCTCCAACACTCCTAAGAAGTTTTGGCTTCAGCTCCCTCATCCCTCATGGGCACCCTCTTGTCCCTGTTTTGTCATATCAGCAGTATTCTTTTCCCAGCATTCTGCCATTCCTTAGTCAGGAGTTGTATACATATTTGGTAAGTAGCTTAAGTTTCCTTATCACTGGTTTCAAGGGTGACAACTGAGGCATTAAAAATATGGTAGGCAAGATAGACGAAAATTGCAGGCTACTTCAGCCTCTCTGTATCAGCTGGAGGAAATAATGACTGAGCTATGGAGGCAAAACAAAGTTTTGAAAGATCAGACAAAGCAGGGTATGCCAAACAGCTAATCCCTATAGCAATTGCATATCCATATCTCTCTGGACAGCCTACATACCAGACATGTGAATGTTTACCTGTAATTTCCATGAGATGATCGCCACTCTGTGCTCAGCAGAATGTAGATACTCAGCATGTAGTGCGGCAGCTATCAGAGAGGACAATCTCTTGTAGAGGAGATGAGAGAGAGGATGAATGCTGGATGCTGAAACGGCATGTGGAGTTTTTACTGAAGTTGTACTGGTGGGGAAAATGTACTAAATGTAGCAGCTTATATGCACAGAAAGAACTTGCTACATTGCCAGTGATGCTCAGCTGTTTATTGGTGACCACTAGGCATGACTTAATGGCGCAGCGGGGAAGTAAGTTGCCTCGCGAGCAAGAGGTTGCCGGTTTGAATCCCCGCTGGTATGTTTCCCAGACTGTGGGAAACACCTACATCGGGCAGCAGCGATATAGGAAGGTGCTGAAAGACATCATCTCATACTGCGGTAACTGCGCGGAAGATGGCAATGGTAAACCCCTCCTGTATTCTACCAAAGAAAACCACAGGGCTCTGTGGTTGCCTGGAGTCAACACCCACTAGATGGCATAACTTTACCTTTATCTTTACAATGACTTGCAACATGAGGGTTCACTAGAAAAAAGGTTCAGAAACCCAAATGAAGCCGAAAAGGAAAACATATGCAGTTCTTGAGAGAATGGGCTCAAAGGTAATCCATTTGCTTACATGCAGAAGGTCCCTAGCCATTTTGGAACTACAGTGGTCCCTCTACTTACGAAATTAATCCGTTCCGAATGCACATTTGTAAGTCGAAAAATTCGTAAGTCGAAAAGCGGTTTCCCATAGGAATGCATTGGGAACGGATTAATGCGTTCCGGAGCCTAGAAAAAAGACCCAGACCCCCAGTAAGGCTTGCAAACTGCACAGGAACATTTCTTTTCAAGAATAAACAGGCAGTAAACAGGCAGGCAAGTCAAGGAAACCGCATGTAAAATTTGTAAGTCGAGGAAACCCCATCTAAAAATTTGTAAGTCGAGGAAACCCCATCTAAAAATTTGTAAGTCGAAAAAACCGCATCTAAAACCGGATCTAAAACTGCCGTTTGTAACTCGAAAAATACTTATGTCGAGTAGTTTGTAAGTCGAGGGACCACTGTATACTGGTAAAGGGGAATCCAGTGAGGATTCCCCTTTACAAGGACAAGGGCAGAGGAATGTCCTAAGTATAGAGGGGGTGGGAGGAGGAGTAAATCTGTACTCACAAGTATAAGCCACAGTGGTGGCAGTGGGGGCAGTGGCGGTTCCATCCAATCAAGCTGAGCCGGTTCAACATCAAGCCAGGCTCAAACCGAGCCAGCTCGCAAACCCCCTACGTGAGACATATTTTTTAATGGTATATAAACGTTCCAAATAAACAAACAACTCAAGTCACCTTGAATTTAACAACTGGCATTATTTGGTGGCAATGCCGAGGTCTGTGAAGCTCTCCTAACAATTTTTTTCTGTTTTTGCGGACATCTTTTTCTACTAGTGGCTGACAAACAGAGCAATGATCTCATAAGTGGGGTGGAAAATGAACTTGCATGCCTTCAACAATCATGCATGCCAGGAGCATGTGCCCTTACCTTCTGACATTTTACTAATTTTCTCCCCACGTATATACTGTGTGGTGGTCATATGAACCCTTTCTTTGTCAATGAGGCTGACTTCCAAGTGTACACACACAGGATTGCACCTGTGCAGCCAAATCCAATGGTTGTTACCCAGAAGTGTGTTCTTCTGTGTTTATTCCCAGGTTAGGTTGCATAAGACTACAACCTATATTTAACCCAACAAATCAGTTTTTATGTTCTTACTAGTATTTTTAAGCCCGTTATGATAACGGGCGCTAGCTTTCTATCCCGTCTTTTCTGTCTCTCTCTCTCTCTCTCTCTCTCTCTCTCTCTTCCCGTCTCTTTTTTCCCCCCTTGTCCCCTCTCTCTTTTTGTTTTTTGTTTTGTTGTTGTCTCTGTTTTTGTTCTTCCTTATTTTGCTTTTACTTTTTGGGGTGTGTGTGTGTGTGTGGATGAATAACGGCCAAAATGGCCCATGAGAAGGTGGCCGCCCCCGCCTATCGCCCTCCCACACACCCAGCTGCCGGAGCCCACCTTACCCGCTCCAGCCCGAAGGAGAAGAGAGGAACTCGGGAACAGAGCTATTCTCTGTGTTAAGCTGCTGCCCATACTGTCACAATGGACGCAATAGGCGTCCTTTGCGTCCATAGTGGCAGTTTGAGCAGTGACTTAGCACAGAGAGGAGCTCTGCTCGTGAGCTCCTCTCTTTTCCCTCGGGCTGGAGTGGGTAAGGTGGTCTTCGACAGCTGGGAGGGCGATAGGCGGGGGCGGCGACCTTCTCATGGGCCATTTTCGCCCTTAATCTTTTTTGGGGGGGAGTGGGGAAGGTGATTTTGGGCAGCTGGGAGGGCGGGTGAGCAGGTGGCGGCGGCTGTGAGCGGGCGGGGGCCTCGTTGGCGGCTTCACCGCCACCTCGCCCAGCTTCATTTTGGGCAGCTGGGAGGGCGGGTGAGCAGGCGGGGGCGACGGCTGTGAGCGGGCGGGGGCCTCGTTGGCGGCTTCGCCGCCACCTCGCCCAGCTTCCCTGTCCCCCGTCTCGGTCTTCCCCCGTCGCCATTGCCCTCGCCTTTTTCAGGGCGGCCGCTTCTGGTTGCCTCGGCCTCCTCTCGCCGTGCCGCAGCTCATGGCCGAGGCGGCGGCTCTGCCGCCGCCTCGGCCACTTTCCCCCGCTGCCACACACCGGCTAATGGCCGCCCATGGCTGTGGGACACTGGTGTCTGAGGTCCTGTGTCCCTTGGGTTCTTCTGGGCCTGCGCTTCGCGCAGGCCCAGAACAGCCCAGGGAGGCAGGGACGCAGATCCTCAACGTTCCAAAGCCACGGCCACTCACTTAGCCTTTTATTATATAGGACTGTAGTCATTCTGACTGCCTAATACTGAACCATGCAAAATTTAGGTGCTAAACCTCCTCTATAATAAACTAAAATGATGATGAGGAGGAGGAGGAGGAGGAGGAGGCGGAGGCGGAGGAGGAGGAGGAGGGTGCTATCACAAGCTCCTTTCAAAGAGTTCTGGGTGGGGTAAAAGGTTTAGGAACATATTTAGTGTGCCAGCAAGAAAAAGATAATAGTCCTGTGCAAATATGGATTCAACAATTCTGATTTTATCAAAAATTGCCCCAAATTGGTAAAAATCGATAAAATCTAAATCAGGGTGTGTTTTTCTTTCTTAAAAAAAAATTGGATTGGTAAAGTCAGAATTAATCCTAAAATATCAAAATTAATTTTGGAAATACTTTGGAATTTTGGGATCAGCAAGATGGAGTAGAATTTTCCCCATGGAGGAGAATGGGGGAAATGAAAAGAAAATCACTAAAAATCACCATTGAGTCCCAGAGCCCTGAAGCTTGACATATATGTGTGGGTGGAAGACTTTTTAATCAAAAGGGGTAACTGCATGCCCTCCTGCACTTTATATTTCTGGAATGAATGGGCTATAAAATCAGTTATGAAATCTGGCACACATGAAGTTCCAATTCACAGGACTCAGTGAGGTGGGTCTCACGATCCAAGAAACCCGCCTGGGGAGGGTGAGCGGGGAGAGTGGGCTAAGCCCTCTCTCCCCACACACGAGCAGAGCGGCAGCCCTGGGTGGCTGGATTGGCCACCCACACGACTGCCAGCTCCATGACGGTGCTGGTGGGGGCTGGGAGGATCGGGGGCCGTGCGGCCCCCAAAAGCTCCAGTATGCCCTGCACGAGTGTGCAGGGCCTACTGGAGAAACTCCTGAAGCCTCCCGGTCAGGGGTCTCCTCATGAGTAGCCGCACTGCGGCTACTCACGATTTTACAAACCGGGTTTGTGGAGCGCTATAATAGCCCCAGTGTTATTTTTTCCAAGGCTATGAGTAACTCCTCTGATTTGAGGGGGGTGGATTTGAAGGGAAAAAAATAGAAACAGCCTTGTTTCAAGACAGAACTTTACAAACAGTTCTGGATATGAAGCATCTAGACATTCCTTTGATTTTTATATTAATTTTTCTCTTCTCCATTGCCGAAGCACACAGTCCGTAAAAGTGAATGTTTGAAAGTACTTTGAATGTTTCTGTTTTTGTGCTTATAAAGAATGCTTCACTTTCCCTTCTAGCCATTTAAAAAGTTCTGAAGTCCTTGTAATCCCTTTTAAAAGGTTTGCCTCTTCCTGAAATGGAGAAGAAGAAATAATGTAAAAATAAAAGGAATGTCTTTTTTCCTCCACATGGGGGTAGAATGATGATCCAAGGAGGGGCTTCAGATCCAGAACCTTTTGAAATGTTCAGGCTTGAAACAAGCCAGATTTCACAATTTTTATCCATTTTTAATAAAAAAACAAATTCAAAAATTTACCAAAAATCAGTGGATTCCCACATATGTGGCAAGTTTCAAGGCTCCATGACCAACCAGTGATTTCTGGTGATTCCCCACCACCATTCCCCCATTTTTCATTCCCCCCCTTGACACTATGGGGAGAAATCCAAATTTAAATCAGAATTTGAATTTGAATTCCAAATCCACTCCAATATCAGATATCACCAGTGCCCATTAAATCCAAATCTAATATTGTCAAATTCAGATCATGTCGGATCCTAATCCAAATTTGAATTTTCTAAACATGCATAGGCCTAAAAGATCACATATAATGTTCTTTCACTAGTTACAGACAATGAACACTAAAGCGAGCTGATTTAGAACAAATATAACACCATCTTCTCCTTCCTAAGCAGGTCAGTTCAGAGTAACAACTACATTCTTGAATTACTAATTTGTCATTTTCTTTTTAACCTCTTCCTAATCTGGATAAATTTACTGCAACCCACGAGAATTAAAACCAATCAGCCAGATCAAAGTGAAACACGGAAGGTTTTGTCAAATGGAGATTTGAAATGCCATGCGATCTGTGTTCTGTCTTGATTTTGTATTCACCTTCAACTTTCCTACAAATTGTTCAGCCTCCTTTCGAATTAATGAAGGCAGTGCAATTACTAAGTAACATAATAGCAGGTGAAGGAGTAGAGAATTTAAAATTAGCTTTAAAAAAAGAAAAGAAAGATTTTTAAACACCTCATGTGTAAGAATATAGTTTGCATTAGTTCTGAGCAAGATTCTCAGTTTCCCCCCAGAGCTTGCTCTTCCCTGATAGAAGTCGTAAGAACATAAAAACATCAGTGCCTGTCTGGATCATACCCAAGGCTTATCTTGTCCAGTTGGGGAATTCAATCCCTAGTGGGGAGAACTGACAGCCCACTGGGATTGGGCAAGACATGAAAGGGAGAGGCGTAGCAAAGCAAATTGGAAGCATCATGCATTGCACCTGTAGCTAGTCCCCCTCCCCAATATCTTTTTTACCAGCTGCCACTAGTAAGCCCCCTCTCCTGCTGTTACTCCCCTGAAACTGGTATTTGGAAGAATCCTGCTTCTGAAACTGGGGATAGTCTATAGCCATCAAGATTTGTAGCCTTTGATACAAGGGCATAGCGACTATTGGGCATGGGGATGAGAGTCCCTAGGCCACTGGGGTTGGGGGACCACCATGGCACACCTTCACACTTCCTCCAGGGTACCCCCTTGCCACATCCTACCAGCAAATGATGTGCTTTCTGACTGGGAGCATGAGGCATGCCTCTCTTTTGCCCAGTCCATCCTTTATTCAAGGGCTGGCTGGCTAAAGGCTTCTACAAGTTGATTGGGGAGGAATGGTAGAAGCACTGATTGGGAAAGATCAGGAGAAGGGCTGAGCAGTCTCTATTCCTCATAGTGGCCACACCTCCTGTGTCAACTTCAGATGCAGGGGGTGTGGCCAGTATCAGAAGCAGGGTGAGTGACCCCACTACCAATGATGACCACATCCCTTGAGTCTGCCATCAATGCATGGGCAATGGTTAGGGCATGCACACCAGTTTGCCATGGGGCAGAAGCCACTGGAGGGAGTTTGTCCCCCAGTGACCAGCAAACATCCTATGTACCTGCTTTGATATATTTTGTCCTCCACAAATTTTTCTAAATCCTCTTTAAAGCTATCCATAGTGGTGGGCATCATCACATCCTATTGCAGAAAATACTATAGATTAATTCCAAGGTCTATGGAATTGGGAATTCAAAAATTTGGATTTTATCTGAAATTGTGCAAACTTGGTAAAACCCAGTAAAATCTGAATCTCATCCCCACCGAAAATTGGATTGGTAAAGTTGGAATTAATTCTGAAATATCAAAACTAATTTCAGAAACACTTCAGAGTTGTGGAATTTGAAGAGAATTGGTCAATTCCTTTTGGAGATTTTTTTGAATTTTCTTGTCAAAAAGGGCTAAAAATGGTGAAATCTGGCTTGATATGAGCCAGAACTTTACAAAAACTTCTGAAACTGAAGCATCTCCTTGCACCATCACCCTACCCCCACTTTATATTTCAGGAATAGATGGGCATACAGTTGTGAGGTAAAATGGAGGGGGAAGGACATACCTTGGATTTTATAATAATTTTTGTCTTTGTCACTGCAGAAGCACACAGTCAGTAAAAGTGGAAGTACTTTGAATGTTTCTGGTTTTGTGCTTAGAAAGAATTTCTCACTTTCCTTGCTAGCCATTAAGGGATTAAAAGCTGTAAAATCCGTTCAATCCCTTGTAAAAGGTCTGCCTGTTTCTGCAATGGGAAAGGAAAAATAATAGTATAAAATCAAAGGACTATCCTTTTCCCTCCACATGGGGATGGAAGATGGTCCAAGGAGGGACTTCAGATCCAGAATATTTTGTAAATTTCTGTCTTGAAACAAGCCAAATTTCACCATTTTAGTTATTTAATTTTTTTCAAAAGTTCTCCAAAATCAGAGGATTGACCCGTAGCTTTGGAAAAGAATAATAGAATCTTGCCAATGCAGACTTCATGCATGCCAGATTTCATAACTTCATTCCCATCCATTCAGGAGATTTAAATGGGGGTGAGGAGCATGCTGTTACCCTTTTTCATGAAGGCAAGGGCAGATTCCTCCACATGCTGGTGGAATGATGGTTCAAGGGGGATCTTCAGCCTCAAAAGTTTTTGTAAACTGCTGTCTTGAAACAAGCCAGATTTCACCATTCTGAAATTCTTCAAAATTTCAAAATTTCATCAAAAACAAAGGATTGTCCAATTATCTTAAAATTCACTACAAGAGTCTCCGATTTCCTTCCAATACATTTCAAGGCTCTAGAACCAACCACTGTTTTTTGATGTTATTTAAATGTCCCCATTGGCTGATATGGGGAAAATTCAAATTTTAGTCAGAATTCAGATTCGGATTCTGAATCTGACCTGATATCCAACATTGCCAGAGCCCATATAATCCAAATCCAACATTGTCAAAGTCAGATCAGGTTGGATCCAAATTCAATTTTTCTGAATGTACACAGGCCTGTTAATTACATACTGTACTGTACTGTACTGTACTGTACTGTAAAGTACTTCCTTTTGTCTGTTCTAAATTCCTTGGAACCACTAGCCATCTCATATGACATTTTCCATAATGTATACTCTAGTTTCCCTGCCTGCACTGCAATGGTAACAGATGGATTGTCTGAGTAGAATCTCACAAAAACCACTCATGATTTTGCATATTCATATGAGCTACATGGCTACCTAATGGCACAGCTGGGAAATGACTTGACTAGCAAGCCAGAGGTTGCCGGTTTGGATCCCTGCTGGTATGTTCCCCAGGATGCCTCTGAGTACAAGTTGCAGGCAAGTAATGGCAGGAGAGAGGGCATGCCCTCAACTCCTGCCTGTGGCTTCCGGCGGCATCTGGTGGGCCACTGTGCGAAACAGGATGCTGGACTAGATGGGCCTTGAGCCTGATCCAGCAGGGCTGTTCTTATGTTCTTATGTACATTCATGTTATACTCAAGCCCTCTTCAGATGTTCTAAAACTCCCCGGCTGTAGTCATGTACCGTGGGGACGGGAGAAGAAGTCCCACCCCTGCCACATAACTCACTTGCACGACCTGCTCTCCTGAGAGGGCAGGACTTTACCTGTGATGGCGTGCACTCCTGTGATTGTGAGACTGGATCGATCCAGCCACCCACCCAATCACGGGAACGCCCACCATCATGGATAGGGCTCTGCCCTCTTCAGACAAGCCTTGCTCTAAGCATGATCTTGGGGTGTGTGGGTGAGTGATGCGAGGAGGGTGGAACTTCCTTTCCCTTCTCTGCTCTGTACAAGGGTACAGTGGGGCATTTTTATAACATCTTCAGATGGGCTCGATTCTGTCCTTTAATTAATGTGTACAAGTCAGAGGCAGGGGCAACAGACATGATCCTTTCCCCAACTCCATTCTCTTGCCCTTTTTCTGGAGAGGGTGAGGGAAAATGAGAATAGGACTAAAGAGAGTTCATTATGAAATTGTTATTAGCTGCCCTTATACAAAACTATGGTGCGGTCACACCCAGAGCACTGCATACAATTCTGGTCACCACATCTTAAAATGGACATTGTTGAACTGGAGAAGGTACAGAAGAGGGCAACCAAGATGATCAGGGGCCTAGAGCACCTTTCTTGTGAGGCAAGGCTACAACACCTGGTGCTTTTTATTTTAGAAAAAAGGCGACTGTGGGGAGACATGATAGAGGTCTATAAAGTCATGCATGGCGTGGAGAAAGTGGAGAGAAAGATTCTTCTCCCTCTCACATAACACTAGAACCAGGGGTCATCCCATGAAATTGATTGCCAGGAAATTTAGGAGCAACAAATAGAAGTAATTTTTCACACAATGCATAATAGGCTTGTGGAATTCTCTGCCACAAGATGTGGTGACAGCCAAAAACCTGGATGGCTTTAAGAAGGGTTTGGATGATTTCATGGAGAAGAGGTCTATCATCGGCTACTAGTTGGAGGGCTATAGGCCACCTCCAGCCTCAAAGGCAGGATGCCTCTGAGGACCAGTTGCAGGGGAGTCACAGCAGGAGAGAGGGCATGCCCTCAACTCCTGCCTGTGATTTCCAGCGGTATCTGTTGGGCCACTGTGCGAAACAGAATGCTGGACTAGATGGGCCTTGGGCCTGATCCAGCAGGGCTGTTCTTATGTTCTTATGCAACAATTGTTTATGCAAAACATTGGAGAGTAAGATCTATTCTATATACCCTCTAGGAAAGACATACTGAAGAAAATGTGGTATATTGCAGTAATAGAGATGTTCATATTTTTAATCAATGTGAGGAACTGAAATGTAGACATGGAGTTCTTTAATAATAATTGGATGAAGTCTGTGTAATTGTGAAATAATAATTATAACTCTAGGCAGGTCCTTGGCCACGTCTTGTCAATACTGTTAGATTTTCTAACATGTATATTGAGACTACACACACACACACACACACACACACCTTTTTATTAAAATTGTTTCAAAATGTACATTTTTATAGTTATGCTTATTAGGGGTGTGCACAGAACTGGCATGGGTGGTTTGGTGCAAATTCTAACCTAATTTGAAGGATGTTAGGGTATAATAATATTCAAAGGGTATATATTGTGAAAAAGAGAGACATATTCTGAATCCATTGTTATACTTATGTTCTTAAAAAATCAAGAAATGTTGACTTGGGTAATGACTGAATTGCTCACTTGAGGGGGGGGCAATATCCATTTATGACAAGAAAAGAAGCACAGGGTGGTTATTTTTCATACTCCTTAATTGCCTCCCAAAGAGGATACTTACTTTAAAAGACTGTAGCGTCATCTCTAGAATTGAAATGAAGCCTCTGGAGAATAGCTTTAAAGGACAGGTAAAAATACTTCGTTTATTACGGAAAGCTGAGGCTAAATTATCTATTGGCTTCAACAAAACTTCCCTGTCATTATACATTCCTTTTATGTCATATTTAACAATGTAATAAAATGGCTGTTCATGAATAGGCTCTCAAAACAAGGAATTAAGGAGCTGCTTTTTATTGAGTTAGACCTAAGTGGAGTTGCCAACTTTTTCCCCCCCTGTCAGGAGTTGCTTTAGAAAGGTAGAGAAAACTTCAAGTGGCGGGGCTTGTTTGTTTGTTTGTTGTTATGATTCCACAGTGTAGGGGTATGCATGGAACTGCTAAGGGTGGTTTGGTTCGAATTTGAACTGAACTCGAACCAAACTGGCTGGGTCCCACGAGGTGGATTCTGAACTGCCCACTCCTAACCAGATTCCCCTCTACAAGCATCCAAACTGGTTGAACTGGGCTGAACCAGTTCAATCCAAACTGGGTCCAGTTTGGCTCAAACTCAGACTAGCCCCACTTTTTGGAGGGTCAATGCAGTTTGAGCTCAAACCGGTCAAACCGGGCCAGTTTGACTCTAACCCGGTTCAAGCTTGAACCGGTTCACTCACGCCTACCACAATGCATCTGTTAAAGGATTAGACTCAAACTTTTTGTGGGAAAAGAAACCTGAGGTTGGTGATTCTACAATGTAAGGTGAATCTCCCTAAGGAATCGCAGACTGTAGTCCTATGTACTCTTACTTGGGGGTAAATCTATTAAACTCAAATGAGAATGTCAGGGGACATCTGGGTGAGAGAAAATGGGGGAGAGAGAACTTACCCCCAGACCAGTGCATGCATGTCTTTGGCCTCACATGCACCTCCTGTTGTCCCCAACTGATGATGCATTTGTGCATGCACCAAGCTCAGAAGCAGGCTATACCCAAGACTGCACATTAGGGGGTGATATCAGCTAGGTTAGAGTGGCACGCCTGGCACATCTCTGGAGGTACAGAGGAAACACCCCTTGTGGGACTTGAGGTGGATGTGGGGAGATATTTAAAGAAAGGCTGGCTGATGAGAAGGGTTGGCAGCAGATGATGACAGAGGAAGAGGAAGCAGCCCTGTGACTCTTGCAGAAGCAGACAACCAGCAGCGAGAAGGGGGGTGAGGTACCTACAATCGCCCCTCTCCCGTACTTGAGCTCTGAGGAAAATGGGGAAAGGGGCCAGCAGAACCCAGAGACCTCACAGAGACATACTTTTAAATAAGGATGTATTGGGTCAGGTTATCAGGATCTGACCTGGACATGAACATTCAAGGGCAGTCTGCTAGCTTCCAGGGGCTTATGGACCATGGAATTAGTTTGACAAAGGTTGTATTTCCAGAAGGTTGATGCCTGTGTCCAGGGCTCGCATCAGGAGTGGGTAAGCTAGGTGGTCACCCAGGGCACCTACCTGTGGGCACTATTTATCCTAAGGCCAGCTCTGACTCTGTCAAAATCCTAGAGGTGGCTCTTGAAGCTCAGCTTTGAGTCAGAGTGGTTTTGAATTCCAGTGAGTCTGTCCAAACTGCGAGGGAAAGTACAACAGGGCTTGAAAGAGGAGCAGATATGATATGATATGATATGATATGATGTTATAGTACACCACCCCAGACATATGTCTCTGGGTGGTTTACAACAATATAATGTGGGGCTGCCTTTGTACGTAGTCCAGAAACTTCAGCTGGTTCAGAACGTGGCAGCCAGGTTGGTCTCTGGGTCACCTAGGAGAGAACATATTACTCCTGTGTTGAAGGAACTACACTGGCTGCCAATATGTTTCCGGGCAAAATACAAGGTGCTGGTTATTACCTATAAAAGACCTAAACAGCTTAGGCCCTGGGGTATTTAAGAGAACGTCTTCTACACCATGAGCCCCACCACCTGTGAAGACCATCTGGAGAGGTTTGTCTGCAGTTGCCACCAACTCATGTGGCAGCTACCTGGGAACAGGCCTTCTCCATTGCTGCCCCTGGTCTTTGGAACGCACTCCCTGTTGAAATAAGAGCCTCCCCATCTCTGGCAACTTTTAAAAAGGCACTGAAGACACATTTATTCACCCAGGCTTTTAATTAGATTTATAGTTTTAATATTTTTAATATTGGGTTTTAAATGTTTTCAATCTTTTAAATGCTTTTAATTAATTGATTTGATGTTTTAAATGATTTTAATTGTAAACCACCCAGAGGCAAAAGTTTTGGGTGGTATAGAAATATTATAAATAAATAAATAAATAAATAAATAAATAAATAAAACAAATTAAATCAAACATTAAAACAATCTAAAACCATTAAGTCTAGTAAAATGCATGGGTGAATAGTGCTTCTTTAGAGATGTTTTTAAAAGCTGCCATGGACAGAGAGGCTCTTAGATCAGCAGGGAGCACATTCCAAAGTCTCAGGGTGACAACAGAGAAGGTTAGTCTCTGAGTAGCCACCAGATGAACTGGTGGCAATTGCAGGTGGACCTCTCCAAATGATCTCAATGGGTGACAGGGCTGATAGTGAAGAAGATGGGCCTGATCTGTTTAGGAATTGAGAAGAATGGTAAAAGTTAGTAGATTTAATTAATACTAATTACTTCCTGCACCTCTGAGGTTCTTAGAGGTGAGAACCAACTGCTCACCACAGAGCAGCTCCTACTGCAAATGGACACACTCCCTCCCCCAATGCCAGAGTCTCAATCTGAATTCCTCCCACTATTGCTTTTTTTTTTTAAGATGAGAAATCTGAAAACAAATCACAGAACAATAGTGTCCTAACTACAATCTCTCTCCCCCACACACACTACAGTGTCCCATGTAGTGTCACAGCCTTTTGTGGGGCGGGGAGAAGATAGTATGTGGCAACCAACTGGTGGAACACGAATGCTGGTAGTGCTCACCTGAGAATGAATGAAATTGGTGTCCTCCACCAGACAGTGGGAAGACCCCACCCCACTCCAGAAGTCACCTTGTCGAGGGCCTCCTTACACTTGCATTGACTGCTTCTGGCAGGTGGAACTCAATTAGCAAATGTTTAGTGCAGCCCTAATCATATTAAGATCATCAGGTGAGGTTGGTGGTGACTCAAAAACAGGCCTTTCCTTCACAATCAGGCATCTTCTAGACTTTGGGACACATTTCCTAACAAAATTAGAGTATCCCCAGGTGTGTAGCTAGGGGTGAGGGGGCCCCATGTTCTCCCCTCACTCTGGTGGCCCCTTGGAGTGAGGGAGATAATGAAGAAAATAGGGAGGTGTGGAGCTAGGGGGCCCCTGAAGAGCTGGGGGCCCCGGGTTCTTTGAACCCATTTGCTCAATTATAGCTACACCACTGAGTCTCCCCTTCTCTTGATGTTTTAAAGAAAAATCTGAACACATGCCTTCCTTTCTTTTCCTCCCTCCCTCTCTCCCTCTCCTTCCTTTACCTTCCTTCATCCCTCCCCTTTCCTTTCCCTCCCCCCCCCTTTTTTTTTGCATTTCTCACACCCATTTGGTGTAGTTGAATTCTCCCCACCACCAACCCTCATCATTCATATTATGTCTGCTTAGGACACAGAATCTAAGAACAAACTGCTAAGAACTGCTGACCAGCATCCAGTGCTGTTGAGCAAATTAATTGCAGCAAGCAAAACACTTCCTAATGCATTCTTCAGTTATGCATCTTCCTGCTGCCAGGGAGATCTCAATACAGTCTTTATGCTTTCTTTCTTTATCTCCTTGTACGGCTGATTGACATGTGAATGGCGAAGCAGCACAGTTTGGAGAACTGCCCTGGGACTTTTTAGAAAATCTGAATATTATTCTATCATATATGCATCCAAATCCAAATAGTGACATTTCATTATCTTGCCAAACTATTTATGTGCCAGAATATATGAGACTCGGTATTTCAATCCATTGCACACATTTAAATCCCACTGGATTTAGATAAGAATAAATTTGCATTGAGTGTGCTCAGATTTCTGTCAAGGTCCGAGGAGTATGTCTGCTCTGTGCTTCCAACCTATGTTTTCTAGGAGGACTTGGGAAGGCAGTAGAATACTATGACTGAACTGTATTTATTTGATATTTTGATATTTGAGTACCCAGAATGTTGGGGGCAATATGCTGAAATCATTGTAAACCGCTTAGAGAGCTCTGGCTATAGAGCGGTATATAAATGTAAGTGCTATTGCTATTGCTATTGCTATTTTTATTATGGATGTAAATGAATGTGAATTGATTTTAAAGCACTTTGGATGATGGAAGTGGGATCAGACATTTGTTATGCATTGCCGCCATTATCTAGGGCACAGATTCCCAAACCTGATTCCCAAGATGCTTTTGGACTGCAACCCATCATCCCCAAGCACTCAATGAAAATATCAACTCAATATGAAGCATCAATTAAAAATGGAACATTAAATTAGGAATGGGATTGAAAATAAATGGCAAATTATGTGCAGTCCTACCTCAGAAGAAGGATAGCCTAGAATCCCATCAGAGAACTGGGAAAGCTACAGAAAAGGAAGACAAAAATGGGCAAAGAGCTGGATCATGTTCTCAAAAAGGAAAGGTTAAATGTTAACAGGGGTGGGTGGGTTCAGTTTAAAACAAAGATGATTTTAAAAGACCATGATAAAGTATTATAAAATTATGAGTGGTACAGAGAAAGTAAATGGAAAGAGTGTCTTCCATAACAGAAGTTGGCGTTATTCAATGAAAGTGGCTGGTTATATGCTGCATTCTTCTCTGAATGTTTTAGGTAGACTCCAGAAATAAACTAATTCTGGTTTACTAAAGTTTGGCATGGATTGCTGAATCTGGAATAGATTCTACAATCTTGTTCATTTATGTATGCAGAGATTGTATATAACCCCTGATGGCATCCCTTGATTGTGATAGGCTTCGCAATTGACTCTTCAACAAGCCTTAATAACTTACTGGAAGCCTGAAAAACTTCTCTCAACTCCAATATATCCAAGTTTCTCTCTGGATATGTTCCATCCAAAACAAGGCCACGAAAACTGGCATAAAGTTCAGATGCTAAGGGATTCAGTATCCCTACTTGTCCACAAACCTGATTATTTCCTAGTTGCCAAGTCCTACCTGACTGTAAAGATTAATGCTGTTCCTGTGGGAAAATGTCATGTTGATCTTTATGATTGAATAAATTGTGGTTTGCTAGTTCATAGTAACCAGAAGGCAAACTGTTAAATCTGTTTAACTCCTGCGAAAGCCCTCATTTCTTTTGGACAAGTAAATAGAATTTGGGCATATAGTAAGGGGCAGGCAAGGCCTTCCATGTTTACTATTGGAGGGAGCAGAAAGACAAGAATAACTTAATAAGCAAGACTATTCCTGCATTCTGCCTGGCCTACCAAAGCAGAGCTAACCTGGTGTGCAAGGATTTTTGTAGATATACAAGATTGAGCACAAATGATGAGGCTCAGACTTTCATACTTTGGACACATTATGCAAAGATCCAGCTCCCTTGAGAAGACCATAATGCTGGGAAAAGTGGAAGGAAAGAGAAGAAGAGGACAACCAACAGCAAGGTGGATGGACTCGATTACGACAGCAATGAATGCACCACTGAGAGACCTTAAAGGCCAAGATGAAGACAAATAATCCTGGAGAGAATCTATCTGTGTGGTCACTAAGAGTTGATACTGACTTGACGGCACTTAATCAATCAATCAATGACAAGATTCAAGGGTACCTCATCCAAATATATGAGATTTAATGGGAGAGAAGCAAAGCAGGAATTTCCAATGTGGCAAGAATATGACTGGGAGAGTGTGGTGGGTAGCTGCATTGGTGGTAATTCCTGCTTTAGTTGCCCCAGCCAGAGTTTACAGCTGTACAAGTGATTCAGTGTGGGCATAAGTCCCGTGTTCACACATTTGCAACTCTAAAAAGCGATCCTATATGTATTTATTGGCTTACTTTTACATTGATCATCCCACTCTGCCTCCATGGAGCCGAGAGCGGTGTACATGCTTATGTTTATGTGCTTTCATTGTGTCCATTATTAGATTATAGGAATGGCCCACCTGAGACTCCCAACTAGTATTCCCTGTAACAGGGATCCCCAGATGCTGTTGACTACAACTCCCATAATCCTTAGCCAAAGGCCATTGTAGCTGGGAATGCTGGGAGTTGTAGTCAACATCATCTGGGAATCCCTGTTACAGGGAACACTGCTTTCAACCCTTGTTGAACTATACCTCTATTATAGTTATAAAGGGAGTGCTGGGGGTTGCAGTCCAGCATCAGCTGTAGAGTCGCAGGCTGGCCATGCCTGAAATAAGGGGAAAATGCTGATTCAAGCCTGTGTGGAAAGTATCCCATGACTGCAGCAAAAAGGAGGGAGGTACATGCTACCATTCCTAATCCATTCTTCTAACTACCGGCTCAGAGAAACACTAATGACCTGGATGTGACCCAGCCTCAAAAGACCCCAAAGGCTCAGTATCTCATTTACCAATCCCTGGAAGCTTACTATCCCTGCTAGAGCAGATTTAAAACAAAACCTGACCCAGAGTCATCAAACTTTGATTTAAGTTACTGTGCACATAGATGGCAATTTAAAGATCCTTCCGCTCCCTGTGCATTTCCACCGCCCATTCTTCCTTCAGTCACATAGTAAATCCCAGCTAAATCTCCTGAAAGGAGATTATGAAATGGTAGATTCGCTAAACAGCATAGATTCAAAAGAAAAGAAAACAAGATAGATGGCCTCTCATCCACAGCGATCCTATCCCCCCCACTTCCTGTGCCCCTCCCTCCCTGAAATTCAACCGCATCATAAAGTTAATCTGCCTCTCTGAAAGAAGCTTCAAAATGCAGCCTATTTTGGTTGTCCCCAAAATAAAGTTTATGTTATGTGAGGTCTTTATTGTTCTGTTTGTTAATAGAGTTTTTCTTCTCTTCAATAGGTTGTAGAACAGGCTACAAAGCATTTTATGGGTATTTTCTCTTCTGTGGTCTCTGTTCTCAGTTACACTGTAATTTTGCCCCACAACAGGCTCCCTTTAGGGTCTCAAAGCAGAGGAAATAACACACCTTTCGTATTCCTGCAAATAATACACTGAAACCAGAATTCCCATTCCTTGTTTGTGGATGGTTGGGTACATTGTACTAGGTTTTGTTACTATTTTTAACTACTTTGTGGAACAGAGACCTCACTAGAGAGAGGGCCTTAGATGTGTGAGGGTTGCGTTTAGGTGAAATGATGACTCAACAGCTCTCTATAGATAGAAACCTAATGTTGTGTGTTGGAGTTGTTCTGGAACAATTTTAGATAGACAGACAGACAGACAGACAGACAGACAGACAGATAGATAGATAGATAGATAGATAGATAGATAGATAGATAGATAGATAGATATTCTGGGAATAGGACTGTCGTTCAGAGGTTCAAAGGTAGTGCCTTTGCTTTGCTTGCAGAATCCATCCATTTGCCCAGACTCATCCTTGGTGCGACCTGCTTGCCCCAGCCTCATTGAAATAAAGCACAAGGCAGAGGGGCTACAGGGATTCGCTGGCAGCTTGGGGAGGGGTGGGGCCAAGCAGCCGTTGCTCCTTCCACTTCCTCTGGCTGGCAGTCCACGTCTGGAGAGCAAACCCTCCCTCCTTCTCTGAGACACAGTGTGGGCTTTGGAAGCAGTGGCTGGTGTGGGCACCACCAGGGTGGTGGTGGGAGGCACCCTTAAGCATAAATTAGAAGGTGCTTACCTCCGCTATGTGGTCGCTAAGAGTTGACACTGACTTGATGGCACTTCATCAATCAATCAATCAATCAATCAGTCACCTCTGCTCTGGCAGCACCTAGAAGCTGCTCCAAACTGCAACACACTGCCCACACTCCCTGCGGCAGGGTATTGGCTCTGTCAGTCACCTGGCTGCCGGCAGGGATCGGCTCCACAGAAGTCAGGTGAGTGGCAGAACCAATCCCCCCAGACACTTTGGAGAGGAGAGGTGGTCTTGTGGTAGCAAACATGACTTGTCCCCTTCACTCGGCAGGGTCCACCCTGGTTACATATGACTAGAAGTGTGAGCACTTGAAGATATTCCTCTCAGAGGATGAAGCAGCTCTGGAAGAGCATCTAGGTTCCCTCCCTGGCAGCATCTCAAAGATAGGGCTGAGAGAGACCCATGCCTGCAACCTTGGAGAAGCCGCTGCCAGTCTGTGAAGACAATACTGAGCTAGATAGACCAAAGGCAGCTTCCTATGTCCCTATGTATGTTCCTATGGTCCCCTGCCGCAGGACGTATGAGCGGCATGCTGCAGCTCGGAGCAGCCTCTGGGTGTGCCAGAATGGAACATAAGAACAGCCCTGCTGGATCAGGCCCAAGAAAGCCCATCTAGTCCAGCATCCTGTTTCACACAGTGGCCCACCAGATGCCACTGGAAGCCTACAGCAGGAGTTGAGGGCATGGAGTTAAGGGAAAGGAAGAGAGTCAGCTTGGGCAGGCCACTGACTGTCTGTTTGCCTCTGCTCCACCCCCTCCAGGTGTGTTGATGTCACCTGGTGCTATAAAGAACAGGCTGCACCAGGACCTGGGGGAAAGGGGGGGGGAGAGTCAGCTTGAGTGGGGCACTGGCTGGCTGTTTGCCTCTGCTCCAGGTGCTATAAAGAACAGGCTGTGCCAGAGGCATGAGCCTCTTGGTGCAAGCTGAAGGGCGAGCCTTGGGGTAAGCACACGGAGCCCCGGAAGACTAATAATACATCACTCCTTCCATCAAGGAGTCAGCAGGAGAGCTGACTGTATGACTGAACAAGTCTTGGGCCTGGTTTTAATCAAATCAGAGGAGCTGTGATTGGTTGGGCTGGGGAGATGTATGGGAGAGCAGAAGAGTGGGGATGGTCTGGGGGCAGTGATATCACTGGTAGCAGGCAGAGGGAGGTATGGCAGTGGGAGTTGGGCAGGCTGTTACAGGGGGGAGAGGTTCAGGCGATTGAGGCCTGTTCTTTTTTCTAGCTGTTCTCCCAACCCTGCAGCCTCATGAAGCTCCGAGAACACTCCCTCAAGGATTAGGGTGTTGCTGTTGAATGCCAGGTTGGTAAATGTGCTAAAACATCCCTCATCCCCAATTTGATTGTGGGTGAACATGCTGACCTGGTATGTGTGATGGAGACCTGGTTGGATGAGTTGGGTGGGGTGGGGTGTCCCTCAGCTTTGTCCTCCAGGTTTCCTGATCCTGCAGCAGCCCCACCTGGAGGGTTGGGGATGGGGTGTTGCAATTGTCTGTCATGAGACCTTTCCCATTTCCAGGTACCGGGTTAGGCAATCTCAGAATTTCGAGTGTTTATCCTTAAGGGTGGGCCTCCAAGATAGGCTGGAGATTCTACTGGTGTGCCAATCATCCCACTGCACTTCAGTCTCCCCACCTGAGCTGGTGGGGGTGGTCTCGGAGGTGGCTTTCGGTTCTCCCAAACTTACCGTCTTGGGGGATTTCAATGTCCACACTGAGGCCCCTCTAATAGGAGCAGCTAAGGATTTCATTGCCTCCATGGCAATCATGGACCTATCCCTGTTGGTTTCTGGTCCTACCCATATGGCAAGACACATTCTGGATCTGGTTTTTGCCGACCAGGGAATATATGATCTGGAGGTGGGGGAGTTTGAGATAACTCCCTTGTCATGGACAGATCACAATCTGGTGGGGCTTAGTTTTACTGCTTTGTCCACCCTCTGCAGGGGTGGTGGACCAATTAGAATGGTCTGCCCCCAGAGGCTTATGGATCTGCTCAGTTTACAGACAGCCCTCAGGGAGTTTCCAGTGTCCAGAACCAATTGAACACGGACTAGAGATCATTTTTGGGACTACTCCGTGGGGGTGGCAAAGAAACACTTTTTTCTCTGCCTCCAGGCTTGTATACAATTGTTTCTACTGGTGCTGCTTTGTATTATATTGTGCTTGGTTGGTTTTTTTTTTTTAAATTAAATCAGATCTGTATTTTTATATTCTAGCTTAATATTTTAATTGTGTAATTTTTATAGTCCTGTTCTTACTTTTGTGTGAACCGCCTTGAGATTGTTTTAATGAAAAACAGTATGTGTGTATGTATGTATGTATGTATGAATGTATTTAAAATATAAATCCATCCCTCCAGGGCAATACTTCTCGGAGCGGCTTACAACCATAAGATAGACATCCTTTGGGGGGCTAGATATGAATGTTTTGGTCTTGCATGGAATATATTTTTGCTTGCCTCACACTATGTTCTCTTAAATAGTTAGGCTTTGTCCTGGTCACAACATCAGGTACGGTGCAGAGCAGATATATAGATCACCATAAAAATAGATCTGGTGATCTATATATCACCAAATATAGAGTTGGTGAGCACCTTAAGGTACTCCTTTTGTCATGTGAGGAGTCTCCATCAGTCCTTAGACACTTCATGGCTCAGGGAATGCTGGCCAAAGTCTTCCTTCATTCTGCTGAAGCACCATCTGTCTGAAAAGCTCCACGGTTTGGGGTGGGGGATGCCAAGGCAGATACCTTGGTCAGCCAAGATTCAGGTCAGCCATGATACAGTAGGCAGCATCAGCCATAGAGTGATGCTGTCTGGAGCCATGGTGCGTTGTAGGCGAGACTCATACCATGAGTAATGAGCCTCAAGATACAACACTTTTAGAAGGTAGAGTGCCACTACCCACATTTGCTTTAAAAGATTTGTGAATTGTTAAAGTTGTGACCCTTTACTTCCAAATATGGTCTTGTGTCTTTATTCATGTGGGTGCAAAGTCTGAGGTTCAACCCCCAGCATCTCCAGACAGTGCTGAGAAAAATCGTGGCCTGAATCCCTGAAGAACTGTTGCTAGACAAGTTTATGGAGGAAAGATCTATCAATGGTGACTAGTCCTGATGGCTATAGGCTGCCTCCAGGCTCATAGGCAGGATGCTTCTGAATCCCATTTGCAGGAGAGCAACAGCAGGAGAGGGGGAATGCCTTCATCTCCAGCCTGGGGCTTCCCAGAGGCATCTGGTGGGCCTCCATGGAAAATAAGATGCTGGACTAATTAGACCATTGACAAGGGCATAGCTAGGGGAGGCCTGTGTTCAGCGCTCTCTCTGGTGGTCCCTTGGAGTGAAGGAGATAATGAAGAAGATAGGAGAAGTAGAGCTGGGGACCCCTCTGGAGCTTGGAGGCCTGGGTTCTTTGAACCCATCCTCTCAATTATAGCTATACCCCTGACCTGGACCTGATCCAGCAGGCTGTTCTTGTGTTCTGTCTGAATAGACAGAAGTGAGCTAGATGGACCAATGGTCTGCCGCAGATGGCAGCTTGTGATATTCCTATCTCTTTTTTCTAGAAATGAAACACCAGGCCTCTGGATCATGATATATTTCCAACATGCCTTAGGCCTGAATGAGTTGTCCATCCCCAGGAGCTTAGAACATGCAAAGTTTTCCCAAATATTGGCATCTCTACTGCTCTCGTATAAAATACAGAATAGAAGGCTCCAAACCCTGTTTTGCTCCTTGGCTCATATGGCAAAAATAACAGCGGAGGGACCAATTAAGTGCTAGAGACTTATTTAATATGAACATTTTTGGAACAGTAAACTGGGCCAAGACCTCCAAACTTCAGCCATAAATGGCACTCCCCCTCCTTTTTAATTTCCATCACAAAAACAAATAAGGAAAAAAAAATACTCCTGGTAAACTAGCAAAGGCCAACTGAGTGTAAACGGAAATCCTCACTAGGATAATTAGGCTAAATTATGATTTCCACGAGAGCCCGGTGGGCTATTCTTGTCTTAACCAGATGTCTCTGGTACAACTGAGAATAGATGAAGCATCTGCTGAATCAGGAAAGGAAGGAAGAGGCAGGCAGGAAGTGATCTCTCACTACCCACCTTTGTTTATATTTCTTGTCTCAGTTGATGTTGTTACTCATTCCACCTCCCCAAGCAGTGAGAAGTTCCAAGGGTAGTACTACCAGGTTTCATTGCGTTTGGATGATGCAGCCCTGGAGACTTGTCTTTGTGATATTTGTATTATTCAGAAATATGAAAAGCACTCTATGTTTAAGCCAACAGCCAGTCCTACAGGAAGCAGATCTGCTGTCTTCCATTAGATCCTCAGAGACAGAGCTTGCATTCCAAGGTGCTTCACTTTCAGACAACTTTCAGCTCTGTTCATGCCCCATAATCTGTCTCTGCCTCCAAATTCAAAACAGAAAACACCTATTCCTCACACCCGATCTTCCCACCCCATCCCTTCAGGGGAGCTGCACATTCAGAATAACATCTTTAGCTGTGTAGAAACACTGATACATTTTTGTCACATTTCAGACTCTGATCAGGCATCATTTTCGGCAAAACCCATTACCATATACAGAGATCTGAACTTGGGTACATTATTGCACACTCCTAGACAATTCCCAAACAGAGGGGGGACTGGATCATGCTAGCTCACCTTGCCCCCCAGTATCCTGCTCTGGGGGATGGCAAGATCTCTTCCGAGACCAAGGCCAGGGATGCCTCAGCCTCTGGACAGCTCCCAGGGCAACAGGTCAGGACCATGGCCAGTATCAATCAGACAAATGCAGAGTCTGGGAATTGCAACAGAAGAGAATGATGCTCCAGCAGGATCTCTCAGCGAATGTCTGGGTTTTGTAGTGTGTTGTGCAGGCAGAATGACTTGGCCCCACTCCTTCCATAAGCAAGTTTTTTGTTAAGTGGCCTTGCCCAGTTTTGCTGGCACTTGGTTCAGCAGTGCCCGCCATGGCTGGGAGGTCCTCAGAAGGTTCCTCTAAAATTGAGGACACTGGCAGAGCTGTGCCCTTGGGTATTGGTGGGGGTATTGGTTAGGGACCTTCTCATTAATCCTGCATAGGGAGGTTCCAGTGACATGGAGTCACCCAGTACCTCCCAATCCATCTCTTTCCCAACCCATCTCATTTTCCAAACTCCCAGGGTCCAGGTGTCATGACATCCAGCGCCAATGTGCTCTGTGATCATGCTTGTCCCCAGGTTCAGTGCTTGTCTATAGAGGAGAGCAAATTCAAAGTGAACTTGAAAGAGTGGGGATCTGGGCAGAAGGAGAAGAAAAATAAATTTGGCAAAGACAGATACAATGTTCTGCATGCAGGTAGAACAACAATAAAATAAAGGCATAAGTATAGGATTAGTTATCTGGCTTTGCAGTAGGAGGATCTCTGGACTAAGGATGTGTTAATCAATGCGGATTTGAATTGATATGATCCAGTTCTGGTCTATTCAGGTGATTTGAGTTCGAAATGAATCTGTCCAGAGACTCCTGGCCAAATTTGAGCTCAAATTGAATCATGCCAGATTCGATTTGAATTGATTCAAGATTCTGGTTCCTTGTAATAGGTTCTCCAGATTCCCAGCTTTAATTTTTTGTTTTAAAGGTGGGGGGGAGCTAAGATCTAGTCCTTGTAGAAGTGGAGTTATGGAGCAAAATGTAGAATCCAAAAACCATAGGCCCATATCATATAATGCTGCCCCCATATTTCCCCATATCTTTTAACATGGAAGTATAATATATTTGATCAATATTATATGGAAAATGTATATGTAAATCCCACAATTATCAATTCACATGAAATATTTGAAATAAATATGCATAGATACATTACCCAAACAAACATGTACAAAAAGGTATCAACCCAATACTAATAACAATGGCCAGAAAGATAAATCAGCATTTGGAGAGCCAAGTCACTTACTCATTTAACCCCAATGGAGGCCATGCTTTGAGTGTGTGGATCCAAAAAGGCTCACAACATAATAGTAGTTTGTTGATATTGCCATTGCTCTTTCTAACCTTTTGCACACACCTAAATCTTAATTGCACCACTTTGAGGCTATTCCCATGATCAACGGAAAATGGGCTAAGGGAGCTTAGCCCAATTTCCATGGATCGTGGGAACCAGCAGGTTGGCAGGTGAGCCCAGTGCTCCCAAGCTGGCTGGCCCACCTAAAACACCATCCCATAAATGAGGGTAATGGAGTGAACGCTCCATCAACTTCATTTCGTTGTTTGTGTGTCGCCATGCCACACAGCGACACATGAGTAGACCACCAGAAGGGAGGCTGCAAGCAGCCTCCTGGGCTCAGGGGTCTCTCCATGATGCCTCACATGCTAGCATGGGGCATTCTGAGACTTCCACGGGCCATGCGGCCCCCGATCCCCGCAGCCCCCACTGACTGCATGACGGAGATGGCAGTTGTGTGGGCGGCCAATCTGGCTGCCCAGGGCTCCGCAGACCTCATTGAGGTGCTTCACAGCGATCGTGTGAAGCGTCTCTTTGTGTTTCAATTCAATAAAATGCTTGATATGAGGTGTCTGTGTTCCTTTTTTAATGCAACTTTTGTGTTCAATGATTCTGGTTTTAATGTTCCTAGAAGACATCCCTACATATAACAGTGCACAGGGGCATCAAACAACATTAAACATCTCTCTGTTTGTAGCTTTAGCTTTATAGAAAGCACCTTTGATTATACCATCTGGGTAGCCTTTTTCGCGAAGATGTATTTTAAGGATATTCACTTGCTTACAGAAAGAGGTAAGATTACAGCAGTTCCTTTGCAGTCATAACATTTGGGAGTAAGGGAGGGTGGTTTTTTTAGGGGGCAGGATGATTAGTGACATATTTCAACTATGAGTAAGCAGCAGAGGGTTTTCTGTATAGATCAGTGACTAGAGTGCTTCCCCTATTACTAAGCTCTAGATCTTAAAAGAATGATCTTATTCATTCCATAAGTTACCTGAAATTTAATAGTTGGCTTTTAGAAAGTCTTAAAATTGCACAATTTCTCTTTGGAGCCCAACCATGTAATCAAGATATCATCAAGTTACCTCTTGTATGCCCCAATATGTTGCAAAAGTTTATTACCCTGTAAAATATTTGATTAATCATCCATGTACAGGTTTGCCAACTCAGGGGCAAAATGACATCCATGGGCAACCCTGAGATTTGCCAATAATATTCATTAGGTAATTGGGGATGGGGTGGGTTAAGAGCTATTTCTGCTAAATCTCTAGGAAACCTGGGTTCTATAAGGGGCCTCTTGTTCAAAATCATTTCTGTGTAGTGGTTAGAGTGCTGGACTAGGACCGGGGAGACCCGAGTTCAAATCCCCATTCAGCCATGATACTCGCTGGGTGACTCTGGGCCAGTCACTTCTCTCTCAGCCTAACCTACTTCACAGGGTTGTTGTGAGGAGAAACTCAAGTATGTAGTACACCACTCTGGGCTCCTTGGAGGAAGAGCGGGATAAAAATGTAAAAATAATATTCATCATCATCATCTTCACCATCATCCTGATGAAAGTTCGTGATTAGAGAAACAACATCAATAGTCTGAACTGCAAAGAGTGAGGCACTACCTTGGCATGGTTGTGGGGCTTGCGTGCTCTGAGGAAGGTGAGAGCTATGCTAGAGGTCCAACCATACTGGACAGGTCTCACCAGAGGAGCCAGACAAAGAGTGCCTCTCCCATCAACAATATGGTGAGACATAACTTTAATAAATCTATACCGGATCGGTCATCGCCCAGGTCAACAAGGACCACACCAGGTGCTGGAGTCCCTGGACATCTGGTGGCAAGTGGGCAACAGGACTCAGGATCTTCAGTTGAGCAACCAGGGCTGGAGACTGCAAGGTTACTGGAAGAAACGTTGCTTAACCGAAAAAAATATATGAAAAATGCCAACCTGGAATAATAGCAGATGATGTGATGTAACACTTATTAACTAACAAACAGCTTCCAGTTGAACAGAAAGGAAATTGCCCGAACACCAGAGGCACAAAAGACCAGCTGCTGATTGACAAAATGATTTTAGAAAACTGCAAGAGAAGAAAAACAAATCTAAGTGTTGCATGGATTGACTACAAGAAAGCCTTCAATTCATTGCCTCACACATGGATACTAAAAAGTTTAGGAAGCAACTGGTGTCAGCAAAAACATTCAGATATTTATTTAAAAAGCAATGAGCATGTGGAGTACACAGTTAACAATCAATGGTGAGACACTTGGACAGGTTAGCATTAGAAGTGGCATTTTCCAAGGGGACTCACTATCCCCTCTGTTGTTTGTAATCGCCATGACCCCACTTTCACAAATACTAAACAAAACAGGCCTTGGTTACCAAACATCCAGAACATCAAGTAAAATAAACCATCTGCTGTACATGGACGATCTGAAGTTGTATGGAAAGTCCCAGTCAGAAATTGAATCACTGCTAAACACTGTCCGTATATTCTGTAGCAATATAGTAGTGGAGTTTGGACTAGTGTGCTGCATTAATAATGAAAAGAGGAAATAGTGTGCTGCATTAATAATGAAAAGAGGGAAAATAAGAAAAACAGAAGGGATAGAACTACCCAATGGAAGCAATATCTAGAACCTGGAAGAGAAAGAACATTACAAATACTTGGGCATTCTCCAGGCTGATAACATTGCACACACTGAAGTTAAAAGAAAAATTGGAAGTGAATACATCAGGAGAGTTAGAAAAATCCTAAGTCCAAATTCAATGGTGGGAACACCATACAAGCCATAAACACCTGGGCTATACCTGTTATCAGATACACTGCAGGAATAATAGACTGGACCCAGGCAGAGCTAGAGACGCTAGATCGTAAGACCAGGAAAATAATGACAATCAATCATGCTCTGCACCCCCGCAGTGATGTAGATAGGCTATACCTCCCTCGCAGCTCAGGTGGAAGAGGAATGCTGCAAGTCCATCAGACAGTAAAGGAGGAGAAAAGAGGCCTTGAAGAATATATCGAGGACAGTGAAGAAGATGCACTTCAAATGGTCAATAACGAGAAACTATTCAACACCAATGAAAGAAAGCAGGCCTACAAGAAAGAACAAGTCAAGAACCGAGCAGAAAAATGCAAGAATAAGCCACTGCATGGTCAATATTTGCACAATATAAGTGGAAAATCAGACATCACCAAGACCTGGCAATGGCTTAAGAATGGCAACTTGAAGAAAGAAACAGAGGGTTTAATACTGGCTGCACAAGAACAGGCACTAAGAACAAATGCAATAAGAGCCAAAGTTGAAAAATCCACAACAGCAAGTGCCGCCTTTGTAAAGAAGCAGATGAAACCGTGGATCCCCTAATCAGCTGTTGTCAAAAGATCGCACAGACTGACTACAAACAAACGCATGACAGGGTAGCAGGGATGATACACTGGAACATCTGCAAAAAATACAAGCTACCTGTAGCCAAAGATTGGTGGGACCATAAAATTGAAAAAGTGGTAGAAAATGAAGATGTAAAAATATTATGGGACTTCCGACTACAAACAGACAAACATCTGCCACACAATACTCCAGATATAACTGTAGTCGAGAAGAAAGAAAAACAAGTCAAAATAATCGACATATCAATACCAAGGGATAGCAGAATAGAAGAAAAAGAAATAGAAAAAATCACCAAATACAAAGATCTACAAATGGAAATTGAAAGGCTGTGGCAGAAAAAGACCCAAATAATCCCAGTGGTAATTGGCGCCCTGGGTGCAGTTCCAAAAGACCTTGAAGAGCACCTCAACACCATAGGGGCCACAGAAATCTCCATCAGCCAATTACAAAAAGCAGCTTTACTGGGAACAGCCTATATTCTATGGCGATATCTATAACAACAGCAACAACATTGAAAATAAAATTCAGCCATCCCAGGTCCTTGGGAAGGACTCGATGTCTGGATAAAACAAACCAGTCAATAACACCTGTCTGCCCTGTGAATAAATAATAATAATAATTATTATTATTATTTAATCGATTTCTATGCCACCCTTCCATAAATGGCTCAGGGCGGTTTACACAGAGAAATAATAAATAAATAAGATGGATCCCTGTCTCCAAACGACTCACAATCTAAAAAGAAACATAAAATAGATACCAGCAACAGTCACTGGAGTTACTGTGCTGGGGGTGGATAGGGCCAGTTACTCTCCCACTGCTCAATAAAGAGAATCACCATGTTAAAAAGGTGCCTCTTTGCCAAGTTAGCAGGGGCTGATTGAGGAAATGATTGAGGAAGATGCACCTGATGAATATCTGCCTGGAATACAGGTCTCCCATGCATCATTTCCTGAAAGCCTACTACTACTACCACTACTACTACTATAATATTTATATACTGCTCATCAACCAAAGCTCTCAAAGTGGTTTACATAAAAAAATAAATAATACATCAAGAAGATGGTCCCCTGCCTGCAAAGGTCTCACAATCTAAAAAGAAACATAAGGCAGATACCAGCTACAGCTTCTGGAGGGACACAGTGCTGGGGTTGGATAGGACCAGTTGCTCTCCGCCTGCTAAATATACGAGAATCAGCACTTTGAAAGATGCCTTTTTGCTTAGTTAGCAGGAGTGACAAAGGTAAAGCATGGACAAAGCATGGAGCCTCATTTATAAAGCCAGCATAACACACAAGACTGTTCAAAGACTTTACAGCTTTATGGTGTGGAAGTTAAGATGGAAACTTGCAATTTCCACATTTTTGGAGCATGAGTGAGGTTTCTGAATTACCTAATTAAATAATACACCATGTACCTGTCTCTGCATTTCATCTACTCATAAGCCCTATTCACGTTATACTGAATGCACGTCCAATCTGTGTACAATGTATGCACAAAGGTACAGTAATTTACATTTTATGTTGAATACAGAAACAGCGGTACACTTCCTATCTGTTTCCTGCATTTCAGGTGGCCTGTACCCAGGTTCACCCTGAAAGTTAAAATAGTTACAGTCATCCACACAAAAGGGTGTACAGAACAGACATCTGAATGCAGGGACAACATGATATGACTAGAGTTACCCAGATAAAATTGGCTCTGATCTCTCAAGGTGGCCAATCCTGAGAAGAGCAATAGGTTTAAAGCTGAGGGTTCAGGTGGTGCAAGCTGCTATTTCCTTGTAGAGTGGAATGTTGGGGCAATTTAAATCTTAAGCCAGGGGAGATATACATCATTATTGTCATTATTCATTGCCATTTGTCACCTTGATTATCTTTTGCTGTCAAGGACTTACCTTAGCTCGGGCACTTTCTGTGTTTTAGGTTTTGGCCACAAACCTTATTTTGCCCGTTGTCATTGTACTGTAGAGAGGTGGGAAATCAGAGAATGGCATAAGAACATAAGAACAGTGCAGCTAGATCAGGCCGAAGGCCTATCTAGTCCCGTATCCTGTTTCACACAGTGGCTCACCAGATGCCTCTGAGAAGCCCACAGGCAAAAGGTGAGGGCATGGTCTCTCTCTCTTGCTGTTGCTCCCCTGCAACGGATATTTAGAGGCATCTTGCCTCTGAGGCTAGAGGTGACCTATAGCCATCAAAGAATAGCTGTTGATAGTCCTGTCCTCTGTGAATGTGTCTAAGTCCCTTTTAAAGCCATCCAGGCTAGTGGCCATCACTGCATCCCATGGCAGAGAATTCCATAGATTGATTATGTGTGCAGTGTGAAAAAAGTACCTCCTTTAGTTGCTCCTAAATTTCCTGGCCTTCATTTTCATGGGATGACCCCTGGTTCTAGTGTTGTAGAGGGAGAAAAATGTCTCTCTGCCCACCCTCTCTTCTTCATGCATACACCGACCTCATAGTCACCTCTTTTCTAAAATAATAAAACCCAGATGCTGTTTTTTCTATCTATCTATCTATCTATCTATCTATCGATCTATCGATCAAGACATAAAAACCCACTCCATTTAAAATGAAAACAATTCAAAAATTACAACCATTTAAATCTAATTAAAATACTTTAAAAAACAATTTACAATCCTTGGAAGGCCAGGCCAAAAAAATACGTTTTTAGGGCTCTCTTAAAGGCCAACAGTGAGCCTAAACTGTGGATATCTGCTGAGAAGTGCATTCCATAGGCCAGGAGCAGCTACAGAAAAGGCCCAGTCACCGCCATACGTACCAGTGGTAACTGGAGATGGACCTCTCCAGATGACCTCAATGAGCGATGGGGATCATACCGAAGAAGGTGCTCTCTAAGGTAGCCCGGACCCAAGCTGTTCAGAGCTTTAAGGGTAATAACCAGCACTTTCTATTTTGCCTTGAAACATATCAGCAGCCAGTGCAGCTGTTTTAAGACAGGCATAATATGACCTCTCTGGGTTACCCGAGAGACCAGTCTGGCTGCCACATTTTGAACTAACAGATGCTGAAGCATTGCCTCATAAGGAAGGTGCTCCAGGACCCGATCATCTTGGTTGCCCTCTTCTGCACCCTTTTCAGTTTTACAATGCCCTTCTTAAGGTACAGTAACCAGAACTCTAGACAGTACTCCAGATGTGGCCACAGCATAAGTTTGAATAAGGCAGGCCTGCTCAACTTAGGCTCCCAAGCTGTTTTTGGACTACAGGTCCCTTAATCTCCAGAGTGGCCAATAGCCAGGGGCTATGGGAATCGTAGGCCAACATTTGCAGGAGGGCCAAAGTTGAGCAGCCCTGGTGTAAGGGCATTATAATATTGACATTTTTATTTTCAGTCCCCTTCCCAATGGGGATTGGGCCATCTAGCATGGAATTTGCCTTTTTCACAGCTGCCACGCACTGTCAATACTTTCAACGAGCTGTCCACCACAACACCAAGATCTCTCTTCTCATCAGTAGGAGTGTGCACAAAGCTGGTTTTCCCAGTTTGGGATTTGGACTGGACCAGACCAGCTTGGTTTTCCTGCTCCAGACCAGGGTGGCCAAAACCTCAGGGGTATACTCGTGAGTCAAATGGGCCATAACCCAAAATTTGGCTTTAAAAAGCCAAATCTGGCAACAGAGCTCCAGACCAGCCTCCCAATACAGTTAAAATCCAAACTGGTTTGGGCCTACTTGAAGCATACCGGCAAAGGGAAATCCAGTGAGGATCCCTTTACCAGTAAAGGGGAATGCTCACCGGATTCCCATTTGCCTACTAGCTCGGACCCGGTTCAGTTGGAGGTTTGAACCAGACCTGGTTCAGTTCAAGGTCAAGTCTTCAAACTGAACTGGTTCGAGTGTGAATTGGCTCAATCTCAAGCCAGTTCACACATCCTACTGGTCAGTCACCAACAGCTCAGACCAGTGCATATGTGGTTGGGTTTTTTGCCCCAATATGTCACACTTTACACTTGTTTACATTGAACTGCATTTGCCATTTTGTTGCCCACTCACCCACTTTGAAGAGATCCTTTTGGAGCTCCTCACAAACCATTGTGGATTTCACTACCCTAAATAGTTTAGCGTTATCTGCAAATTTGGCCACTTTGCTGCACTTACCCCAACATTTAGATAATTTATGAACAAGTTAAAGAGCACTGGTCCCAGTACCGATCCCAGGGGGACCTCAGTTCTTACTTACTTCCATTATGAAAACTGTCCATTTATTCCTACCCTCTGTTTCCTGTCCTCCAACTAGTTACCAATCCACAATTGAACCTGGTCCTCCTTCAGCAAGGCCTTTTCTTCAATATGTTTAACAACTTTGTCATTATGTATGCTTTCCATCAGTTTACCCAGTACAGACGTTAAGTTAACTATCCTGTCATTTCCTGGATCCCTTTTTGAAAATCAGAGTTACAAGATCGCCTTCCCTCTGGTTGGTTCCGTGACCAACTGTCCTAAGGCACAGTCTAGAAAGTTGGCCTCTCTGTCAATACCGACACATGAATTTGCCCAGTCTAGGTTAGGATAATGGAAGTCACCCATTATTACAACTCTGTCTCTCTTTGACACCTCTCTGATTTGCTTCAACTCCAGGTCACTCTCAACATTTTGATCTGGAGGATGATAACACATCTCTAGACACACATTTCCTTTCAGTCCTTTTATTGTCAACCATAATGATTCTTTGGAGGAATCCAGTCCTCCTAGGTTTTATAGCTTATTGGATTCTATCTCTTCTTTGACATACAGTGCTACTCCACCACCAGCCCACCTACCCCTGTCTTTTCTGTAGAGTTTTTATTCAGAAATAACAGTGTGCCACTGGTTCTCATCATTCCACCAGGCCCACTATATCTATGTTTTCATTAGCAACCAAGCACTCCAGCTCACCCATCTCAACTCAGAGACTTCTGGCATTGGTATATAAACACCTATATGCCAATTCCCTTAGCTGATGTTGGCGTGTGCTATCTCCCTTGGACCTTTTTGACCAGCTATCTCCATTTGACCTCTTTGACCAGCTATCCTGTGTTTCTGTCTGCTCTACTCCTGGTTATAATCTGTCCCTGCCTGGTTTATCTGAAACATTTGCACTCTCACACCTTAGGAGATTTTGCCTGCTGAACGAGATACCACCCAGTCCCTGTTGGCAACACCCCAGGTATCATTTTAAAAGCTGCTCTGTGAACCTTTTGATTTTAAGCGCCAGCAGTCTCATTCCATATTGGTTCAATTGGAGCCTGCCCCTCTTTTTACAAGCTTTGCTTGCCCCAAATATATCCCAGTGCCTAACAAATCAAAACCCCTCCTCCCGGCACCGTCTCATCCACGCATTGAAACCCCTCAGCTCTGCCTGTCTCACTGTACTTGCATGTGGAACAGGTAGCACTTCAGAGGACACTATCTTGGGGTTCATGGACTTCAATATGCTACCTAGCAACCTAAATTTGGCTTCCAGGATCTCTCAACTGTGATAAAGGGGACCACTTACGTGCCTCCCTGTACACTTCCCCACTAAACTCATAGCACCCATGTGTCATCTCCCCTCCTGAAGACACTGGAGAGGAGTGGGGAGGGAGGGCAAGAGAGTGTGGGGCAGAGAGAGTGGGGAAGAAGGGAGGGGAAGGGAGGGCAAGAGAGCATGGAACAGGAGGGAACAGCTGGCCCCAAAAAGCGTACAGATGCCCTGTGCAGGTAGGCTAGTAAGTACAATTTTGGTGATGACACTCCTCTGGGTTGCCTCCTTAGGCTGAATGACTAAAGTGGCTCATGCTCGCTTTTCAATGTCCATCATGCAATCCAGTAATTTTGTTGATTATTTACAGTATCACACAACATGGTGATGCTGAGCCTGGGGGAAAGACGTTCATGAATTGAGGGAACTAAATTCTGAAGGAAACTGTCCTTACACTATGCTGTAAGGAAACGTCAGAAATGAAATTAGAACAAATGACAGCTTCCTAATGCACTGGTTCTACTTTGGAAAACTCTGGGAGAAATTTGGGTTAGGAAACTTTCTGAGCAAATCAGTCAAGAGCTTAGGGAAGGCAGGCCCCTGCTTCTCAGTTCTGTACTTATAGGCCTATAGGGCTATAGGCCACCTCCAACCCTCAACTCCTGCCTGTGACTTCCAACAGTATCTGGTGGGCCACTGTGCGAAATAGGATGCTGGACTAGATGGGCCTTGGGCCTCATCCAGCAGGGCTGTTGTTATGTTCTTATGTACCACATGAAGAGTACACACCATTCTGACTTTCTTCCATTTCCCTCATTGTATTCCAGCGTCAACCCCAGCCAAGCCACATAATTTAGTCTGGTCTTCTTCTAGAACAAAACTACAGTCCCTGAATTATTTATGTTGCTGGAAGGGATGAGACATAAAGAGATTCCATTGGTTTAAAGTGTTTAGTAAGGGTGTACAAGGCTAAATTCTGCCAAAGATGAAATAGAATGCCTTCAAAGGTCACTCATGACAGAAAGGCACTCTGAAATTATTTACTATATTATTTATGTAGAATGCATGCATTCTATTCTTCATAGCAAACAGAAGTGGTATTTGAGGAGATAATGCTGTTGTAAAAGACCAATAACCATTGCTGTTTTATTTAGAGTAATAATGAAATGTGTTTTGTTTAAAAGATTTAAAATGTTGCTTCTCCATCTAGCCTCCCCCTCCCCCGCACCTTACTCCCTGGCAGCTTTTTCTCCCCGTCCAAATAAAAGTTATGGTGCTGCAGCCAAAAACATTTTGGCAAGATGAAAGCAGAAATATTCTTCATCCAACAAAAATAAAAGGAAGTTAGTGTTTTAACTGCAGTAGATCTTTCCCCATCAGGAATCGGATTTGCTATTTATCTTCCCCTGTGGACTTCAGAGAGTAATGCTACAATTTCTGGAAGCTTGTAAGTGTCGTGGACCAGGGTTTTATTGGATTGCTGAGGTTTCTTAGAATTGCTAAACATTGCTTGTTTGTTTTCTCTGTCGACTAGTTGGGTTGTTTCGATAATGATTTGGATAGTGGAAGGCTGAGGAGAAGTTGATTGTCATACCTGACCAACAGGTGAGAACCCAAGGGGGCCATTCACATGCGCTCGCAAAACCGGCCTGGTTTTGTGGGTGCATGTGAACTGCTGAGAGACACGTGGCCTCAACAGTGATGCGGTGGCAAACCCATTAAGGGAGCCTGCTGCTTAGCCCAGGTTTGGGGTGCAAGGGCGCAAGCCGGCTACCAGCTCAGTCTCGCTCTGAGTAGTCGCTCTCACCCGCCCTCCCTAGTTCAGTGAGAGATTAGCTGGTTGTTTGATGGCCAGAGTAAGATTTCTTTTTGTTCTCCGCCTGATTGGTCATGTGTGAAGAAGATGCACTTCAGATGGTCAATAACATGAAACTATTCAACACCAATGAAAGAAAGCAGGCCTACAAGAAAGAACAAGTCAAGAACCGAGCAGAAAAATGGAAAAAATAAGCCCCTGCATGGTCAATATTTGCACAATACTGTATAAGTGGAAAATCAAACATCACCAAGACCTGGCAATGGCTTAAGAATGGCAACTTGAAGAAAGAAACTGAGGGTTTAATACTGGCTGCGCAAGAACAGGCACTAAGAACAAATGCAATAAGAGCAAAAGTTGAAAAATCCACCACAAACAGCAAGTGCCGCCTTTGTAAAGAAGCAGATGAAACAGTGGACCACCTAATCAGCTGTTGTCAAAAGATCGCACAGACTGACTACAAACAAAGGCATGACAAGGTAGCAGGGATGATACCCTGGAACATCTGCAAAAAATACAAGCTACCTGTAGCCAAAAATTGGTGGGACCATAAAATTGAAAAAGTGGTAGAAAATGAAGATGTAAAAATATTATGGGACTTCCGACTACAAACAGACAAACATCTGCCACACAATACACCAGATATAACTGTAGTTGAGAAGAAAGAAAAACAAGTCAAAATAATCGACATAGCAATACCAGGGGATAGCAGAATAGAAGAAAAAGAAATAGAAAAAATCACCAAATACAAAGATCTACAAATGGAAATTGAAAGGCTGTGGCAGAAAAAGACCCAAATAATCCCAGTGGTCATTGGCGCCCTGGGTGCAGTTCCAAAAGACCTTGAAGAGCACCTCAACACCATAGGGGCCACAGAAATCACCATCAGCCAATTACAAAGAGCAGCTTTACTGGGAACAGCCTATATTTTGCGACGATATCTATAATAACCAACAGTATTGATGATAAAATTCCGCCATCCCAGGTCCTTGGGAAGGACTCGATGTCTGGATAAAACAAACCAGTCAATAACACCTGTCTGACTGTGTAAACAAGAAATAATATTAAAACCAGGCTTGATCTGGTTCCACCTAGAACTGACTGTAATTTTTATTTTAAAGTTCAGGCTCTAACTAGAACTGTCAAGCTGGGATGATTTTATCTAGAACCAGTTCTATATCTAGAACCTGTTGACACATCCCTACCCAAGACCTATCTAGTCCAGCATCCTGCTGTACACAGTGGCCCACCAGGTGCTTCTGGGAAGCCCACAGGCAAGAGCAGGGGGTATGGCCTCAATTTTTGCTTGGTTTCTTACACACACAACCCATGGCTTGGGTCATGTGTTCATGCAGCTCCTTTCGCCCCTCATCTCTAGTGCCAGATGAGAAACCCAGGAAAGGCAGAGCATTCCTTGTCATAAGCAAGGAATGCTCCCTGATTACCTCTTTGTTGCTGGCTTCAGCGCACTCATTGTCTCAATTTCTACTATGGTTCACACTAAGAATGTTACGCTAGTTCAATGCCAATGTGGCAGGAAGGGAAGTGCTTTTAGGGTTAATGAGATAATGATTTGCCAGACTGTTTTCATTCCAAGACATTCATTAATTTTAAAAAAACCCACACACTCCTTTGATTGTTATACAAGCTAACAGATACTATAAATTTAATAAGCTCACATTTCGAATCGGAGGCCTGAGTGCTGTGCTTTGACCTATAGAGAAAAGGTGTCAAATAAGATGTGTTAAAGGAGAGACCATGTGGCTTTAATGAAATCTGTCATCTACAGATGAATAGTTAATGTGCCTGTCTCGCCCTCCTCCTCCTCTGCTTCTTTAAACCTCGGTTAGGTTCAGCAATGCTATTGTGTCTAATTCTCAGGTTTCTCTGCTGGTATCTGTCTCAGTGCTTTTTGAAGTGTGACAGTTCCTTCCGATAGCGCAGGAGATAGAAGAGATCAGGGGTGGCCAAACAGACATTCTCGCTGTTGCTCCACGATCCCCAGGGACACACTTCCAGGTCTCATGGAGAACTTCTGGGGAAAGGGCAGATTGGTGGAAATTCCCTGCTGCTGTCCTTGAGTTCCTTTGCTTCAGAAGTGGAGGCACTTGTCTGTATGCAGCATGTCGTTATCAGATGCATGCATATAGCATTTGTCAGGATGTTGGCTACTGAGCATATTAATTTTTATTAAACATATATACATAAATAGTTATCTTTGTGCAAATAAACACTGAGAAACGAAGCTGTCAAGCTGTTGTTTAGCCTACTTTCCTTAAGGAAAGTAAGCTTATGAGATCAACCAGCTTTTGATGGGTGTGTGTATGTCCCCATCAACTTCGCAGTGACTGGGCCCATTTGAACCAAATATGGTGGAATTGTAGGGACACAAAAGGACACTTCAATGGCGTAGTTTCTGACAATATCATCCACCCCAATTCAAGATGGCAGATGCATGAGCATTTGAGGCACAAGTGAACTTGTGAACTGCCTGATCAATTTGAACCAAATTTGCTACAGCTGAAGGGACACATAGGACACCTCAGTGGCATTGTTTATGATGATGCCATCCACCCTGATTCAAGATAGCAGATGCGTGAACTTTGGAGGAGGAAGTGAGAATCAATCTGGTACAACTTTTGAACAGTTGTGAAGATGTCATCCATCCTAATTCAAGATGGAAGATGCATGAAAGTTTGAGGCAGAAGTGGACTAACTTGTGAAGTTCGGAACATAGGGAGCTGCCTTAAAGTGAGTCCGACCATTGGTCCATCTAGCTCAGTATTGTCTACCCAGATTGGCAGCGGCTTCTACAAGGTTACAGGCAGGAGTCTCTCTCAGTCCTATCTTGGAGATGCCAGGGAGGGAACTTGGAACCTTCTGCATGCAGGTGCTCTTCCCAGAGTGGGGAAGTGAGACTCCCCCTAAGGTGAATATCTTACAGGATTCACATGTGTAGTGTCCCATTCAAATGCAAACCAGGGCAGACCCTGCTTAGCAAAGTGGACAAGTCATGCTTGCTACCACCACACCATCTCTCCAAGACCAGATGGTAATTGTCATTTAAGAACATAGTGAAGGGAAAGTAGAAATATTAGTTCTTACTAGAATTTCTTACTATATAGTTTATACTAACCACATCAAAGCTCTGCTATACCAAGAAACCAACACAGCCTTAATAAATTAAGATTTGATTCACCTGATGAATCTAATGCCAGTTTACTGCAAATGTGATGCCTAGAAGTCAGGAGTGGAGGAGACCAGCGGCAGCCTAGTTTCAGCCTGCCGCCTCTGCCCTAACCCTGCCCCATCCTTCAGACGTAAGTGTCTGACATCAGAAGCAGGGTGCATGGTTAAGCCATGCCCCCTGCATCTGACGTCAGACGCAGGGGTCTTAGCTTAGCTCGCAAGCAGGGCTTGGCAGCTCCGTTTGCGAACTACGTCTAGCCAGCAGCACAGCCGGAACAGCTCTCCCTGCCTTGTTGATCCCGGCCATGCCGTGTTGATCCCGGCCATGCCGTGGTGCTGGTTTCTCTTGCAAACGGGGCTGTGCGGCCTCATTTGCGAATGAAATAATGCCCCTGCATCTGATGTCAGATGCAGGGGCATGGCTGGGTCACAAGTTGCGGCCCCTGAAACACAGTGACCCGGGTACTTTGAACCCATTCATTCAATGGTGGCTCCGCCCCTGCTCAGCGTGTGTTATGTGAAACCAGGATTTTTCAGCAACCTCCATTTGCTGAAAATATGATAAGTAAATAAATAAATTTGGCAGTGCACCAAGCTGACATGGAACTGAGATCCATAATCTAGGACCTGAAACCAGCTTGTCCATGTCGGTCATTGCCAAGGAGAGATCACAAAAAAATCCTGGGTTCATATGACACACTCCATGTTTCACATGACACACTTCATGGCAAGAATGTTCAATTCTTGTCAAATTGACATTAGGTAATAAGAACCAGCTCTAGGGGAAAAAAAGGTATGAACCAACATTTATTTAAAACCGAAAACATTACAGTATATTTAATTTCAGATCAGAAAGTTTAAAACTATTACAGCTCACATTATAAATAACACTTTAAATTTATTTTTTCCTGAATATGTTTCCTATTCCAATTCTGAGTGAATTCAGACTACTCATTTTAAGCCCTGTTAATGTGTCAGTCCTCCCAATTTTTAATTAAATTATTGCACTGATCTTACACATTACCAATACCCACCAGATCTTGCTGTGCCATTCTTCCTTCATTGGGAATATATTCAATTTCCAGTATTTAGCTATTAACATCCATGCTGTGGCTACAGAGTTAGTCACTGACCTTCTATTAACGTTTTGCAATAAGCTTCTTAAATCATTAAGAAGCAAGATTATACATGATCATACGTTCAGCAGAGAGAGACTAGAATATAGCCACAGCCCTTGCTGAATGGGATATACATACATCCTGCAAGATCCCTGGAGCCCCCTTCTCTGTGTGGAATTTGATCCCCAAAGATTATGCAGACACTTCCTTCTGCACATGTGTTCTCTTTCCTTTGTCAAACAATTTTGTGTGTGTGTGTGTGTGTAGTAATTGCTTATTCTTCTCATGCAAAACCATTGGTTTTTGGGCAGAATGAAAATTCAATAAATAAGTTACACTGGATGAGTTTCACGTCTGTATGACACTCAAGTGATTGATGAAGCTATTAGTCAACCTTGAATGTGCCCCCAAAGTGGGTGGGCCATGTCAAGAGACATAGGTCAACCACTATCTTATTTAAGAGTAATTCCAGTCTTTGAGATGAGTAATATTAGAACAGAGACAAAATAGGGGTGGGGTTGGGTGAAGAGGATCTCAAGCGAATTCATCCAACTAGACTTCCTTGGAAAGGATTACCATTTATATTAGGCACATAGGAAGCTGCTTTATATCCATGTACTATATAATACATGGATATACATGGATGGTTAATACGTGTAATATAAGTGTATAAATAAATAGAGAGAGAGGGCTGGTTTTGTGGAAGCATGAACAATAGCTCCCTTTCCTAAGCAGGGTCAACCCTGGTTTGCATTTGAATGAGAGACTACATATGTGAGCACTGTAAGATATTCCCCTTTGGGGAAGAGGCCCCATGTAGCACCTGGATCCCCAATAAAGATAGGACAAGCATGTATAGATTAAACTAGGGCCACTTTATTAATAATACTTATCAGGATCTGCAATAAGCATAACAATATAACATAACCCAGAGTGCGGGCAATTCCACCCCCTTAAGGGTAAGGCCAGCCTCCTAAGAGGGCAAGTATCCCCTTACTGTTGGGCGGAGCAGCTAGGCTTGGCATGTGCCAGCCAATAACCCAGCATGGCCCTACGAAGTCACACTTACTGTATATCCCACTTTAAGGAGGTAGCTGTCCATGTCACACACACCCAAGACACAAGATTCTGAGTGGAGGAATTGGACGGCGCCCCAAAAGTGGTCCATTCCTAGATACTACCCGAGCTTCAAGACCCTCGGTGGCTGTTCCATGAGACCAGTAATCACCTTAAAAGTGCCTCCGGCTGAACACCAGTTCAGATCTTAATCTCCAAAACCTGCCTTCACCTGCCAAGTGACCAAGGAACCTGAAACTCCAGACTCCCACCCTACTGGGAATGCCCAAAACAACACAATCAGGGAAGAGTAGGTGAAAAAATCTCCACACATGACCAATCAGGTGGAGAACAAAAACAAATCCTACTCTGGCCATCAAACAACCAGCTAATCTCTCACTGAACTAGGGAGGGCAGGTGCAAGCCACTACTCACAGCGAGACTGAGCTGGTAACCGGCTTGCCTCCCACTCACAACAGCATGCTGGCTGATTGACAGGAAGCACCACGTGACCCTGGGAGGAAGGCTTCATGCAAGCCCTGTCTCCCGAAGGGCCGGGTGCTAAGTCCATCCCCTCCCCCAGCCCAATGGATGTTGGGATTGATGTAGTAAATCTGTTAGCTCAGCTAACCCAACAGGATTTATAACTCCCTTCAGCACTCCCCGCTGTGAGTTAACAGAAAGTAGCAGCAAAGCTGCATGAAGGAAAACAAAAAGGCTCACAATGAATGAATGAAAAGAACGAAGGACACCAGAACAAGGAATTAATGGAACAAAGCAGGAAAGCACAAACAAGGGCAAACTGGAACTCGGAAAAGTTGGGAATTCAAAATAGAACACAGTCTGCAGTCAGCAAAAGTTGCTAACAGCATCTGAGCAATTCACAGACTGCTAAATATATATGGCTCAAGAGAACCAGCAGCCAATCAGTCTTCCCTGAGTCAGCACTTCTGCTTCCTCTCTTGTGATCTCCTGCACCTGCATGACTCTCACTGAGCTTTCCTCTTGAGATGTCTTCTCAAGACAGGTGAAATCCCAGCCTTCCCCTCATCAGGATTCATGTCTGGCAGCTGTCCCGAATTCTCAGCTCCAGAGTCTGCTCTCCCTGCCAAATCCTGTTGCTGTGCCTCTGAGCCCTCACAAGCAGGCGAATCCTCCTGTTCCTGCTCTGACTCTTCTGAGTCAGAAGTCTGAGCCATGACAATTGAGCAGGGTTGCCTCTAACAGGTATTCCCAGATGTTGTTGAATACACCTCCCATAATCCCCAAGTAAAATCCATTGCAGCTGGGGATTCTGGGAGCTGCAGTCAACAACATCTGGGAATCCATGTTAGAGGGAACACTGAAGGGGCTACTCTGGGAAGACTGCCTGCATGTTTACATCAAGAAGGCTCCAAGTTCCTGCCCTGGTATCTCCATGGTAGGGCTGGGAGAGTCTGTGTAGACAATATTAAGCTAGATGGACCAATGGCCTGACTCGGGATATGTCAGCTTCCTATGTTTCTCTGAGTCAGACCATTGGTCCATTTAGCTCGGTATTGTCTACAGCAACTCTCCAAGGCTTCAGGCAGGAGTTCTCTCCCAGCCCTACTGAGCTATGACCCCATCCCCTAAGGGGAATATCTTGCAGTGCTCACATGTAGTGACCATCCAAATGCAAATCAGGGCAGACCCTGCATAGCAAAAGGGACAATTCATGATTACTATCACAAGAGCAGCTTGTCTCTCTTTCTGTTTATTCATTATTGTTTTAACATTCACAACTATGATTGTTATTCAATAAGCGGATTCTAGAGTGGGGGGTGCATATGCATGCATCTGTGTAAAATTGTCTGAATTAGACTTTAAACCCATAGCAATACTTAGGCTACAATCTAACACAGACGGATGTGTACTTTTGCCCACTGACGGACAGCCTAAAATTGTGCAAGGACATGGAGCTACTATGTAGACTAGTACGTAGTTCTGGTGCTTCTGTTCCAGAGTAGTGATGAGCAAGCACAAACATGTTTGCACGTACACAATTTATGCGAGACTTACACACACTTAACTTTATGCTAGACTGTGATCTCAAGGGCTGATTTTTTTTTTTAAAAAAAATCCGCAATATTGTCGAAAAAGACCAAGAATGAAACCATTGTCCACTTGCGCAACATGTGTGCAATACGTGGCATGCTTTGTCCCACGAATTACCTAGTTTTGAATCATAGCTTCATTGTGGCTATGGCAAAATACAAAAATACACAGTTTGCAAATACACAGTTTGCATGAACCTGGGGGCATAGCTCATATATGTTTGAAGTGGAACTTTTGCACAGCAGCACAATTCTAAGAATCCCCATGATTTAGTACAGCTACATTATCTTCTCCATAGCAGCTGGCAAGGCCAGCTCCAAGGGGGAAGTGAGGGTGGCAGGAGATAACTTTAAAAAATGCTCAATGTACCTGCAACCAGCATCTGGCATACTCCTGGAATTGGTAGCAGCTGACCCATGCAGTGGCCATTTGAGCAGTCAGCACAAGGGGATGCTGGGTGGGCCACCGCTGATTCCCTGAGGATGCCAGGTGTTAGTGGCAGGTAAGTTCAGCATTTTTTAAAGGTATCTTCCACTGCTCTCACCACCTCCCCTGGAGCCAGCCTCACTGGCTGCTACGTAATCTTCTTGTATTAGCACAACTGTTGTGCACGTGTATTGTTAGGATGTTACTCAGTGAAGCTATTCGCATGCATGTGCAAAACCTCATCCAAAATGAGGTTAGGAGAGCAAACGGTCTCCTAACCCTGTTCCTGTGATCATCTGCCAGCTGCGACTGCTTGCAGCCAGGGCTGGCCAACCATGGGGCTCCCAGTTGGCTTTGGGGGGAGGGGGGATCCCCCATAATGCACCATGCACATGCACAGTGCATTATGGGAGCTCTGGGGGGGCGGCCGCATGGGGCAATGCATCTGGCAGCCTGACCCTTGGAGCTACCAGAAGCAGCTGGTAATTGGGTGGGCGATCCGCCCGCCCAAAGGAAAGAACTGGATCATCTGAGCAGAGCTTTTTAAGGCTTCCTCCCCTTTCTCACGGCTCGCGAGAAAGGGCTCAGTATGAAATCCACTGAAATCCATGGGCTTACACACACTTAACTTTATGCCAGATCCTGATCTCAAGGGCTGATTTTTTTTTTAAAAAAAAAATCTGCAATATTGTCTTTAAAAACTAGGAATGAAAAACATTTGGAAAGCCAAGCAAACAGAATTCAAACAGTGAAATCTCAAAACAGTGCAACCTTGTGTTGATATATCAACAAACTTGTATTGTGAGCTGCCCAAAGAACAATCTGTTATATGGCAGCTAACAAATTAACATTATTCTTATTAGATATTTTCCATATGCCTTTCAAGCATAAGTTCAAATGTCAACTGAAGTTGGGACATTTGGAGCCAACCCAGAAGGTACAAAAGTTAATCCTTTTCAGCTGTGTTCCACTTGCTTCTCTAAAGACACTCCCTGTCCTTATTGTTGTCAATCATTGCTAGCATATTCTAGATCAGGGATTCTCAACGTGTGGGTCCCCAGATGTAATTGGATTTCAACTCCCATAATTCCCAACCAAAGGCCACTGGGGTTGGGGATTATGGGAGTTGAAGTCCAGTAACATCTGGGGACCCACACACGTTGAGAATCCCTGTTCTAGATTGTAGAGCAAGGCCATTGATTGCTCTGTCTTCTCCTACTGTCCTTAAAAAGTCGTCATGACTGCATTCTCCAGGTGCTTATTCAAGACAATGCCATAGTGTTTTATAGCTGCTTCCCTCATACACAAAAGGAAAGTAGATTTAATCAATCTGAATTTGAATTGATTCAACTTGAATCAATCAGTCAGTCAGTCAGTCAACCAGAAGACCAGCTCTCCTCCTCTGCTCAGTGGATCAGGGACCCAGTGTGTGCATGCCCATGTAGACTCACTCCCTCTGTGCTACCTGGTGATTGGGAAAGGTATAAGAAGAACAGACAGACAATTGGGGCTGTGAGGCATGGGGCAGTGGGTTCCAAATACAACCAGGTGTGTACAGCGTGGGTCTTTATCCCAGGGCCCCAGATTTCCACAGCCAAACCTGTTGGAATCAGATTATAGCAAGCAGACGTCTGATGTGGTTTGCCATCTTTAGGAAGCCCCTTCTCAGGGATGTAACTATAATTGAGCCCCCCAGCTCCTGAAGACCCTCCAGATCCACCCCCCCCCCATGTTCTTCATTATCTCCCTCACTCTGGGGGGCTGCCAGAGAGAGGGATGAACATGGGCCCCCACTCCCCTAGCTATGCCCCTGCCCCTTCTCCACATGTTGGGGCTAGGCACCATCAGCCAAGCCCCCACATGTTCAATTCCTGCACTTGATGTTTCTGTAGAAAGCATTCCTTCACACTCGAGGCTGTTCCCACTCTGTACAAAGACTTTTCAAACATTGGCAAAGCAATCATTGTAATTTTTCCTCCAGCACAGATTATGACATGAAAGCAAGTAAACCTGCAACATTGATTGCTGTTGTAATAAGATGACAAGTTTGCTTTTATCATGGCTTTCAGAGGTGATGAAAATGCCCTTTTTGCTTCTTTGCTCTTTCTTTCTTGTCAATATGAGGCTCCATCCCATCTTCATCCTGGCTGCTATCTCCGTCTTACTCCTATCACTGTCAAAAATGCTATTTGGGTGGGTTTAATCAACACTGATCTGTGCTGTTGAAACTCATCAGTCAGTACAAAGCTGTCAATAGCTTGTGCTGGACTTGGGGGAGGTTGGTTCTTCAACTCTGACAGTGTACAAACCAAAACTTTGTTTCACTGCACCCACATTGCTATACAAGCTCAGTGCTATGTTTGCTGGCTCACTTAGAGCCAAGTTCAACATCAAGCTGACCTGGTTCAGGTGATCCAAATTTGAACTGCCCCTCCAGTCAGAGTTCAAACCAGTCCGGTCAGAGTTCAAACTGGTCCCTGGTTTGGAGAACTGGTTCGCAGGCCAGCTCAGATATACTTGTAAAACGGAATCCTTGAGGATTCCCTTTTACAAGTAAAGGGCATCCCTAATCCTAATGGTAACGGTGGGGTGTGTGTGTGTGTTTGGCGGGTTTGCTAAAGAAAGTGGCCTCTGTCAGCTTCTGTACCTTTAGTGGAGGCAGCAAAAGTGGCAGATGATTCCTCTCAAGGATTCCCCTCTACAAGTTTACCTGAGCAGGCCCACAAAACAGCTCGGCCAGGTTCAATGGCCAAACCAGACCAGGCCCAAACAGCTGGCTCACACACCCCCAGTTGGCAAGGATTACTCCAATGGGTAACGAGCACTTCCTCCAAAATCCTTCCTGCTCCCTCATCCACCGGACTGGAACTTTACAGCAGAGACAGTACAATCATAGTGTATTATGGTCCTATACTTGAATTAATTATTTTAAAAGCTCTCCATTGTTTAAAGAAGCCTCACACACTCCCTTCCTCTGTCCCGGAACAAGCAGCAGAAGTCAGTGCAGCCAAGCAGGTAGGAGATTCCTCCAGGAGCCATGGGAACCCCTTCACTTCCTTCCTTTGCTGGCACATGGTCTTGGACAGGAAGAGGGAACTAGGCTGGAAAGCAGACTGAAAGGTCTGTCCTAATCCAAAAAAGATGATATTTTCTAAGAGGAATCTGACCCATTTTCTGAATAAATTTGAAAATGTCATGCATGCAAGCTTCATCAATAAGGTAAATAAATGAACAACATCAGCATCCTTATTTCTACAGGTATTAATATAGAGCAAAATTCTTGTTCCCCTAATAGTGATCATTGCCACCCTTTTGCTCCCCCAGATTAGTTGATCTAGAGTCGCCCTTGACCACAGGATTACAGCTGCTATCATATCTTACTATTGGCCACTGTGGTTGGGAATGGTGGGAGTTGTAGTCCAACAACAGCTAGAAGGCCAAAGTTGTGCAGTCCTGCCTAAATGCAAAGGGGGTCAGTCAGCCAATTGTACTTTCATACTTGCATACTATGCAATTCCAAACATATGTGTCCTTTAAACACTACAGAAGCACCACCGGAGGCATTTTTCCACGGATGTGTCACATGGTTCAAAACCTGTTCAGTCATAAAGTTCACTGGGTGATCTTGGGCCAGTCATAAAACCTAATCATTCTCAAAGGTTTGTTGGAAAGATAGAATGGGATAGCCTTATATACATTGCCACTAACTCCCTAAAAGAAGGGTGGGAAACCTTATTGTTGTTGTTGTTCTAACTATTTATTAAACATACATTTCCATATTTTAGCAGTCAAAATAATGTGCTGTACAACAGCAGCAATAATAGTAATTACAGGAGGCCCTCTTTATTTGCAGGGGTCCTAACCCTAACCCTAAGCCCAAATATGGAACCTGCAAATAAGGAAATATTTCCGCTATGGGAATCCAGTGGCTAGGTTCCTTACTTACTCTGAAAAACAGAGGCAAAAAAGTAGGGAGGGGGCAGAAATAAGAGCAGTAAAGCACAGTACCCTGCTCTCCAGCTCTCCAGGAATGGTTCCCAAATCTTCAAAAAAAAATGTTGTTTTTAAAAGCCACCACATGACTCTGCGATTCAAAAAGGTGGCTGGAAATGACACTGGAAGTCACTTCTGGATACTCAGGAATTGCTAAGAGGTCAAATCCCCCTATTTCCTGTCTTGAATAAAGAAACTGAGTCTCTAAGACTCGTCCATAGATACAAGAAATCACGATCCACAAAACCCCAGAAAATGAGGGTCTCCTGTATAATACGTCAATTTACCCTCATCCTCTCAATTTATTGCAATTATTCATTCAAATCATACATCCAATTTACACCCATGTCTAATATACAAACAAATAACCCCAATATCCATGCCCCCACAAAACAATATCTAAAAAGGGGGAAGGAAGAGAAAGATGAACTGGACTGAAAATATAAATAAGTTTTGGTATGAACTACCAGGCACAGTTATGAACTCAGAAGTATCAAATGGCTGGAAACCATTTTTATGGGGGATCTTGGCATACTCAAAGCCTATTCACAAGTGATGGCATCAAAGCTCTCTGTATATCAGCTTTGAGAGCTTATAATACCTGACTGCATTAAACACTGGACAATATGTCCCAGAGAATTTCTTCTCCAGCTCAGGAATTTATTTATTTATTTTTAAATAGATTCTGGCAATGTGCAAATCACCAAGGTACCTTGGAATATGTGTACTCCAGGGCCTGAGTACTCAATAGGGATTTCATCCACCCTGGATGATATAAAGTCAAGGGTCATTGTGCCTGGGATGCTGCTCATGACAGTATCCAGAACATGCATTAGGTCACTTGACATTCTTTCCAAGTACTCAGGTGCCATGAAAAACTGCATTTCCCAGAGTCACTCCCTCGCACTTGGAATGCTGCTTTTTTCCATATCAAGGAAGCAGAGATGAATGGTGATCCCACATAGATGCCTTCTGACTGCTTTTGCTGCCCCAGCAAGCTGGTTCTTGTTTTGGAAAAGTGAAAGTAACTTTGGGGCAGGGCTCAGTAGTTCATGGGGGGCTTGGGGAATGCATGAAAGGGAGGAAGCTGAATAGGAAGCTGCCATATACTGAATCAGATCATTGGTCCATTTAGCTCAGTATTGTCTACCCAGACTGCCAGCAGCTTCTCCGGGGTTGCAGAGAGGAATCTCTCTCAGCCCTATCTTGGAGATGCTTCCAGGGAGGTAACTTGGAATCTAGATGCTCTTCCCAGAGCAGCTCCATCCCCTAAGGGGAATAGCGTACAGTGCTCACACTTCTAGTCTCCCATTCACATGCAATCAGGGTATACCCTGCTTAGCTAGGGGGACAAGTCATTAGGGATGTGCACAAAACCGGTTTGCCCAGTTCGGTTAGAATTCGAACAGGGTTCGAACCAGGAGGGGGTGGCTCGGTTTTGGTTTTGCTCGAACCTACCCCTGGTTCAGTTCAAATTCAAACCAGTTTGAACCGGTTTGGACTGGTTCAAACCTCCAAAAGTGGGTGGGTTGGTAGCTGGCATCCCTGGGTACCTGCCACCCAAACCCCAAAGCAATTGGAAACTTGTACGATTTTTTGTGAATTTTTCAAATCTATTTTAATTTTTTTCTCATAGGGTATAATGGGACTTGAACAAGCCCATTATACCATATTGTGGAGCACCCATGGGTGCCAACCACCACCCAAATCCCAAAGAAATCGGACACCCCTATGATTTTTTTAATGAATATTTGGAATATTTTCAATTATTTTTCTCAAAAGGTGTAATGGGACACGAACCAGCCCATATCACCTATTGTGGAGCACCTAGGGGCACAAAGCCCCAAAGCAATTGGACACTCCGATTATTGGTGAATAATAATCAGAATTTAATAATTTTGGAATTCCTCATATGGAATAATGAGGATTGCACCAAATGTATAGCTTCACGTTAGGGGGAAAGGGGTGTCCTAGAGTGGAGTGTGGTGGGTGGTAGTTCCCAAGGTGGGCAAGGAAGCTATCAGAATTATCTGAAAGGAATTGGGCTTCAAAAATCATTTAAAAATCAGCCTTTTGCCCAATTCCTTTCAAATAATTCTGATAGCTTCCTGTGGATGGTAGGCACCCCTGGGTATCTACCACCCACCCCACTTTTGTGCCCCTAGGTGCTCCACAATAGGGGATAATGGGATAATATTGTGTTCCACAATAGGGAATAATGGGCTGGTTCAAGTCCTATTATATCCTATGAGGGGAAAAATAAATTTCAAAAATTCATAAAAAATTGTATGAGTGTCCGATTGCTTTGGGGTTTAGAAAGTAGGTACCCATGGGTGCCAGCTACCAACGCACCCACTTTGGGAGATCTGAACCAGTTCAAACAGGCTCAAATCGACCCACCCCCAGTTTGGCTCAAATTCGAACCTTCAGCTCGAACCTGATGGCTGGTTTGGATCGAATTCGAACCATTGAACCACCCTGGTTTGAATTTGAAACGGTTCGAGTTCAAACCGGTTCACACATCCCTACAAGTCATGCTTGCTGCCACAAGACCAGCTCTCCTCCTTTAGACCAGCTCTCTTCTGAGCCCCGTTGCATTCCTAGTGTCATCAGGAGTGGAACAGGTTTCCTTAGTTCAGCAGTGCTCTCAGGTGGGAGAAGAGCTATGTTCCATTTTTTGCCTACTTAAGGACAGTAAGCTTATGAATCAGCCAGGTGCATGCATGCATGTTGTGTGTGTCCATGTGTGAGTCCGTGAATCCGTGTGTGTGTGTGTGTGTGTGTGTGTGTCCATGTGTGTGTTCCCTCTCAACTTCGCAATGCCTGGACCAATTCGGGCCAAATTTGGTATAATTGTAAGGACTCATAGGAACATCTCAATGGCCTAGTTTGTGATAATGTAACCCACCACAATTCAAGATGGCAGATGTGTAAATGATTGAGTTGCAAGGGGTCTAACCACTTGCACCACAACCACGATAGAGGTACCAGTGGTTCATTGTTGTGAGCAACCCCAAGCAGAAGTGTACTGGAGGGATGAGTGTATACATATTTTAAATATAAATAAATAAATAAATAAATAAATAAATAACTTGTGGACTGCCTAACCAGTTTGGACCAAATTTGTTACAGGGACTCATAGGGACACCTCAACAGCATAGTTTGTGATGATGTCACCCACCCCAATTCAAGATGGCAGATGCATGAACATTCAAAGTGGAAGTGGGCTAACTTGTGAAGATGGTAATGATCGATTAAGATTAGAATGAAAGGAAAGTAGGCAGATTATTTCTTATCCGAACATTTTGAATAAAGTTGTTTTTCCGGTGACCAATTGTAAATTGAGCTGAGGCGGGTTTACCCCGAACTGCTGCTGACCATTAATTTTGTCTTGCCAAGCTTCTGTCTACAGCAAATGTCTGCCTACAGCAAATTCCTCACCATGGTGAGATACTGGTTCAGACGAAAATGCCTTATTTGGATGAAATAAATAAAAGTAGAACTTTATTGCAAGCTGTGGCAGAGCAGAATCAACACGACTACTTCAGCACACACAAAGGAACACAGGATCAACTTGCTCACACAAACCATCCTGCATCACTACCTCTTTTATCCGGTACCAGCACTAACTGAGGAACATTGAGACAATCGCAGATGTCAGTGAGAGTGAGTGGTTACATTCCTGCCTGTGTCGAGACAATCATAGATGTCAGGGAGAGTGAGTGGTTACACTTCTGCTTAGAGCCCCAGGCATTCATCACTATGACTATCGGTTCAAATGTATAAATTTAGGACAGAGAATATTCATCATATTACAGTACTGAGTCAAGCAAGCTAAACATGATTCTCAACCCCGTGTCTATATGTACAAAAATGCAAACTACATTATCAGGACAATTGGATTACTGGTGAAATCGGAGCAGTGGGCCCTGGGACAAAAATGAAGCTGGGTCCTTGCCCCACACACCACCTTCTCCTCCCCTGTCTGACAGTGAGTCAGGGAGGTAAGAGTGGGATAATGAAACTGTTATGCTGTTATGATCCCCCCCTCAGGGGACCCAGGGGCATCCCCTCCTTATTAAATTATAGATATGCCCCTGAATAAGATAATAGTGGGATCAGAGATATGAAGGAAAGGAAACCAATTAGGGCACCATCGCTTAGGATTTTTTGCTGCACAAGCCCCACTGATATTACTGTATTCACCCCAATACAATACAACTCTTAATTTAAGAGGAACCCCTTAAAAATATAGGTTAAATACTGCTTATACCTATATTGACTCAAAAGGAAGGGGACGCCCTGATTTCTAACAGCAAAGAATTTGGGGAAAACCTAGTCTTGGATTTAAGTAAACACAGTGATAGGGTCACTGCTACAAATGATTCTTGATAGTGGCTGACTCCAGATGGTGCACTATTCATGTGGACCAATTCACCACACTTCTCCAAGTATCTCCTATCCAGTACTTTTTTGTAAAAAGAAAGAAAGAAAAAGATTTGAGAAGCGGCTTGCACCTGGCAACCATACTGTGTTCACGAGTCTTGATATATGCATAATACTGCAATTGACCTTTTCTATAGCCCAATTCAATTTCTATAGCCCAATTCTATAACCCAATTATGTTGTATGAGTGAAGAGATGTCTGTACATTCATAAGTGTGTTTGTTTGAATGACTAAAGGTAAAGTGTGCCATCAAGTCGATTTCGACTCCCGGCACCCACAGAGCCCTGTGGTTGTCTTTGGTCGAATACAAGAGGGGTCTACCATTGCCTCCTCCCATGCAGTATAAGATGATGCCTTTCAGCATCTTCCTATATCGCTGCTGCCCGATATAGGTGTTTCCCATAGTCTGGGAAACTTTCCATAGTCTGGGAAACACACCAGCGGGGATTCGAACCAGCAACCTCTGGCTTGATAATCAAGTCATGTCCCCACTGCACCATTAAGTGTGTGGCTTTGACTGTACCTGTGTTCATTTCAAAAGTGAATCTGGATACAGGCCGTTCAGGTGCAGGGTACAGATAGGAAGTGTACTTATGTACCTGTGTTCAGCATGACATGTGAATGACTGTTCCTGTGTACAGATCTGTACATGTGTACACTGTACACTCATTGTACAAGTTCTGGACATAACATGTGAATGGGCCTAATATCCCCCATGACTTTTAAAGGGGCATGAACACATTTTGTCGAGAGTTAAGCAGAAACATTTCTGGGAATAACATGCACAACCCATAAAATGGACCTACATCAACTCACTGATTCTTTAGAATTCCTCAAGTTTTTCTTCTGAAGCAGAAACTCCCTTGGGCTTTTGCCTGTTGTTCCAAAGCTCTGCAGAAGGTGTAAATAATAAATATCAGAGGTTACCATGCCTGGCTGCAATCATTCTCCACCCATTTTCTGATGCAGCCAAGGCTGAATAAAATCAAAGCTTGATAAGAGCTCATTGTGAACCTACTGTAGGTGATGTAACCACCTGCTAAATGGGCAGAAAGGCACTTTCTACAGTGCTGGAAAGTGGAAGGAGCACAACTATAGGCTCATTCACAAGTTATGTTCAACACTTATATGAGTGTACAGTGTACACAGGTACAGATTTGTACGCAGGTATGGTCAGTCACATGTTATGTTCAACACCCTTATGAGTGTACAGTGTACACAGGTTCAGATTTGTACACAGGTACCGTCATTCACATGTTATGTGGAATGAAGGTACAAAAATAGACTCTCTGTATTTTAAATTACCATGCATTTGAATGACTTGTATCCAGGTTCATTTTTAACATGAACCCAGGCACAGTCATTCACACCAACACAACTATGAGTGCACAGACATCTGTACATTTGTCCAGCATAATGTCTGAATTGGGCTTGTCTCTATCCACCGCAACACAGCATTTTTCCAGTGGCTATTTCTGGGTGTCTATCTTGTGTTTCTTTTTGGTTTACAAGACTTTTAGGGACAGTGAGTCATCATTTTCTTACTATTCTTTTCTCAAAGTGCTTTGAGAATGTCTATGGTAAATTCTTGCACTGAGAAAGGGATTGAACTCATAGGCATCTGCAGGATATTTTTCATGGGGAGGGGAGGTATATGCATATGCAAATAAAAGCATCTGCTATCCCACATTAATCTGGGCACGAACCCGGGGGTGGACCATTTCCCCTTCTCCCAGAGGATGCCTGTGGCTAGATTAGAAGACCTCCAAGGTCTCTTCATGCCCCCACTTTCTCTTACAAACACACACATCTGAGCAATCCAGCCTCTACACAATCGTAAATTGGCTCAAGTGCTGTTTTTATGCATTGAGTACAGCATAATACATCAAAGTTTGCTCTGACAGAGATTTTCAGATTTAATTGACCGTTAACTATTTCTGATGTTATGCAATTTTGGTCCCAAGAGAGTGCAGGAAAGAAACATGTATCAAGGACCCTTTAGTAGTTCAGCAGTACGGGGAGCAGATGGGGGTGCTACTGTTGTAAAGTTTGATTCCTCTTAGAATGGGGACAAATCTACTTAACATGCAAGCACTTTCTTTGTCTTTGTGTCAGACATTGTTTGAGCCACAGTTGTTCTCCTCCCCCCACTGAGTATTAAAGTAAATGAAAAGGAGCTTGTGTGTGATTTGGCTGCGTAGCTGGTATTCTGCCCCTCTGCCAAGTTTTTTTTTTTTAATGTAGCATCCTCTTTGGTGTAAATTTGTAAGCTATACATGCCAATCCTCTAACACTACAGGAAACGGCACCATCATATTTTCCTTTCATTTAAAGCACGAACCAACAGTCCACTTGGGTTGGATGTCTTAATCATTTTCGAGTTCACAGAAACTTCCTGTGTATTCAGACCAAAAAAACTATGACAGAGCCAAATGGTTTCAGAATGGTGGACTACTCCGAAGCATGGTAGGGAACACTGGGGGTGATTTGGAGGTGATTTGGAGGTGAAATAGCTATTTTTGGCCAATTTCTGACAATTTGGAGAAGTCCGGAAACCTAACCCCTTTGATTCCCATAGCCCTAAAGCTCCATCATCTGTGGATTTGTTATTCGTGCTCCCCACCCCATGGAATGGAGCCCTGTGAATAGGTTCTCCTGTATTATCATTGTATATAATGGGAAATTAGGCTGCAGAATAGTGGTTAGGCTGTTCCCAGTAAAGTTGCTTTTTGTAATTGGCTGATGGTGATTTCTGTGGCCCCTATGGTGTTGAGGTTCTCTTCAAGTTGTTTTGGAATTGCACCTAGGGTGCCAATTACCACTGGGATTATTTTGGTCTTTTTCTGCCACAGCCTTTCAATTTCCATTTGTAGATCTTTCTATTTTGTGATATTTTTCTATTTCTTTTTCTTCTATTCTGCTATCCCCTGGTATTGCTATGTCGATTATTTTGACTTGTTTCTCTTTCTTCTTGACTACAGCTATATCTGGTGTTTTGTGTGGCAGATGTTTGTCTGTTTGTAGTCGGAAGTCCCATAATATTTTTGCATCTTCATTTTCTACAACCTTTTCAATTTTATGGTCCCACCAACTTTTGGCTACAGGTAGCTTGTATTTTTTGCAGATGTTCCAGTGTATCATTGCTGCTACCTTGTCATGCCTTTGTTTGTAGTCAGTCTGTGCGATCTTTTTACAACAGCTGATTAGGTGGTCCACTGTTTCATCTGCTTCTTTACAAAGGCGGCTCTTGCTGTTTGTTGTTGATTTTTCGACTTTTGCTCTTATTGTATTTGTTCTTAGTGCCTGTTCTTGTGCAGCCAGTATTAGACCCTCTGCTTCTTTCTTCAAGTTGCCATTCTTAAGCCATTGCCAGGTCTTGGTGATGTTTGATTTTCCAGTGATGATGATGATGATGATGATGATGATGATGATGATGATGATGATTTTCTTTATAGAAATAGATCTTCATTTTTCCATTATTTTATTTCATACTTTTACCAGCTCCAAAACAAAATATCAAAGGGAGCAATCTTATTCACCTTGGAGAAGCAGGGTGTTTTTCTTGTGTGTGCAAGCCCAAGATCAATGATCAGCATTCTGAAATTTTCCTTCTATAAGACCATTGAAGCAGAACCTAAGGAATGACCTGGTTGTGACATAATGACAGGGATATCTGATTATCCCTACAAAAATCCACTGAATAAGCTGTCTGTGATTAGAACAGTCATTGGTGGAGTAAGAAATGTTGGGAAGAAGATGCAGCATGAACCATGGGATGAAAAAACACCCCAGGGGAATGAAGAGTTTCAAATGTGAGATTTAAATGGCTTTTTGCTTGAGTGAGTTTGAATTTCATATCCAAATAGGATGGCCAGATACAAATGAAGACAGGTGAAGAGAAGAGCTGGTCTTGTGGTAGCAAGGATGAATTGTCCCCTTTGATAGGCAGGGTCTGGCCTGGTTAACATTTGAATGGGAGACTACATGTGAGCACTGGAAGATATTCCCCTTAGGGGATGGGGCTGCTTTGGGAAGAGCAACTGCATGCTTGCATGCAGAAGGTCCCAAGTTCCCTCCCTGGCATCTCCAGATAAGGCTGAGGGAGACTCCTGCCTGTAACCTCGGAAAAGCAGCTGCCAGTTTGTGTAGACCAGGGCTGCTCAACTTTGGCCCTCCTGCAGATGTTGGCCTACAATTCTCATAATCCCTGGCTATTGACTATTGACTACTGTGGCTGGGGATTGTGGGAATTATCATCCAAAAACAGCTGGAGGGCCAAAGTTGAGCAGGCCTGGTGTAGACCATACTGAGCTAGGTGGACCAATGAGGTTTGACCCAATAGAAGGCAGCTTCCTATGTTCCTAATCAGCTGACTCACACAATCATTGTTTTTACTCCAGTGCACCCCCTATTGGTGAATGGGCTTTCTCCCAGCCCCCCTGCATCATTACAGAGGCCTGAAAGAAAGTTCATTTGCCAGTGGAAGTGCGGACAGGGTACCACCAAAGGCCTTGGCATCACCCATTGAAAATGGGGCCATAGCTCTGTGCTAAAGCATTTGCTTTGCATTCAGAAGGTCCCGGATTCAATCCCTGGCATCTCCAGGTAGGGTTGGGAAAGACTCTTGCATGGAACCCCGCTGCCAGTCAGTGTAAACCAAGGCTGCTCAATTTTGGCCCTCCAGCTGTTTTTTGGACTACAATTCCCATAATTCTCAGACACAGTAGCCAATTACCAGGGATTATGGGAGTTGTAGGCCAACATCTGCAGGAGGGCCAAAGTTGAGCAGCTCTGTGCATGGTCTTCTTGTAGCATTGTATGAGTTGATTGCATCACTGACGAGCATTATTAGCCCTTTTCACATGGTTTCACAATCGCATTTCATAATGAATGCCTTGTCCCTAGTCCAAACTGCATGTTTTGTATCTGAGGTTTATCTCATTTTCATTTTATAAATTTATAATAATGGCTTGCTTTTATCTTTTTTAAAAAAATTGTGTGTAGTTTCATTCTTTACTGAATAGCTAAGCTGCTTAGAAGTTGAGTATTCTGCTTTGTAAACCACTGTGAGTTATTTTTATCTTCTACTTTTTTTTTTAGTCCTTGCATTTTATTTTTAACTTTTCTATAATCTATTTGAGTCAAGGTTTTATTTTTCTGTCATTTGTATATGGCCTAGTTACCCCATGTGTTGTATTCATCATGTTCTAGCTAATTTGCGTAACATTGTTTAAACTTGTCAGCTTGTTTGTAAGAACTATTATCGTTGGTTTGTTTGTTGAAATACCATTGTTTGGATTTGTTAGTTTGTTTACAAAAAGCTATTTATCATAACTTTGGTTTAGTTAGTTTATATATCTTTGCTATACTGTGCAGCTATCCTCATGAACGGGCAGGGGAGCAGGTGGGCTGGGGGTTGCATGAAGCTTACCTTCCCCCCAGACGATCCTAGGAATTCGAAATAGATACTCCTAGATGATCTCCTAGAGAACCCCTAGTCAGTGTTCTAGGCAGTGTGGCGATCTGGAGGCTGGTCCAACGCATATGGGCCCCTGTATGGGCCTCCAAGGGATTCCCTTGGGGATTCCCCCAGGGAAATTCCCCTGGGGGGAATTGGGCACCTGTCCCCATTGGGGATTTCCCCCAGGGGACAGGTGTGCTAGGCGCTCGTCTCTGTTGGGGTGTGCACAAAAACAGTTTGCCCGGTTTGGTTTGAGTCCGAATCGAACTTGAACTGGAATGGGCATATTCAGTTTTTGTGCTCACCTGAAACCCTACCCCACCGAGTTTGGCTCAAGTTTGAGCTGGTCTGGGGTTCAAAAAGCTTAAAAAACCCAAATTAACTGCTGGGCCTGTGGAAATTTTGCCACTCCAGGGGGTGCTGGAGAGGCTGAGGGTTCTTTCTGAAGCTTTCCCTCCCCTTGCCAGCCTCCCCCCCCCCGGTCTTTTCCAGGCTGGTCTAGCCCATTTTCCGGTCTTTCTAGCCCTCTCCTGTCTCCCATCCATTTTGAAAGCCACCGCACATGCACACGGGCTATTTGCCTCAAGCCGGTTCACACATCCCTAGTCTCTGTGTCTCCACAGGCTAAACAAAGCTTGTGGAGACCCTTAATCCCGGAGTCTGGGCTAATGATGTGTTCGCGCCACTAACCCAGGCCAAAAACTGGACTAGATGGCACTGCCTTGCCAAGCGTGGGCCCAATCCCGGTGGTTCTCACATATAGTTTAATTCAGGCTGGGCTTCCCTAACCTGGGTTAGGCTGGGAGTGAGAATGGCCTCTGTTTTAACCTGCTAGTCTGTTTGTGAGAAGTTACTTATTATAAGCTCTCTTGTCTTTGTACTTGAGGTTTATTTTTTAAATTGTGTGTAGTTTCATATAGTTCCTTTCATAACTATTTCTTATTATCCTCATTGGTATATTTTATATGCTGTAGTCCCCTGAACAAGAGTTCTATTCTTTAATCTACTCTTTAATAAACCGCTGCTGCACCGTTCCTGTTTCCTTCCTTCCACATTTCCTGCGAGCAAAAAGTATCAGTGCGCACCCTGCAAACCTAGTGTAGTGTGCAGATGTCTTTGAATGGTCTTCTTGTAGCATTGCGTGGGTTGGCTACATCACTGACCAGCCTTGTTAGCCCTTTACACATGGTTTCATATTCACATTCCACAATGAATGCATGAAGAGTCCCTGGCCCAACCTCCATGTTTTTAATGGCATGCACAACGTTTGCAAGTACTTATTTAGTTATTTGGCAAATTTACTGACCGCCTGACTTTGGTTTACATAAATTAAAACAACAATGAAGACAAGAGAAGAGGGGGGGAGGGGAGAAAAAAAGGAAAGGAAAGGAAAAATGAAGAAGAACCTCCCTCACACATGAAAAACTAAAGTCTGGCAAAGTAGATAGGCTTTCAGGAGCTTCTTAAAGGACAGAAAGGAGGGGCATTGCGAAACTCAGGAGGCAGGGTGTTCCATAAGGAGGGGGCTGCAACACAGAAGCCCTCCCACGAGCCTGGGTCCCACGTACCTCCCCTGGACCCGGAACTCTGAGAAGGCCCACCTGAGACGACCTCACAAGGCGGGTCAGAGTTGGACGGGAGAGGTGGTCCTGAAGGAAATCTAACCCTGAAAGGTTTTATAGGTGATACCCAGCACCTTGAATTGGACCCGGAAGCAAACTGGCAGACCATGCAGCGACCTCAGCCAAGGTTAAACAGGATCATATTTTCTGCTGTCCATAAGCAGCTGGGCTGCAGCATTTTGGGCCAGCTGAAGCTTCCAATTCGTCTTCAAAGGCAACCCCAGGTAGAGTGCATAGCAGTAGTCCAACCAAGAGGTGACGAGGGCATGAGTATAATCTCACTTCATATACTTGCGGATAGACATAGAACTTGTACGCATCTTGGCCCTGTACACACAAAGCCAATGTACACATGGAGATCAGGAAGGCAATTTCTCTCCATGCATTCATGATACACGGTTTCAGATCTGGCGGTACGGGCTACTGTGTCATTCTCTGGAATGGTAGCACTCCTTCTGGGCCCTCTATTGGAGTCTGGACTGTATTCCGATATTCAGTCTGGACTCTGAAGTCCAGTCTGGAATTTGTAGTAGATTTTGAAACAATGCCTGGTTTTGTCAAGCCAGTTTTGGACTGCAACCATACACTTCCACCTATCCCTACTTACGATCAGCCATCTGCAATGATTTACGACAATGCTTTTTGGGATGACTGGCCAACTGTAATGCTTATTAAATCACTATGTTTGCTACATTCCCATATATGTTGGGCACAGGATGAGAGATTTCCACTGGGTTGAAATGTAATGTGTCTTCCCAGGCTCCCAAATTAAAAGCTACTTTCAGAATAGCATGTCTGTAATGACTTTTGGTAATTTCAATGGTGCCCTCCCCCTGCCTTAACAGGTCCAGAAATATAGACATCCACTTCTGTTGACCATTTGCCTGGCTCATATGGGGGAAAATCCACTTGGAGGATAACCATGCTGAATAGGGAGCGGGGGAAATGCTGTTGACTGTTTTGCAAAAAAGAGAGAGAGAGAGAAGAAACTGGGCACCTATTCCTATTATTTGGAGGGGAAAACATATGATTATCTTTCATTTCTGTCAAAGGAGAATGCATGTCGATATTTTTATAGTGCAACGAAGCATTTGGTTACAGCAGTGTTGGCAACCTTTTCCTTGGCTGGCAAAGCTTCCAGCAGAATGCCACTTTAAGTTGAACCTCCCCTTGTGCCAACGGCATTAGTATTCCACAACCAAAGCAGCCTGGCTACCACCATCATGGCATGCTAATTAGCACTTTTGCTCATTCTCCCCCCCCCCGCCTTTCCCTCCCAGTATGGCCAGCCACTTCTGTCCGTGATATATGGTTTAGATCTTCTTAGACATTATGCTGACGACCCAGGGCAGCACCTGCCACTTTTGATAAACCGTCAGATTATTTTTGGAAAGTCTACATATGCTTTTTTTCTGGAGGTACAATTTAGCACTATGATAATCTATTAAATTGCTTTCGCGGCGATGCCAAGACTTCAGTTGTGTTCCCTCCCTCGTTCTCTCTCTCTCTCCCCCCCCCTCTTCCTCCCTCTCTTTCTCCCACTCTTCTTTAGGGCACTAAAGCAGCAGATTAAATGGGTGTCCAGATATTTTAGACAAACCGTGAATGAGACATGGATAGATTTCATCAGGGCTTCATCCTGGAATGTGCTGAGCAAGCGCAGCTTTCTCTAGCTAGGCGCCCGTCAGATGCCGGATTAAATTGAATTCCGTGGAGGCAATTTCTCTGGGAACTGTCACAAGACTTAAAGGTTTGCCTCGGGTAAGCCAAGCTGAGGGGCATTAAAGTCCACAATGAAGTGGATTTCATCACTCACTCCGTTGCTATCAGGTACATGTTCCGTGAACTACATCACCTGCCAGCTCTACCCAGTGATCAAACTGTCCCATGCGAGGTTCATTGTCACAGGAAAGCCACACCTTTCAGCATTTTACAGATTGCAACTTGAATTCTTTGGCCATTTGCAGGACCAGTTCTTGAGATTCATGCAATGTGGGGTGACAGTTGCATCAACTGCAGAGGTTATTTCACAGACCTGAAGCATTTGCTACACTTGCTCCAAAGAGCTCAGAATGGCATCTGAGCATCACATTGAATGGTATTTTAGCATTCTAAAATTCATAAAATTTAGCATTTTAACATCAAGCCTGTGTAGTAGTTTAGGCTGGATGATCGTGACTTTTCCAAGGCTACCTAGAAAGTTTTCTTCATGAGTAAAGTTAAGGCAAAGTTGTGCCATCAAGTCAGTGTCGACTCCTGGTGACCACCCAGCCATGTGGTTTTCTTGGGTAGAATACAGGAGGGGTTTACCATTGCTGTCTCCCATGCAGTATAAGATGATGCCTTTCAGTATCTTCCTATATCGCTGCTTCCTGATATAGGTGTTTCCCATAGTCTGGGAAACATACCAGCGGGGATTCGAACCGGCAATCTCTTGCTCCCTAGGCAAGTTACTTCTGCACTGTGCCATTAGGTGGCAGCAAGCATGAATTGTCCCCTTTGCTAAGAAAGGTCTGCCTTGTTTGCATTTGAATGGGACACTATATGTGTGAGCACTGTAAGAAATTCCCCTTAGGGGATGGGGCTGCTCTGGGAAGAGCATCTGCATGCTTGCAGGCAAAAGGTTCCAAGTTCCCTCCCTGGCTTCTCCAAGATAGGGCTGGGAGACATAGCTTTCCTATGTTCTTAACCAGACCAACTGATATTTTTATATTACTTTTTGTTATTTAAAGTTCATTTAAGTGGGGTTTCTTAATGACAAAAAAATACCAACCCTTCAATGGCACACACCCTCTCCGGATATGCCAGCCCCCTCCCACACTCCAAACCTAGCAAATGCAAAGAAAAAGAAAGAGTATGACAGGAGGAACAAGAGGGAAAAGATGGAGAGGGGGAAAGTTAAGATGAAGGGAGCTACATGAGTTAACCAGAAGCGAACTTTATATTACATGTTGAAAAACCTGAAAAATTCTCTAGAAGTAGCATTGTTGTCAACTAATTAAATTTTGCATCCCCATGATAACGGTGTACCCCTGAATAATACACTTGTGAATAACCAAGCTGATAAAGCGATTTATTTCCATTTCTGGATTTGGGGGCAAGGATTGACACTTCTATTATCTATTGTATTGTATGCCACTCTTTATGTATGCAAAATCAAATTATATTGTCAAACCACTGTTCCTATTAATGGTCCCTTTGCACATTGTTTAATTCTAAGTAGGCCTGTGGCATTAGGAGGACAAACTAGCTAGGGCCCGGTCTTTCCTATCTGAGATAGGCAGTATTGCAGAGTGTCAAGGGAGCAAGAGAGGAGGAAGTGTCAGGAAATCTGGGACCTGCTCCCTCCAATCAGGAACTAAGCTGTCAAGTTCATGGGATTGGAGCTGACATGCCCACCTGACTCACACCTGCAGTTGGAGGCAGGTCATTATGGAGGAGCAGGGCCCTCAGCTAATCAAGATAGCAAGCTTCCATCTGTAAGAGGAGCAGCTCTAGCAGGCTGTATTCATTCATTCATCATTCATTCATTTAGAACATAGGAACATAGGAAGCATCCATATTCCCAGTCAGACCATTGGTCCATCTAGCTCAGCGTTGTCTACACAGACTGGCAGTGGCTTCTCCAAGGTTGCAGGCAGGAATCTCTCTCAGCCCTATCTTGGAGATGCCAGGGAAGGAACTTTGAACCTAGGTGCTCTTCCCAGAGTGGCTCCATCCCCTGAGGGGAATAGCTTACAGTGCTCACGCATGTAGTCTCCCATACATATGCAACCAGGGTGGACCCTGCTTAGCAAAGGGGATAATTCATGCTTGCTACCACATGACCAGCTCTCCTCTCTGGAGGAGGAGATTAAATTAAATATGCTAAGAGGAGATTAAATTAAATATTCTAAATTAAATATAATTTAGTATATTTATATACTGCCCACTACCAACATCTCTAGGCGGTTTACAATAACAAAACAAAAGATTAGCACATTAAAAACCTATATAGAATTTAAAATTAAAACAATCCATACAATTGAATTGAAAACATCAACTAAAACTTCAACTAAAAAGCCTGAAGAGATGTGTCTTCAGTTATTTCCAAAAAGCCATCAGGGATGGAGCAGCTCTAATCTCAGCAGGAAGTGCTGAGACCCTGCTTAGCTAAGGTGACAAGTCACGCTTGCTACCACAAGACCAGCTCTCCTCTCAGAGGTGAGGAGGGTCGACCAGGACTCTGCTCTGAACTTAATGTGTTGTGCCGCCTCAGAGGATTTGTCTACTGGGTCATTCCATCCGAGGAACATGGTGGTTCTGTTCCGGGCTTGGAACAGGTCCTTCATTTAAAGGCATTTTGATTCGAGTTTGGAACACTCAAAATGGCCTGTTCCAAGTCAAAACATGTTGAGCTAGAAACGTTTTGCACATCCCTAGCAACAATACTATCACCTATTTTTCCATCTCTAGGTGGGTAGACACTGCCAATAATCACTATGAGCATCCGTCCGTCCCCTGAGATGGGACCAGTGGCCAAATTTGTGGACCTGGCTCATGGAGTAAGAACAAGATAAAAGTAAAAGCAACACATTTCACTTTATATCCATGGCACTGTTGTAGTTCATACACAAGAGAAAGTAAAACAAGAGCACAGTTGACTTCTGAGGTTTTCACAGTAACTCAAGAAACCAAGATATTTTATTTATCAAAACATTCAAAGAAAAATGCTTCTTTGACTGGTAGCCACAATTTCATTTCCCCCACAATGCATTCTAGGAAAAAAATGGCTGGTCACAGGAGCACTGACACTCCTTTTCATGTAACAGTTTGAAAGAAAGAAAACCCATAACTCTGTCCTGTTACAAGACAAACTCCTCATAAACCGCAGGCAAGCCCATCCATATATGGGGGGCCCACTGGAGGGCATACGCACAGCCCTGCTGGATCAGGCCCAAGGCCTATCTAGTCCAGCATCCTGTTTCACACAGTGGCCCACCAGATGCCACGGAGAAGCCCACAGGCAAGAGGTGAGGGCACGCCCACTCTCCGGGTGTTGCTCCCCTGCAACTGGTATTGAGATGCATCTTGCCTCTGAGGCTGGAGGTGGCCCACAGCCACCATACTAGTAGCCCTTGATAGACCTGTCCTCCATGAATTTGTCTAAGCCTCTTTTAAAGTCTTAAAGACTTAAACCTTTTTACATAAGAACATAAGAACAGCCCTGCTGGATCAGGCCCAAGACCCTATCTAGTCCAGCATCCTGTTTCACACAGTGGCCCACCAGATGCCTCTGAGAAGCCCACAGGCAAGAGCTGAGGGGATGCCCTCTCTCCTACTGTTACTCCCTTGCAACTGGGATTTAGAAGCGTCTTGCCTCTGAGGCTGGAGGTAGCCAATAGCCACCATACTAGTAGCCCTTGATAGACCTGTCCTCCATGAATTTTTCTAAGCCCCTTTTAAAGCCACCCAAGCTAGTGGCCATCACCACATCTCATGGCAGAGAATTCCACAGATTAACAATTGCACATGGCTAAGGATCCCCTCAAAGCTGATGGCAGCTATAATGTTTTAATAGCACTTCTATCCTTTACAACCCTTTCTGTCTCATTTAGAATTGCTCCCCCCATCCCACACATTATATTAAAAAGGTGACCTTTTAGGAAATTGACTTTGTATTGTCTCCTGCACTGAGATACTTTGATTCAAAGATATATTTTAATCCCTGGAGGGATGCAGCCTGCGTTTGTTTTCAGTTATTAAATTTTGCTAACAGTTCAATCTTAGAAAGATCAAAGTGAGCCTTTCTATTTAGGTCAGACTTTTTTTAAACTTAGTTTTCTTTACCTGAAATGAACTAAATGAAAGCATATGTATAGTACTATTCTAATAACGGGTAGCAGGGAGGGCAAGATATTTGCATGTATTACTACTTAATGCAAAAGGAGAAGTATAACACTGACCTACCTCTGTAACTCTTATGCATACAGGGCTGTGAAATTCTCCTTGGTCCAACCTCTCCCAGAATTTTGGAGCTCAGAATGACCTGGTGTTATCTTTGAAGTATAAACATGATTGCAGGAATTCTCAATTATTCTGCTTTTGTTTCCAGACTTTGTGAGGTTCATTCATGTCTTTATCCTACCCCACATAAATGGCAAAGTGTATTGATAAAATACTGCAAAAAAACAATTTTGATCCAACATTCCATACTGTTGCATCACATTTCTTTGTGTGCACATTTGTGCATAAGTTCATGTACATATCAGTAAAACACACACAGACACACACACCTCTTTCATGCATTTGGGTGCAATTAGAATATTAATGACAAGCCAGGTTCACACATAGAAATTCCAGAGGGAATCTGAATTTTGCACAGAACACAATGACATATCTTAGTTTATTGGGTAGCTTTTCCTCCTACCTTGCTTCCACACAAGCACTTCTACCCAAGTTTTCCTCTTACCTTGCTTCCACAGAACCAAAAAATGGGAGCACATAGAGCTCCCAAACCCAGATAGAACACAGTTTTTGATTGTGTGAATGACCTGAAGGAGTTAGAAGGAAGGAGAAGTGATTGTGTGGGTGATTGGAGCTGGGTAGGACAGCACTGTCTTACCCAGCCCCTGTCTCCCACACCGCACTGTCCTACCCAGCTTCCATACCTAGCATTTGACCAAGGCAGAAGGAAAAGCTGTCCTCCTCAGCTCCAGTCTCCCACACAATCACTTCTCTTATCACTTATCCCTCCAGCTCCTGTCTCCCACACAATCACTTCTCTCTCCTCCTCCTCCTACCTAGTTGTTTACACCCATACAATCGAAAATCCAAAAGCACACAACTCCTAAACCTGGGTAGGACACTTGTCCTACCCAGTTTTTGGTTGTATGAACAGCCTGACTATGTTTTCATTATAGGGTTGTGGGACAACAGTCCATCGTAAGACAGAACATCCAAGCAGGATTGTCTCACTAGGCAATGAAGGTATTAATACTTTGAAATCTGCTTCCCATTTCCCAGTTTTTTTTTTTTTTAAAATAGCCTTTCAACTTACACCTGACATTGCCATGTCTTAGGTATAGACACATTTAAAATAGTTGGTTAAAGGTTAACAGAAGTCAATTATTATTTATACCCTGCCTCTCCTTAGTGAAAAAGGAAATGCAAAGCTAAAAATGCATGATCAAAATGATTGATGTTGTCCAGAAGTTGAAGTCCAAATGGTAGGAGGCTTGATAGAGGCTGATTTGGTAGACCTCTGTAATGATCTTATTAATTAATCATTCTTTCAAACATCATAATTTGTTACACCTTTCAAGGCTCTGAAAGAGATTCTGAGCCCCAGGGAAGTCATTATTCATTGAGGCGTACTTCCTGCCCAACAGTACTGTGTAATATACATGTAGGCTTCTAATGGAGGACTCAGTCCATAACTGCATGTGGAGATACCCCAGACTCAATCCATGACTGAGTCTGTACTTACAGCATCATGATATGGTAATAAGCCAGGAGAACTCTGAGACTGTATTACTTCAGTCTACAGGTGAGCAATACAATCTAACAATTTGACAATTGATGTCAAACGTACACATTTAACAAATTCTCCCCTTTGTTTTAAACAAAACAAAACTTAATCCTAGTCTAGTCCTTTGCCTATGAGGCTAGCTTTTCATCTGCATTAAGTTTTAAATGAAGGAGAGCATTAAAAATGTGATTGCCCACTCACAGCCCAAAGTGGTACAGTCCATTCTAGCACCTCATCCTGCAGCATATGCAGATCAGACTTGTCACTAAATATAGAAGAGGTTAGGAAATATGTCCTGGATGCTTCCAGGAAATAGATTACTGAGGGTTATCTATTGATTGATTGATTGATTGATTCAGTGCCGTCAAGTCGGTGTCAACTCTTAGTGACACATAGATAGATTGTCTCCAGGATGATCTGTCTTCAACTTGGCCTTTAAGGTCTCTGAGTAGTGAATTCATTGCTGTCGTCATCGAGTGGTCGTTCCTCTTCTTCTCTTTTCTTCAGCTTTCCCCAGCATTATGTACTTCTCCAGGGAGCAGGGTTTTCACATAACGTGTCCAAAGTATGATAGTTTGAGCCTGGCCATTTGTGCCTATATCTATACCTATATGGATTGTGCATCAAGTCAGATTCCCATCCAATTCAATATGGACCATGTCAGACATGTTTGGTGTCATATCATTTCCAATGCAAAATTGTGATTATAAAGCCCATCTGATGCAAACCTGTCCGATATTTTCTGTATTGTATCGGACTGCATCATCTTATTGGATGGCTTTTTCTGAGCATTTTATTTTGTTTTGTTCCAAAGCTTGTATCATTTTTAAAACTTCCTGGGATGGTTGGTGTTCCATATAGGAGAACATTGAGGAGTGGAGAGAAGGAGAAAGATAATTGGATTGACACCTCAAGCTGCACATTGCTTGAATGGCAAAGATTCTAGCTTTATTTTTTTTTGTTTGGACTTTGTACTTTCCTTTTAAAAATTCATTCTAATTTGATCTCTCTTCTACCTCTCTCCTACTCATAGAATGAATTTTTTAAAGGAAAATACAAAGTTCTAAACAAGCAAAAAAATAAAGCTAGAATCAGAAGGTTCCAAGTTCCCTCCCTGACAGCATCTCCAAGATAGGGCTGAGAGGGATTCCTGCCTGCAACCTTGGAGAAGCCACTGCCAGTCTGTGAAGACAATACTGAGCTAGATGGACCAATGGTCTGACTCAGTATATGGCAGCTATGTTCCTATGTACCTACCAACTCCAATCAGTAGACCACCTCTCCCCAGAAAAACAGCCTTCTAAATTGGTGCTCAGAATGCTGGAAACATCTGAAACGCTCTGAGCTCATTCGGTCAGAAGAATTGGCTCGACTGGTTGTTCTGATGAAACATTCTGGGGATTTGCATCTCGTTTCAAGCTCGAAACTAAACACAAAATCCATTTCATGCACATCCCTAATTTTTGCATTTAGAGTTTTCTACATGTTATTACCCCTTCTTTATCCCTACCGGAAAAATGATTTTGGTAAAATTGCAGTCATTTTTGTTCAAAGGAAAGAGTTAAGGTAGGGTTAAATCAGGGTTATGGTAATAATGGACAGGACAAATGGTTGTACTCTGCCCATTGAATAATCTTTTGAAGAAAATACCTGCCAATTGTCATTTCCATTCCTCTGACACCATCGACAAAATATTATAGTAGATTTTGTGTTTTTAAAACTTTTAAAACACCATTGCAAAATTTAACTGTTGCAGGCCTGATGGCCATGACAATAAAAGCATGACAACATACTGAAGGCTGAAAGTAAAGCAATGCTATTGCCTGTTTTTCAACTCTAGGGGTATAGGCCTTGTCAAAAATCATAGTGAGTATTTGTCCCTCTCAAGGGTACCAATCACCCAAATTGGCTCATATGCTCTTTTGCTTTGTAAACTGATATTGTTATTGAAGGAGGAGGATATTCAAATTTGGTTGTGAAATGGTCAGATTCCCACCCCTCTGCCAGCTTTTTGAGGACGAAACTGGATTATTTCCCTACTAATTCAAGATGAGCATAGGAGACCACACAGATCTCTCGTAATCACTGTTCCCCATTCAATCAGCTTCCTAGCTTCCTGTTTCAAGTAGTGCTGGACTATATCTTTCACTATTCTGGGTAATTGTTTGTCTTAGGAACATAGGAAGCTGCCTTCTACTGAGTCAGATCCTTGGTCCATTTAGCCCGGTACTGTCTAAACAGACAGACAGTGGCTTTTGCAAGGTTGCAGGCAGGAGTCTCTCCCAGCCCTATCTTGGAGATGCTGCCAGGGAGGGAACTTGGAACCTAGACGCTCTTCTGAGAGCAGCCCCATCCCCTAAAAGGAAGCTCTTCCAGTGTTCACATGTAGTGTCCCATTCAAATGCAAACCAGAGCAGACCTTGCTCTACAAAGGGGACAATTCATGCTTGCTACCACAAGACCAGGAATTGCACAACATTGTGAAAGGTGTCTTTTGCTCCTGAAAATGAACATCACAAATGTTTTTTGTATCCCTAATTCTAATATGAATGGAATTATGAGAGGAGAGCTGGTCTTGTGGTAGCAAGCATGACTTGACCCCCTAGCTAAGCAGAGTTTGCCCTGGCTGCATTTGAATGGGAGAGCACATGTGAGCACTGTAAGATATTCCCCTCAGGGGATGGAGCTGCTCTGCGAAGAGCAGAAGGTTCCAAGTTCCCTCTCTGGCTTCTCCGAGATAGGGCTGGGAGAGATTCCTGCCTGCAACCTTGGAGAAGCCGCTGCCAGACAATACTGAGCAAGATGGACCTATGGTCTGATTCCGTATATGGCAGCTTCCTATGTTCCTAATAGATATTAGGAGTGGCTATGCTGGAAGAATGAATGTGCTCCCCATTCAGATTGTTCTTGGGCTAAACTTCAGCTTTACCCGGACTGACAAAGTTCTATCTTCTATGTAACAGCAAGCACCTTGCGCACTTCTGATGATGCACAAGATGTCGCACAAGGCAGCTCCCATCTCAGCTGGGACCGGTGCAATAAGTTAATAATAGCTAAGCTATTTGTAGTCATAAGGCGGCTAACAAAATGGGAGCGGAAGATCTAATTATGCAGAGGCACCTTGTAATTCTCGGGTAAGAGGTGTGAGAGAAATAGGAAGTATTTGTTATTGTTATGAATTTATGTAGCCAAATGAGAGTGACTATTTTCAGATCATGGTTCCAATTTACGGGATTTGTGCATAAATTGGAATTCCCCAAGAAATAAATGTGACCTCAATTTCCATTTATTGACTGTGTGTCTGCCTGCCTTTGGCCTCCTTAGGCACTGTGGTGTGAAATGGGAGATTAAATTAAAGAAGCAATCACTTGGATTCCTTCTGTACACTGTACCTGGCTTACTAAAACAGGAAAGGCGTTTTGCAGGGTTGGAGGAAGTCGCTTCAACTAGAGGCAATATTTCATACACTGAGCTCTGCACTCCTCACCCTGGACTTTATTAGTATGCGTGCATTGTTACAGACTATTTTGCAGTACCTTTGTGATACAAAGTAGCTCTGCCATAAATGCAATTGCCTAAATGTTTATATATATGATTATTTTTTTTTAAGGAAGCCTTTCTAAGTATCCATTGCATTTGGCTCATGACTGGCAATTGAAAACTACTTCGAAAAGCTAGGTCAGAGCCTCTAAATATGGAACTTCCCTACACAGGACATAGGAATCTTCCTCCTACCGAGTCAGACCTTCGGACTATCTAGCTCAGTATTGCCTACACTGACTGGCAGTGGCTTCTCCAAGGTTGCAGGGCAGAGTCTCTATCACTGAGTTAGAGGCTCATCTCTAAAGTCATTAAATGTAAAATACAAAGACAGTTCACTTCTTGCAGAATTTAAAGCAGGGGTGCACAACCCAAATAACCCAGGCGTCCGGAGACACCTATGACTTAGTGTGTGAGGGTGAAGGTCAATGTTCAGCACATTAATGATTACATTAACTATTAAATATAAAGGAAAGCATTAAAATACTAATGAATGGAACTATTGGCTACCTACAGCATGAGAGAAGAGGCTGCTAGCAACCTTCCTTCCTTCCTGCCTTCCTTCCTTCCTTCCTTCCAGCCTTCCAGCCTTCCCTGCACTTTCAAAGCTGGCAAAAGTTAACTTTGAAAGGGGGCTCACCACCACCAGGACCATGGTGCAAAGCAGCTCTTTGAACCTCATCTTGGGCACCACCACATAACCTTGGATAACCCCAGTGAGGTCAGGAGTCACTCCATGTCATAGGAACATGGGAAGCTGCCATATACAGAGCCAGACCATAGGTTCACCTTGCTCAGTATTGTCTACCCAGACTGGAAGCAGCTTCTCCAAGGTTGCAGGCAGGAATGTCTCTCAGCCCTATCTTGGAGAAGCCAGGGAGGGAACTTGAAACCTTCTGCTCTTCCCAGAGTGGCTCCATCCCCTGAGAGGAATATCCTACCATGCTCACACTTATAATCTCCCTTTCATATGCAACCAGTGTGGACCCTGCTTAGCTAAGGGGACAAGTCATGCTTCCAACCATAAGACCAGCTCTCCTCCCAAAAGAATCAGTATTGTCTTCACAGATTGGCAGCAGTTTCTCCAAGGTTGCAGGCAGGAATCTCTCTCAACCCTATCTTGGAGATGCTGCCAGGGCGGGAACTTGAAACCTTCTGCTCTTCCCAGAGTGACTCCATCTCTGAAGGGGAATATCTTACAGTGCTCACACTTCTAATCTCCCATTCATATGCAATCAGGGTGGACCCTGCTTAGCTAAGGGGACAAGTTAGAGAGGAGAGCTGGTCTTGTGGTAGCAAGCATGACTTGTCCCCATAGCTAAGCAGGGTCCACCCTGGTTGCATTTGAATGGGAGACCACATGTGAGCACTGTAAGATATTCCCCTTAGGGGATGGAGCCGCTCTGGGAAGAGCAGAAGGTTTCAAGTTCCCCCTCTGGCTTCTCCAAGATAAGGCTAAGAGAGATTCCTGCCTGCAACCTTGGAGAAGCCGCTGCCAGTCTGTGTAGACAGCACTGAGCTAGATGGACCAATGGTCTGACTCAGTATATGGCAGCTTCCTATGTTCCTGTGACAAGTCATGCTTGCTACCACAAGACCAGTTCTCCTTTCAAAGTAACCTATTTGCACTTTAGGAAAGAGCTGGCCCTATCAACAAAGTTATGGGTTTCACATGGAGGACTGGGAGGAGAGTTGGTCTTGTGGCAGCAAGCATGACTTGTCCCCTTTGCTAAGCAGGGTCTGGGTTTTTCTGGTTTGCCTATGGATGGGGGACTACATGTGAGCACTGAAAGATGCTCATCCTTAGGGGATGGGGGCACTTTGGGAAGAGCATCTGCATGCTTGCATGCAGATGTTTCCAAGTTCTTTCCATGACATCTCCAGATAGGACTGAGAGAGACCCGTCTGCAAACTTGGAAAAACTGCTGCCAGTCTGTGTAGACAAGACTGAACTAGATGGACCAATGGTCTGACTCAGTATAAGGCAGCTTCCTATGTTCCCTATGGAAGCAATCTTTGGCAGCCTATATATGGAGAGTGTAATGTTTGGATTAATCATAGAAGACTAGCATCCACTTAATGTAAACCAGTGTGCATATCCCCCCCCCGACAAATTATAGAGGCTATTTTCTCACCACGTTGAAGCTGGGAATAAGGAGCAACAGAAAATCATCAAATTATATCTCGCAGAACCAGAGAGCTAAGCATCCCAAGCATGTATAATTGTGTTTGACTTGTACCAGAACTTCCTCAAAAGCCAACCTCTTATCATTGAGGGTATTGAAGGAGAGTGGTAATTAAATCCATATGAACATTGATACATACCGCTAGACTCATGCAGTTAACTGATTTAGTGTAGAGAGATTCAGTCCAATGCAGCTGGGATGCTTTCCATATGTCTTCTTGGTTGCAGAGTAATTACATATCCTCCATAAGTAATTGAACAAGAAGTCAACTTTCATTGAGAAACAAGGGTTTGCTATTTATTACTAACTAAACATAGGCTAAGGAAACAATAAACAGACTATCAGCCTCTTAGGCAGAGAAAGGGAGAACCTCTCAGTTTGAATTCAGAGGGCAGAGCAAACTGTGACTCCACCCCCAAGCCAGTACATAGATACATTAGGAACATACAGAGGAAGCTGCCATATACTGAGTCAGACCACTGGTCTATCTAGCTCAGTACTGTCTACAAAGACTAGCAGCGGCTTCTCCAAGGTCAAACAGGCAGGAATCTCTCTCAGCCCAATCTTGGAGATGCTGTCAGGGAGGGAACTTGGAACCTAGATGCTCTTCCCAGAGTGGCTTCATCCCTTGAGGGAAGTATCTTCCACCAAATGACGCTTCTAGTCTCCCATTCATATGCAACCAGTGTAGACCCTGCTTAGCTAAGGGGACAAGTCATGCTTGCTACCACAAGACCAGCACTCCTTTCAAAGTAACCCCCTTGTACTTTAGGAAAGACCTGGCCCTATCAACAATGTTATGGGCCTCACATGGAGAACTGGGAGGAGAGTTGGTGATCCAAATTGGCTCCAAAATCATGCTCTTCGGACCTCTGCACACTCGCAACAGCCATTTGTGTGGTAAGCACCACCACACAAATGGCCAGTGAGCATGTGCAGAGACCAAAAGAGTGCCATTTTGGACTCCAAAATGGCACTTGGAGCAGTCCAATGGAATGGGGTTGTTCTGTCAGAGCAACCGGCTTTACAGATGAAATGTCCTGTGGAACTTGCTTTCTGTTCCAAGCTTGGAACAGAACACAAGATCTGTTTTATGAACCCCCTAATGTACAAAGATTGTACATGTACACAGGTACAGATCTGTACAGAGGTACAGTCATTCACATGTTATGCTGAATGCAGGTACAGGAGTACACTTCCTATCTCTACCGTGTACTTGAAGTGCCTGTATCAAGGTCCACTTTTAAAATGAACACAGGTACAGTCATTCACACAAACATGTGTACGGGTGTGCAGATGTCTGTACACTTGTACAGCATAATGTCTGAATCGGGCTATAGTGGGGAAATTATGAGAGCCAGTTCCCCGTACCTCCTCCATATTTTATGGGTTTAGAACCTCAGGTTCTGCTACTGGAGCCATTTCCTCATGTTATGGAGAGTTTGGCCCTATTCTGACATGCTTGAAAAGATAGTGGTAAAGAGGGCTTCCTGGGGAAGGAGAGGGATAAAACATTGTGCTTCCCCACAGAGACGCCCTTACTCCTGGACCTCAGGGCCGAAGTCCAGGGCCTCCACACCCCCTGGGGCCCCCCCAATCCTCTTTAGTCTGTCCTGGGTGGTGTGGTTTGTGCCGTCAAGAACCAACGTGTTAAAAGTGATGCTTCACTTGCAGCAGGGGAACCTCCAAAGGATAGGGGTCCAGGCTCCAAAATTACCTAGGTGCACCTCTGCTTCCCCACTGCACCGATGCAGTTAATTGGGAAGAATCCTGAAAATTGGGTTGCTTTCTCACTGCACCAGTGCATCCTGGCTCTGTATGCCAGCCACTGAGAGGAGCTCCTCAGCTGCCATCGATATATTTACATTGTAGGAAAAGAGAACAAAAGCTTTAAAGGGGGAAAATACTTTCCCACCAAAACGGTAGTATGTTTTGGTGGAACTGTAGTCCAGTATTTCTCAACCACCCCCACACATTGGATTTTTTGCTGTTTTATTTCTCTCTGCAAACACACACACACAACACAACACACAAACACTCAAGTCAGCACAGCAGGCTGGGGGATTCAGTGGAGGGCATTTCGGCCCAGGTCTGGTTGGAGCCCTTCCCTAAGATGGCTGCTTTCATGAAATGGCTGTAAATGGGTTCAGACCTCTGCAGACAAGTGGATGATGGCTGCGAAACTCAAAAGAATTTCAAAGAGAACTCCCTGTGGCTTCAAAGCTGGAGTATGAAAGTGGCTATAGTATTTTTAGAACTGCTGGGGTTTTTGGTTTTGTTTTTTCTTTTGCAACAGAATGGATTGCTTCTTTTGTTTGCAGTTAAAACTCTACAGCAGGGAGCGTGGAGGCATGGAACCACAGGTCCATTGGACCTGCGATTCTGCACTATGCGATTCTGCGCTGTGTCTGAACTGGGTGAAAGTTTGCATTCGAGGAGGGGTGTGTGGAGAACAGTTTGTGTAATCCATGTATCCTGAGAATATATTACTCACCACATTCATTATTTTCAGATTAATTTTTGTGGCATCCAACATTTTCCTGAGCATAATTAGCATGAGTGGAAATAATTTCAAACAATTATTGGATTTAAATGGAGAATTATAATGAAGTCTAGGTATTTTCTTACCAATGTTAAGACAACTGAGAGCGAAGACCAATTATCATTCAATTATCCAATTGTGGAGAAAAATGATAGGGGAAATATTATATGCCTAAGATATTCTTGTGGACGTGGAAGAGGGATGATTTTCTGATTGGGTTTGAGTGTGGAGCCTGGTGAAATTCACTTCCCGTGATTCCATTGGCTGAGGGGAAACTTTCATGCCAAAATAGGAGGATTGGATAGAGTGAACCATGAATGATTCCCCATAGATGGCTTTCCTGAGCCCTCTTCCGTGCTGTGGTCCTATCCATCATTAGAGGCCCCTGAGGCATAGTATGAGATATGGTGCAGGGGACTGCCAGTACAGGTGGCCATTTGTGGAAATAGTCTGTAACACTGTAAGTTATCTTTAGATCCAACTCAATTTTTTTTTTAGCCCCATTAATTAATTAGTGTAAAGCATCAACTTATTGCTGTTTCCTCTGATTCCTTTTCTCTAAGTGAAGAAAGTTTTTGGAGGAATCAAGACAGACTACTTCTTACAATATCTTCTCAAGATTCTAAGATGTTCCTCAAAGAGTCATTGCCCATTATATATTCAGTCCCCTGCTTTGGCTCCAGTCTCCTTATGAAGACCCTAGTTGGATTGAATACTGTTGTGGTTGTTGTGCTGTTGAGTCGGTGTTGACTCCTGGTGACCACAGAGTCATATAGTTTCGTTTGGTAGAACACAGGAGGGTTTTACCATTGCCATCCCCCATTCAGTATGAGATAATGATATCACTGCTGCCCGATATAGGTGTTTCCCATAGTCTGGGAAACATAGCAGCGTGGATTTGAATCAGAAACATCTTGCCCCCTAGGCAAGTTACTTCCCCCCTACGAAAAAGTGGACATCGTTAAGGTATATATCTTAACTATGTCAATGATCGCAAATGTCTACAATGGGTAAATAATCAGCTAACCATCACAGACAGATTGTATTGGGTTTCTTCTCCATAACTGGCAAGACGTCTCCCTTGGTGGCCTGGGGAGAAGATAGGAACGTAGGAAGCTGCCTTATATCAAGTTGGACCATATAGCTCATTGGTCTACGCTGACTGGCAGCAACGTCTCAAAGGTTTCAGGTAGGAGTCTGCCCCAGCCCTGGTTTGAGATGTCAGGATTTGAACCTGTGACCTTCTGCATGCAAAGCAGATGCTCTACCATTGAGCTGTGGCCCCATCAAATAACTTCCTCCATCTGACTTACAGTGAAAGCTGGCTTCAGAAACCTGTACATTGTAAAGATGCCTGCCTCGTGAGGCTTTAGGTGAAGGTTCTACATGTAAACTTGCTGGGCCAGGCACAGAGCATCTGCACCTCTATTTTGCTGCGCTCTCCCCCCCCCACCGCCCCCACTGCTGCCATTGTCACCGTTTCCCTGCCCGCCTGCTGCTGTTTCCCCACCCGCTTCCGTTTACCCCCCACTCGCTCGCCATCATCGTCACAGTTTCCTCGCCCACCTACCACTTCCTCCACCTGTCTGTTGCTTCCCCCCTGTGCAAAACCGGATCGGTAAAATCAGACTATGTCCGATGATTTTACTGAAATCAGAGGGGTTCAGAGAGAGATACATTCTCAGCTTCCTCAGGGAAAGCACTGCTCTTTTGACTTCCCAGTTCCCTTTTAAACTCCAGAGGGGCTTTATTCAGTCCCTCTTTGCTGTATACCTTTTCTGCCCAAATACTTCCTGAGGCTCAAACTTTTAAAAACTCTGTCCCTTTTGTTAAGTTTTGTAGCACTGGGTTGGAAGAAACCATAATCTCCCATGTAGAGTTGATTTATAACACGCTTTGGGGAAAGGGAGATATCCATTGGTCACCCATGTGTATCTGTCATTTTGCTAATCTCAGCTACTGTTGTGATTCTCCCCCTCTGTCCCAATTTAATTCATTCTGTTTTACTGTTATCAAGGACACTCTTGCATGTAGATACCTTTATGTTTTTGAACAGGAAACTATAAATGCAAAAGAAAATGCTACTTCTCAGCATTCATTAGTAAAAATTATTGTGGAGCTGAGAGTTGAACTGGTAAGGCTTCTGTTTTTGTTTTTAAAAAGTGGGGGGAGTCGGAACCCGAACTTGGTCAGCCCAGTTTGGATCAGACTTCTCCAAACCCTTCCTTAAAAATTTGGAGATTTCAAGAGCTCCAAATCACAGTGAAAGTCTGCTCTTTTTCCCTGCAGCGATCATGACTGGCAAGGGACATCTTCTGCCCTCTCTGCCCAACTGCCTGCCTATCCATGCCTGAATCTATTTTTAAACAACATTTTTAAAAGTTTCCAGCTTTTAAAAATGAGTGAAAAAGTTTTTCACTCACAAGCAGCTGCTGCCAGCCAATTTCCAGGTTTCTTTTGCAATTCTCTACAGTTACATTTTTCCAGTGTCACATTCTCTACTGTTACCTCACTTCCTCTGTGACTCTCTGGTGTGATAACATTTCTTCCAGGGTTACACTGAGTATCCACAGTTACTTTAATTAAAAACACACACAAAAACCCCCAAACCTCAACATTGTTTGACCCCGATCCCAATCTCAACTTCAACCCGAACTTTTGAAAGGGTCAAGCAGACCCCAAATGGCCTTTTTTTTTGGGGGGGGGGGTCAGAGCACATTGGGTTGGACCCAATCCTGACTCTTCTGTTGGTGCACAGGCCTCCTATTTAATGCTCTTGATAAAAGGTGCTTTTCATTAGATTTACTATGTTATAATGTGATGTTTTAGTAAGTTAAGCATTTATGGGGAAATGGTAGTGTAGCAGCTGCCATTTCTTTTTAAATGGGCTCCATTATGTGTCTTTTACCCACACTGCCCAGGGCCAATACACCATCTTGCTGGGTAGAATGGGTGGGATGAGGCTGGCCCTGCTGAGCTTTGATGAAACTCCAACACTCTTAATGATGAGAGATGTGAAGTGCTGATGGAGGTAGCAAGTGGCTGGAGTCAGGACCTTGCAAGGACATTTATTTATTTTTTCATTCATTCATTCATTCATTCATTCATTTCATTTATATCCCGCTCTTCCTCCAAGGAGCCCAGAGCGGTGTACTACATATTTGAGTTTCTTCTCACAACAACCCTGTGAAGTAGGTTAGGCTGAGAGAGAAGTGACTGGCCCAGAGTCACCCAGCTAGTATCACGGCTGAATGGGGATTTGAACTCAGGTCTCCTCAGTCCTCGTCCAGCACTCTAACCACTAAACCATGCTGGCTCGCTACACATGACTCCCAACTTGCTAAGAACTGATTCCATATGAATATATGAATCTGCCTTAAAGGTAAAGTTGTGCCCTCGAATCAGTGTTGACTCCTGGTGACCACACAGCCTGTGGTTGTCTTGGGTAGAATACAGGAGGGGTTTACCATTGCCTCCTCCCACACAGTATGAGTTGATGCCTTTCAGCACCTTCCTATATCACTGTTGCCCAATACAGGTGTTACCAGCGGGGATTCGAACCGGCAACCTCTTGCTCACTAGGCAAGTCATTTCCCTGCTGTGCCATTAGGTAGCTGAAGCTGCCGTACACTGGGCTTACATTGGGCTGATTCTCAGGATCTGGCTATATTAGTTATACTTCCGAATGTTGGGTGGTAGAGGGCGGAGGAAGTCCCGATTATCTGTGTGGTGAAAAGGACCATGAAGTGATCACATGGGAGAGCTCCTTTGTGTTGGCGTGGCATGGGCAATCAACATTAGACACCCATCTTCAGTGGTGTCCTTGCAAATTCAGATGTCCAGGCTCTCTCTATGACAGCCCCCATAGTCATGCCCTATAGCCATACCCACCCCAGCAGCCACAAACCCTACTTAAACAAAAGCAATAATTGGGGGGGGGTGTTTCTGTTACAAGAAGTCAAAGATAGTTCCTTAATCCTACAGAGCTTGGACATTGTGTGGTTATTCCCCTCAGCCACAAAGGGTGGAGGATACTCGTTGCAACAGAAGACAGGAAAAATGGTAATAAAATCAACTGATATTCAAAGTTGTTATGAATGGTTGGAATACGAAGGGCAGCATATTATATTATTGAGAAAGCAAAGGGGTTTGCATCCTGAAAGGGAAGCAAGTACCTGGACTGTGTCCCTACACATCCCGGTAGCATTACCCCACTTACTTTAAATCTAGGTTTGCCAAAGTCAGTTGTCCACACAAAGCAATCATGATGGACACACACACAATCACTTCCCAATCATTTTCACTGCAGAGAAAACCAGGAATCGGAAGCATGATGCCTGCTGCTCCCTTCACTGTTCAACATGCTGTTGAACATGTTCAACATGCTGTTGAACATGTTCAACATGTTCTGCATTCTGCTTGCATGCAGATGGTTCCAAGTTCCTTTCCTGGCATCACCACGATAGGGCTGAAAGAGACGCCTCCTGCAGCCTTGGAGAAGCTGCTGCCAGTCTAGGAAGACAATACTGAGCTAGATGGACCAGTGGTCTGATTCAGTATAAGTCAGCTTCTTATCTTCCTGTATGGCGGCATAACATACTAACATAACATAGCCGGATTGCGAGAACTGACTGATTGAGTCAAACCATTGATCCATCTAGTGTAGTGTCTCCAGGGCCTGACAATAGATATCTAGTGTTTCAGACAAGGTCTTTCCTAGCCCTACCTGGAAGGATCAAACCTTGGACCTTGAAAAGATGCAGAAGAGGGCAACCAGGAGCCTGGAGCACCTTCCTTATGAGGCGAGGCTACGGCATCTGGGAATTTTTTGTTGGGGGGGGGCGGAAGAGAGGCCACTACAGGTGGACATGATAGAGGTGCATAAAATTAGGCACGGAGCAGAGAGTTTTCAGAGAGAACTCTGTCTCCCTCTCTCACAACACAAGAACCAGGGGTCATTCCATGAAGTTGGTTCCCAGGAAATTTAGGTTGGGGGAAAAGGACATACTTTTTCACATGGTGCAGAATTTGTGGAATTCTCTGTCACAAGATGTGGTAATGGCCACTAGCTTGGATGGCTTTAAAAAGGGCTTAGTCATATTCATGGAGCGCAGGCCTATCAATAGCAACTATTCTGAGGGCTATGGGCCACCTCCAGCCTCAGAGGCAAGATGACTCTATATACTGGTTGTAGGGGAGCAGCAGCAGGAGAGAGGGCATGCACATACCTCTTGCCTGTGGGCTTCTTGGAGGCATCTGGTTGGCCTCTGTGTGAAACAGGAAGCTAGACTCGATAGGCCTTGGGCCTGATCCAGCAGGGCTGTTCTTATGTCCATGCAATAATGCGCTATCCATAAATGATGTCACTGAGATATGGCCCCCTCGACTCCAGATGGACTCTGCCTCTACCAGTGCCTCACATCCCCTAGTGTTAAAGCCATGGGGCTCTTCTCACTCGCCGCTTAGTGGTAGCAGCCATCTTCTCCCCTTCCTTTTACTACCTTTTATGGCACCAGCAACTGCTGACTGGAATATTAACTGCCTCATGCCTGTCTCTGCTGCATTTAAGGAATGAAAGAAGTCATTTACATTTCCTGTTCTGTAGCTACAGGTGTGTACAGCCATCAGGAGAAAAATGGACTGCTTTGCACCCACTCTGAAAAGCTAATCCTATTAAGAAGAGCCGGATTAGTTTATAAATAAAAGAAGGCCGTGGTATGCTGCTCTACAGCTCTCATTATGAAAGCAGATGGTGACTCAAGTGCACATTTGATTAGGAACTTCTTCTCTGCAAGTCCCATCAAAATGTGAGGATGTTGTGACTAATCAAAGCTCCCCCACTCATGTCATTCTAGAATGTTCCACTCATGTCCATCCAGAATGTCTTCCCAGCCACTTGAGGAAGGGTGAATAAATAAAAATAAAAATAAAATGATAATAATTATACTTAATTCATAACTAATAAAAATAAATAGATGAATGAATGAATGAATGAATGTCTTGAAGCTGCTGTCCTGCTTGCATGACCTGACTTGCATTTACACTACAACCTGAGAACCCAAATCCTCTCCACTACAGCAGGGGCAAGGAGAAGATGTGATTTGTTTGCTCTGAAGGCCCTAGAAGGGGAAAATAAAAAATGCTGCTGCCAAGGCCTGTGCCTTGCCTCAATATAGCAATCCTGCATTGGTTACACTTGAGTCAGTATATGTCTGCAATTCAAGGGATTACATGTCCCAAAACCAAGCTTAAATGTATGAGGGTCTTTTCCTTTCGAAACAGGATTATGGGAAGAAATGCTGTATTTGCAAAGAGCAGTTTAACCCAATGCCACTTTGACCTTCCCTTCAGCCTTTGAATTCTCAGTGGAACTGATCTGGTGAAATAGGTTTGGAATGGAGGGGGCGGCGGGGGCGGGGGGGGGATTCCGGAACAGATGGATTTACAAAATGAGTTCAGTGGCAGATGGTGGTCGGAAGTTTTTATTGCCATGTCATGGATTGTGAGTTTGTGTGTGTGTGTTGTTGTTGTTTTTTTTTTTAAAAAAAATAATGCTAGTGGTATGTATACTTGTGCATGTGTTGACTTGCAGATCTTGAATGCGATGGCCATCTTTTAATATAGGTTGCAAATAGAATGAACTTGCCTTTAGAAATGTGCTGAGAGATGATATAGATATCAGAAGGAAAGTCGGTCTTGTGCTAGCAACCATGAATTGTCCCCTTTGATAAGAAGGTACCACCCTGGTTTTTATTTGAATGGGACTCTACATGTGTGAGCACTGTGAGATATACCCCTTAGGGGATGGAGCTGCTCTGGGAAGAGCATCTGCCTGCTTGTATGCAGAAGGTTCCAAGTTCCCTCCCTGGCAGCATCTCCAAGACAGGGCTGAGAGAGATTCCTGCCTGTAGCCTTGAAGATGCCGCTGTCAGTCTGTGTAGACAATACTGAGCTAGATGGACCAATGGTCTGACTTGGTATGAGGAAGCTTTCTAGGTTCCTAAATGCCTTTAAAAGTAAGTCAATAAATGCATAAACAAATGGATGAAGTTCAATTAGGTGTCCGTCCAGTCCTTAGGAATGCAAATGGAAGTGGTTGGTTTTCAAGGGACAAAAACTAAGAGAATCCAAGGGAAATATAAGTTAATTTCCTGCTTGCATAGGGATGGAGATCTGATAGCATCTCCTCCACTTTTATATGGTTGCCCTGGTTTTCCAAGGTTTTTAGCTGTTTGAATGTTTAATTGGTTTTATTTTGTTTTTATAGTTTTGATTTCAGTTGTTAACCTGTTTTAATTGTTTTTATTCTGTTGTGAAACACTCTGAGCCATTTTGGAAGGGCAGTATATAAATAAATTTTAAAAAAATAGAAATGTCACTATGGTTTCCCCTTTAGTGAACCATGGCATTCCTTTCAGTTCCAAGGAATGTCCATTGTGATCTTATCACTTATGAACATAGGAAACTGCCTTCTATGAAGCCAGACCATTGGGAGGTCTGACTTCATGGGAGGAGAGCTGCTCTATGAGAGGGGAGCGGGTCTTGTGGGAGCAAGAATGAACAGCCCCCTTTGCTAAGCAGGGTCTACCTTGGTATGTATTTGAATGGGAGATTACATGAGAGACTCCTGCCTGCATTCTTAGAGAAGCTGCTGGTAGTCTGTGTAGACAAAACTGAGCTAGATGGACCAATCATCTGACTCAGTATATGGCAGCTTCCGATGTCCATCTAGTTCAGAATTGTCTACACTGACTGGCAGTGACTTCTCCAAGGTTTCAGGCAGGAGTCTTTCTGATTGACAGGCAGAAGTGATCCAGGCTGCCGCTCATGGAAGCAGCACTTCTCTCTTAACACAAACACCCTTGTAACCATGAGTGGCGTAGTCCAGGGGATAAATGACACGCCAGGGTGGGACTTCCAACCTGCTTCAGCACTCTGCCTATGAACAGCACTTTTTTGCACTAATGTCTGAAAGGGCTAGTTTCTTTTCTGATTAAGAAATTATTAATTTTGTATTTGTAAATATTGTAATTATTATTACAAAGAATGGAAATAGTAAAGAGGTGGAACCTAGACAAAGAAAGGAAATAATTAAGAATGAGTGCTCTGAAAAAATCTTAGCTGAAAAACCCTTTGGACACCGTAACATGATTTACATTCTCAAATCGGAACACACACAAATATTGTCCTGATTCAGCTTCTCTTTCTGCTACTATAGCTTCTCATTCATTCATTCATTCTTTCATTCATTTATTTTTAATACCACATGATATGTACATCTCTAGGCAGTGTACAAAATTTAAAATGTTTAAAAGTCACAAATCAAAATACATGACAATATAAAAACAATAGACTAAAATAATTATTAAAACAGGTTTTTCAGAGTATTAAAATTAATTCTAATTCAAAGCCTGAAGAGACAGGAGAGTCTTGAGGTTCTTATTTTGGTTCCTCTGGGCTGCGTGTTTCTACAATCACAGTCATCCTGGTTAATTAAAGAGCTCTCCAGAATGGCTGAGCTTCACAGAACTGGCCGTGAAAATGCAGATTTCCTGGCCAATCCTGACCAAACTACTGAGGTCAAACTGCATTTATCCTGGTTATCGATCCTGGTTTTATGTTATGTTATGTTATGTTATTTATTCAATTTATATACCGCCCTTGCAAAATGACTCAGGGCGGTTTACTGATTAAATGTGAATTAACCACAGTGGTTTGACCAGGATTGCCCGGGAAATCTGCATTCTCACAACCAGCTCTGTGGGGCTCAGTAATTCTGATCCACTCTTTTAACCGGAACTGCTGCGATAATGAGAATGAGGCCCTTGTGGCAAACTAGAACTATATTCTGTAGGTGAAGGACAAAGAGACTGTTCTCATGTGGGACCAAGCCAAGGTTTAAGCAGCCAAGCCTGGATTTGCCTGCCTGTATGAACCACTGGGATCTGTGCCGACACAGAAATGGGAGTCTAGAGCACCCACCCCCCGAGGGGATTCCCTAGTGCACTTGGTGTGTGGTGCACTGTTTGATTCTCAGAGGCCAGGACAATGGGTCCCGGCCTCAGATTGCTCAGATTCCCTGCTCCATGCTGCATGGAGTGGAGCACACTCCCACCAAGCAACAAAGGATTGTCTGCGGGGGGAGAGGCAAGGTTTGGGAAGCCCCCACCCCCACCGCGCCCGCCTGCCTGCCCACCTGCCCACCCAGTAGATGGTGTGAATGGCGCAATATTGCAAAAATGGTCTCTTTTTCATTGGGAAATAGCATCCACAGGGCCTGTTGAATTGGACATCTAGGCATTTGATGCTGGCACTTAGCATGGAAATTTGAAAAGATTTCCCAGTCTTGTTCTTAAAGTCCTTGTAATCAGACCTTCTAATGCCTTTATCATTCAATGGAAGTGGGATGAAAATAGCAACTTAACCAGATTTGATCATAGAGGGTTATCATGTTAGGAAATAAATAACCTTATGGGATTTAGTCCTCTGAACTTTACACTCCTTTATTTGAAATAATCTTCCCAGATGGCAAAATCCAAAAGGGCTTATGGGATGCTTTCCTCGGTTTGTTGACAGAAGGTACATATTATCAGATAAACTTTTCAAAGAGAACCTGTTGGGAATTTGGTGGTCATAATGAGATGGTTTCAGAAAGGGGCGGGTGGCTGGTTTCTGTGACTAAAGGTGCATCAGGGAAGTGGCGGTGGGGGCGGGGGGAGGTAATAGCATTGACTCAATGTGTGGCTGTAAAAAAAGGCCAATTCCATGCTAGGGATCATTAGGAAGGGGACTGAAAATAGAACTGCTAATATTATAATGCCCTTCTACAAAACGATGGTGCGGCCACACTTGGAGTACTGTGTACAATTCTGATCACCACATCTAAAAAAGGGCATTGTAGAACTGGAAAAGGTGCAGAAGAGGGCAATCCAGATGATCAGGGACCTAGAGCACCTTCCTTTTGAGACAAGGCTGCAACACCTGGGGCTATTTAGTTTAGAAAAAAGATGACTGCGGGGAGACATGATAGAGGTCTATGAAATCATGCATGGTGTGGAGAAAGTGGATAGAGAGATATTTTTCTCCCTCCCCCATAACACTGGAAGCAGGGGTCATCCCATGAAATAGATTGCCAGGAAATTTAGGACCAACAAACGGAAGTACTTTTTCACACAATGCATAATCAGCTTGTGGAATTCTCTGCCACAAGATGTGGTGACAGCCAACAACCTGGATGGCTTGAAGAAGGGTTTGGATAACTTCATGGAGAAGAGGTCTATCAAGGGCTACTAGTCGGAGGGCTATAGGCCAGCTCCAGCCTCAAAGGCAGGATGCCTCTGAGTACCAGTTACACGGAAGTAACAGCAGGAGAGAGGGCATGCCCTCAACTCCTGCCTGTAGGCTTCCAGCGACATCTGATGGGCCACTGTGTGAAACGGGATGCTGGACTAGATAGGCCTTGGGCCTGATCCAGCAGGGCTATTCTTATGTTCTTAATAGCAATAGAACATTGCACCGGATTTAATGGAGCATTGTTTCATTCATTTTTAAGTTGCTTAGAATAAATGTTTACTTTTAAAGTATTTTCCCTGCAAGATTTGAACATTGAACCACTGCAAGAGTTGCAGGGTACTGTAAATTAATCTCCCAGGTAGCTAATAGATCCACATGGTGATCCTTCATGCAGCGAAGCATGGCTACTTCCCAGTAATAGAAGTAGAATTTACTCACAAATAGCTGATGGCAGGATTGCACCCCAGTGGTTCCTTTCTGCTTAATCTATATTGCAAGGGTTCTGTATTTTACGTACAACCATTATAGCCATGATTTGTAGACTTTCTCTCTCTGCTTGTTTACACTATGATTTATTCCAAAGTGAACCAGGAACCACAATTATGCAGGACTCCTTTTCTCACATACAGCTCATTTCAGTTGCAAACTCCTTGATCATATAATGAAATTGAAAAGGGACGAGAGCAAACACATAATCTCAATGTGATTTATATCTCAAGATAAACAAATCAAAGTAAGTATTCAGTGCCAAACACCATGATATGGTCATCTTCTTATCACACAGCTTTTCCAGAGTCTGTAGTGTAGACCATGTGGCAATAGTGACATCTTGAATTGTGAAATGGAGTCAAAGTCATTGCCACAGGATGTGATGATTACACAGTTTTTCCAAATGAAACAATCTTTAGACTATGCCCATACAACTTGTGGGCCTTGTTCACACAATAGTTCAAATCTAGGAGTAATGTGAGTTACCAACATTGAAATGATTGTGTGAACCCATGCCAAGGTGGGAATCTTGGGTCATAAACCATCATGGCATGGATTCACACGATCATTTCAATGTTGGTAATTGTGAAGTAGATTCAGATGATTGTGTGAACAAGCCATGACCAACCAAACCAAACACAGCCAACCACAAATGGATGGTGGCCTTCTAGGGCTCAGACTTTGTCAATATATACATGAGTGGTGGTCTGTTCTTAACCGGAGAGAAAGCAAGTTTGGGAACAGGAGGCACATTGTAAGTGGTTCTGCTTCTACCCCTGTTAACTAGGCAAAAGTGTACCTTTTTAACATGGCAATTCTCTTTATTTAGCAGCGGGAGAGCAACTGGCCCTATCCACCCCCAGCACACTACCCCTCCAGTGACTGTAGCTGGTGTCTATCTTATGTTTCTTTTAGATTGTGAGCCTTTGGGGGACAGGGATCCATCTTATTTATTTATTATTTCTCTATGTAAACCACTTTGGAACCTTTTGTTGAAAAGTAGTATATGAATTGTTGCTGTTGTTGTTGTTGTGTGTCAGGTCAAGAAGTGCAGAGAGTCTTCTGCTCATTCCTGTGGGAATTGTCCTGAAAAGTCTCACAGGATTCCATCTTGTCCTCCAGAGTCCTGATCTCATTGAGTGTGTTTGTTCAAGAGCCTGGAGTATTGTGTGATCAGTGTGCTGATGAGACACTGCAGTGAAGTGCATGTACAGAACTGTGGGAACTGAAAAGATCAATAGTTGTAGGAAGGGCTTCTACCACCAGGTGGCCTCCAGGAAGAAGAAACACCTAGTAGTGTAGTCTGTGAGAAACCTCAAGATGGCTATTGGGTTTCTGAAGCTCCTGATGACTTAAGCAGTATTTCTTTAGCAGTTAAAATAAAACTATTAGCTCTCTAAGAAGAAGTGGTTGTTGGTCATCTGTGAAGAGTAGAAGAGCTGTTTACAATAGACACAAGCATACTCCTCCTTTGAATCAGGAGCAGCAGGGCTGCCTGTGAGTGCCCACTGAAGTGAGCAATGGACTGGATGAGACTGAATAAACTGAAACTTAACTAGGTAAGGAGGTGATGCTGATGACTGGTGGGTCCACTGATCTAGGTATGAGAAATATGCCTGATCATGATAGGATCCCACCCACTTAAGGAACAAGCTCACCTAGGGGCATAACTATAATAGGACAAGGGGAGACAGTTGTCTGGGGGCCCACTGCCTTGGGAGGGCCCCAGAGGCAAGTCACATAACTGACTCCCCCAGCCGTGCAGCCGCCCGGGCTTCCTTCAGTTGTATTCATCCTCCAAAATCGATGTGGGTGTTAAGTCCTGGAGCTACCAGAACAGCATGTCTTTCTCTAGTACCATTAAATGACTTGCATCGTCCACAATTTACAAAACCTTTTAAAAAATAATTTAAGACTATGTTCTATTGTGGCACATAGGTGTGTGTGTGTGTGTGTGTGTGTATCTATATCTATATTCTTTTTGTTACCACTATTCAGCCTCATTTAAGATTTCTTTACTTCATGAACTGAGCTTCAGTGAGGGGGGTGGATTTTAAAATCTTGTCTCTGGGCCCTTGCTACGTCCCTGAGCTCACCACTTGAGCTTACTCCTGAAATCAGTATTACTCTTAGACAGAAGGTCATTATTTCAATTTCAGCTGATTCACCACTTGTCCCCTTTTGGCAGCCTAAAAGCCTTGCCACTATAGTGCCTCCTTCAATTTGAGTATTCTAGCCCAGAACTCAACTCTGGATAAAAGCTGAGGGGTCACAAATAGCATACCAGGCTGATGCTCTTTATTTGATTTGGTTATCAGTAGGCTCGTTCACATGATCAGGAATAAGGTAGGAGAAGCTTCCTACCGTAGGTTGGGGGCTGGGCTTGCTCCTGATGGTTGATCATCTGTCAGTTAAAAACAAGGTCAGATGATTATGTGCTGAAAAGCAGCTGAATAGGAGGGCTTTTTATCCTACCTCATCCAGACCTGGGTACAGCTGCAGGGTAGGAGGGAGCCTCCTACCCAGCTGCTGCTCAGCATACAGTCACAGAGGACATACCATCAACTATTAGGAGTGCACGCAGCTCATGAACTAAGGTATGGAATTGTGTGAAAGAGCCTAGTTTTCCCCTAGTGAAGTTCCTCTGTTGGTCCATAATGTTCTAAATAGCCTGGATCCAGGATACCATACGGAATGTTTTCTTGTTTATCCTGTGGATTAATATTGACAAAGAATTACTGCTCCAGGTGTCATGGTCATCAACAGCAAAGTTGTTATCCACTTAAAAAGAACAAAACACCAGGGTTTTTAAAGGTGTTTCCATGTGATATTCCTTCACAAGAAAGATCAATCAGGTCTCTCACATTGGATAACTTTGCTGAAGACTTATCTTTTTCCTCCAGGCATACTATAACAGTTGAATAGAGTGGCTGACATGATACACAGCCTGATGAGGGAGAGGCAAGAGCTCTGGCCTTGCAAGGAGCCTTAAAAATAGCTGTGGGTAATATTTGCTTTTCAATATGGCATGTAAAGAGGTGCGCGGGGAAGCAATTTTTGCTCTTCTGCACTCTCCTCCAAAAACTTTGTCATTGGCAGGAATATGTCCCATAGGGCCGCACAGTCTTCAGGGACATATTCCTGGCAATGAAAAGGGCTTTTATGTGGAGGGGAGAGGAGCAAAATTGCCTCCCCACCCCCCTTCCCATGCACTGTGCTGTGAGGCAAATCCTCTCTTGTGAGGCAAATTCTCTCTTGTAAGGCTGTGTGCCATGTCAGCCATTGACCTTATTCTTATTGCAGTTTTCAGTGTTTTACATTCTGCTAGATTTTAGACTGTTGCTATTGTTTTGTCTATGAAAGTAGAACAGTGGTAGAGAGACGTTTTGTTTTGTTTTGTTTGTTTTGTTTTGCTTTGTTTATATACCGCCCTTCCCAAAATGGCTCAGGGTGGTTGATTTTAACTATGAATGCATAAACTGTGCTGATCTATATTAAAAAAACTGATAGAAGATGGGTATATAAGTGGTCACTGTTATTACTATTATTGTTGTTCATAATATTTATATACCACTTTCCGACAGAGTGTTTAGAAAGCAGTTTCCATAGTAAATGAATGAGAAACGGAGAAAAAGCATGAGAAAAAAATGGTTCTTTGTCACCAAGAAACTCATAAAACCCCGCAAGCTAGACAAGATTTTTCAGCCATTGGAAACATACTGTGTTTGGGTTGGACAGAGATAGCTGATCTCTCCCTGCTAAATACAATATATATTAAAAAGGCACTAGGTAGCTCTTTGACTGGTTATTAGGGGTTATTGTGATATCATACTATATGCTGGCTATTATCCACAAACCCACAATAGAACCTTTTCTTTTCTTAAATTTCAAAAATATGTAATGTACAAAGCTTGTAATAAAGACCAAGAGGTAAAACACAGAGTAGAATCCACAAATATAAGCCTCTATTATTATTTTTATCAACTCCTAGGACAGCTATAAGAAAAATAAATAAATTCTCCAATTAAAATCCTGATTACATGAATGACTGACTTTAATCATTCACAGAGTTGAAAATTAATTCTCTTCAATCCCTTCTGTGTGGAAATATTTATTCTGATACATAAGATAGGAAGAATATCAATTTTCCAAGGCAGAATAGCTTGGATTCCCAGATGCTACTAAGGAAGCATGTTCAATTAGCTGGACTTTTGGTTCAGTTTAGCAAGGCAATGGTTGGGTCTACTCTTAATTTTTCCCATTTCAGCCAGGCCAAGGGAGGGCGGAAGAAGGCGGTGGAGGCTGGGTGGGAAGGAAACAATGGTGGCAGCAGGTGGATGGGGGGTAGTGGTGGGGGTTGGCAGGGGGGAAGTGACAGTGGGCGGGCAGGCGGAGGGAAACACCATGGGCAGGGGAGAAATGGCGGGAGCAGCGGAGGGGTGGGTGGAGTGGTGGCAAACTAGAGGTGCAGATGCTCTGTGCCTGGCCCAACACTTACTTCTAAATCCATATATGTTTCTACCCTGTTCCTGCTTTTACAAGAATTAATGAGGACCTCTAGGACATGCACATTACAAACCGCCCTGCATTTAAGACATATCACCATTAGGGTTGCACATTTTGTATTTTTTTCTGTTTTGATTTGTACCAAATCCGAATCAACCCCATTTTGTTTTTGGTCTGAAATTAAGCCTTCTGAATCACCCCAATTTTGTTTTGTATCCGAATTAATCCGAATCTGAATCCGAATTAATTCAGATTTAAAAATGGGTCACATGGTCAAAAGAGTGGGTGACAGTTATAGTGCCAAATGAGTGGAAGCTACCACAAAAATTTCAAAGCAATTGGGCAAAGTGCTGATTTTTGGTGAATTTTTGAAGTTTGTGCATCTTTCAGATTTTCCCCATAGGGTATGATGGAGGTTTCAGGAAAAGTATAGCTTCATGCGAGGTGCGGGGGGAGGGGTGGCCCAGAGTGGAGTGTGGTTGGTGGTAATGCCCAGTTGGTACAAGGAAGCTACCACAATTTTTTCCAGAGGAATTTGGCAAAGGGCTGATTTTTAAATAATTAATCAAGTTGTGAGTCTTTCAGATTTTCCTCGGAGGGTATAATGGAGGTTTCTGAAGTCCCATAACTCTGCTTGAGGGGCACTTGGGGTGGCCCAGAGCAAGTGGCAGTGTAGTGCACATAGGGTGCCAACCACCCACATGAGTTCCCAACCCATGAAGTACAGGGTTTTGTTGTTCTAGAGGTATTCTGAGAGTAGATTCTCTAGTAGCATATGAGAGTGGATTCATGGTTTTTCATTAAAAAGCTCATTTGCTACTGAAGAGCATCTAAGTTCCAAGTTCCCTCCCTGGCATCTCCAAGATAGGGCTGAGAGAAATTCCTGCCTGCAAGCTTGGAGAAGCCGCTGCCAGTCTGTGTAGACAATACTGAGCTAGATAGACTAAAAGTCTGACTCAGTATATGGCAGATTCCTATGTTCCTATGAAGATGTACTCTTGCTTTAGATCAAAGAGTCCCATACTGTTTCTTTTTTTATTGAAAATTGCTTGGAGGTTTTGGTGGACCACTTAAACTTTTGTTGTTGTTCTTCACATCAAAGATCACAACATATAAAACTCTGCCCTGTTTCTCTCAATTGTTTGAATTTGGGTTTGCAGTTAGTAACTGGCTTTAGAGTGATTGTGTGAATTCACTCCAATGTGAGAATCTTAATTAATCTCTGGACAAAAATGGACACTGGTAATCTTGTCATGGGTTCACATGATCATGTCCAAATCAAATCAAATACTTTATTACAGTCACAGACCAGTACAATAATAATACATACACACAGAAGCTCAATATGTTGTAATACAATATTAGCAAGTTAAACCTCAAAACAGAACAGCTAAATTCAATTCATAAACGAGCTCCTGGCAAATCTTGCTGGCTACCAAACAAAACTTAGCCACATTATAAGATATTAAATCATTCTGATCAGCTAGAAGATAATCAAGATAAGAAGAGTCCATATGACCTAGAGAGCAACTTCTAAAAGGAATTATATATTTGAGCTGTAGATCTCAGTAAAATTGACAGTAAAGGAGCGCATGAGCCATAGTTTCGATATCGCCCAAATTACAGTGGCAAAAATGTTCTTTATAGGGGAACATTTGTATGGAAGTTATAGTACTGCTCTTTGTAAAACATTACAACATGTCACCATCAAAGCTCTGTGGTATTTTGCCACCCTAATTGAGTTACATGCTTATGTTGGTTACTGACCTTAAACCTAGATTCAAATCATTGTGTGAAAGAGGCCTTCAAAAATTAAGCTCAAGGTGAATTCAGGTATTGGCAGATAATTACAGACATTGCCAATGGGCTTTCTCTTGTGTAATACATTTTGTGTAAATTATGCTTTTGTGCAACTTACACAAATTGCTCAAACACAACATTACTAGGCTGATGTACTGTTGCATAGCATCTCAACCAATTTCAATTGTTCTGTAACCTTTCTGCAGACCAGCTGGATGGACCTTGAGGACCACTGGTGATCCACGGACCAAAATTTGAGAATTTCTGCTTTAGAACATAGATGCCTTTTTGGAGTCCACTGGGTCGCACATTCTTTGGAAGAATCCCAGGAACATGTAGATAGTTCCCCAGAAATTGGCCAGTTGTCCACAAATGGACCACAATGTAGCTTCTGACCACTGCTGCTTAAGATCACAGTGTCCCTCAATGTCATAGCTCTTTCCCCACATGAAGTTAGTTCTCTGCCCATTAAGAAGAGCTGCCTACATTTTTCGATGTTGTTGTAACTGGTATCTGAAGCAGATAAGTGTTATTGGACAAGCTGTTTGGAATAAAGTGCGTTATCCTTGATTAATTTACAGTCGTTCTCTTCTCCCTCAGTTTATCTTGATTCCCCTGCTGCTGGTGGCTTGTGTTTGCAATATGTTGTGCAAACAGTCCTCCACATACCATTTAATGACTTTTAAAAAACCAGCAGGTCTCTTAAGCAATTTAGACTTCGGCACATATCCTGCATTGAAGGCGAACCAAAGCAGGACCGTGGGAGCCATTCAGGTCTGTCCGCTTAACTATTATGAAAGCTAGATTTGTTTTATTGGCTTTTAACATGCACAATACATATTGCACATTGCAGTTTTTGAGTCTGTTAATCAACTGGGTAAATAAAACCATTGTGGTCTTGATTGTACCTGAAGTATTAATGGGGTGTGTGAGTGTATTTAATTAATAGACCACCGCAGTCTTTCCGGAGCTATTCGGCTCAGTTGGCTAAATATTAATTTATTTAACAATTATATCTTATTTCCCATCACATTGAGGTCCAAGACAGTTTGCATCCATTTTGTTTTATCCATGCAATTTTTTTTAAACTACCCTATAAAATATAAAACAGATTTCACTGTTGCCTGAAGGATATTAAAGTCCGTACTGGACATATTTCTTTGGATAAGACATAGGAACATAGGAAGCTGCCATATACTGAGTCAGACCATTGGTCTAACTAGCTCAGTATTGTCTTCACAGACTGGCAGCGGCTTCTCCAAGGCTGCAGGCAGGAATCTCTTTCAGCCCTATCTTGGAGATGCCAGGGAGGGAACTTGATACCATCTGCTCTTCCCAGAGTGGCTCCATCCCCTGAGGGGAATATCTTACAGTGCTCACACTTCTAGTCTCCCATTCAAATGCAACCAGGGTGGAACCTGCTTAGCTAGGAGGACAAGTCATGCTTGCTACCACAAGACCAGTTCTCTTCTCCATCACGGTCAAGATGCAGCTATAGAAAAGGCCCTGTGACCCACCTTACTTCAAAAAGTGGGTGCACCCATAACTAGTAGTCTGCAAATGATCACAACAAATATGGAAGTTTCTAAAGGAGTAGGTGGCCCTTCTAAATATATACTTCAGCATGTTTTTAGAAATAGATTAATTAATTGCAGCAGCATGCTTCCAGTCTCACCCCAACCACCGGGTTTAGCAGCCTCCCATGGTACCGGCAATTATTTACTCAATACATCTCAATTATTTATTTTTCTTTCTTTCTTTAGCATATTTGTATACCGTCCACTACTGAAGTCTCTAGGCAGTTTACACATGAAAACATTCCAATAAATTTTAAGACAATTAAAAACATATAAAAATTCAAATTAGAATAGCTGAAAACCTCTAAATATTTAGACATGAATATTTAATTCCAGCTCTCTAGCTAATATTGAAGTACCTCAACCAGTGGCATAGCCAGCATTGACCAAGGACCGGGGCGGGGGGACACAAATGTCCCTGAGTCGCTAGGGTCTGGAGGCTGCCATAGCACACCCTTTCCTCCTCCACAGGGCACCCCCTCCTATACACAGCTGATGAACAAAGCACTTGTTGACTGGGTGCCTTCTCCCTCTCTCTCATTCAGAGCAAGGGAGAGAAAGAAAGCACCCAGCTGGTGAACAAAGTACTGGCTGGGAAGGTCCAAAGGGCCGCAGAGGATGACTTGGCTCAGCTCAGCCAAACTATCATCCATGTGCTTGGATCAGGCCTGCTCTACTTAGCTCTCCCAGCTGATTTTGGACTACAGTTCCCGTAATCCCCAGCCACAGTGGCCAATAGCCAGGGATTATGGGATTTGTAGGCCAACATCTGCAGGAGGGCTAAAATTGAGCAACCCTGGCTTAGACGAACAGGAGTAGAGCCGTTATAGGAAGTCAGGGAGAGGCAAAAGACAGGACCTAGAGCAGGAGTATGCAACTTTGGGTCTGCCGTTCACTCTAACAGGGATCCCCAGATGTTGTTGACTACAACTCCCAGAATCCTTAAGTAAAAACCATTGCAGCTGGGGGTTCTGGGAGCTGTAGTCAACAACATCTGGGGATCTCTGTTAGAGGGGGCACTGCTTGGGTCTCCAGCTGTTGTTGAACTACAGCTCCCACCATCCTCAGTCACAATTTATCGCAGCTGAGGAAGATGGGAGTTGTAGTTCAACAACAGCCAGGGTTTTCAACCCAAGGTTTTCTGCCCCTAGCTAGAGGGAGGAAGGGCAGGACTTCTGCTTTCAATGGGAGCAATGTCTTTCTCTCTGTTTGGGCAGGGAGAACAGCCAGCAGTTGCCGGGAGAGAGGAACCAAGAGCTCAGGATCTTAATTGCTGGGAGACTGGGATTGCTTGTCTCAAGATAAGGTCAAGGAATCCCAGTGTAATGGAGCCCCATCTCAGAATCAGATCTAGGAATATTATTGAACCTGCCTAGAGAGAGAAAGGACACAGAGCTTCCTGCGGCAAGGAGAGCCCTACACCCAAGAGTAAAAACATTCCAGGCAGTGCCCTCCTCCTTTCATTTAAATTCCCCTTCCTTGTTTTACTCATTTTTTTCAAGGGAGAGTATCTCCTAAGTAGGGTTGCCATGTCCCCCAGAATTTAGGGTATCCTCCGTATTTTGGCTCCTCCACCAAGTGGCTAAATTCCAGCTGGATTTACACGGATTTCAAATGTGCTGCCCGGATTGCCTAGGTTTTACTCTGGATCCGACCACATGGGAGGGCAAGAGAAGGAGGGGAAATTATACAAATCTGTGAAATAAATAAATAAATAAATAAAATGCAAATCGGTTGTCGCCTGCATGATATGCAAATTAGGCCACCTGGATTTCGGAGACTTGAATATGGCGACCCTACTCCTAAGTAGAAGACTGTCTTGTTCCCCTCTTGACACAGAAATTCCTTTTTTCTGTAGATGGTCAATTTCTGTACAAGCCAAGCCACCATTTTACAAGTGGCTCTGTCTCCCAGAGTCACCATTTTGTCACCGACTCTCAGAGGCGTAACTAGGGAAAACGGCGCCCGGGGCAAGCACTGAAATGGCGCCCCCGCCCCCCCAACATACTACATTATACTTAGGTTTTTCCTCACAAGCGCCCGCTGCCGCCGCCAAGCCAGGCCACTAACTGGCCGCCAGGCGCCAGCAAAGCAATGGGGGGGGCGCGGGCGGTGCGGAAGGGACCGCTCGTGGGGGAGGGGGCGCCAACACGCTCCCTTGACTGCTGCAGCACTGCTGCACTGAGCAGGAAACATTTGTATTAACAAAAAAATTTAAAAAAATTGTCATGGCGGGGCCCCCCACGTGGCCAGAAAAGATGGCGCCCGGGGCACGTGCCCCCCTGCCCCCCTATAGTTGTGCCTCTGCCGACTCTGCCTCTCTACGCTGATACTTCATTCTGGTACCTCAGCTAAAAACAGTTCCCTCAGTTCTAAAACCAGCAGTTTAAACTGTGGTCAGAAACAAACCAGGAAAACTTTTATACCTTCAGAGAAATTCTTTTCTTCAGAATTTGGGTCCAGGGGAAGGGGAGGGGGACTCAATATTCTAAATTTTTTTAATTACATATGTTTAGTTAAAGCTGCTGGTGCTTCTAGCACCTGTTGTGCACTCCCAATTTATCACGCTCCCTATCTGCTCTCACACACTTCAGACGAGTGTTATCTGTCAACAGCCAGAATGCAGGCCTAAAATATAGTTACAGGAGGCAAAATAAGATTTCTCAGCTTCCTCTGAGAAGCTTTCAAGTCCCTATTTACTCTCCTCAAGAGAAATTGGAGGGCCCCCCCCATCAGGAGGTCTCTCACAACCAGGTCTCCCTCCAAAGGCATCCCACTGAGGTCCATGAAACAACATTTTCAAAACAGATGTAGCTCAATGTTCTGTGTCTAGAGTTCAGTCGCAAACAAGCCCCCAAACCAGCACTGTTTAAGCAACCTTGAATTCCTCTTGCCAAAGAGCTTAATTCTAAAAATAGAGATATGTCTTGTAGATGGAAAAGATGATGCAATATTTATCTGCAAACATCTCCCATGAGGACCGAGTCCCCTCTTCTGCCGCCCCCAGGAAACAATCCCTTTCCATATGCCCCTGCTTCACCTCCCTCAGGCATGTTCCAAGGCAGGAGAATGTACATGGTGTTTGCTGCACAATAACCAACACTCTCTTGCTAGCTCCAGTACCAGCCATTGTCCACATTGGAAACATAATATGAAATCCGAGGTAAATGGGGCAGAAGTTGGAACTCTGTTATGTCCAGATGCATGCAACTGCAGTTTCGCAGCAAAAGCTATCTGTGGTCTGCCTCGCCAAACTCCAGTTGGAACATTCAGTTTGTGGTGAGTTTTGCTGCTGTAACCTGAGATTTTTTTCTATGGCAGCAGTAAATCCAAATGTGGATGGCACCATAACTGCAACAACACATTCTCATTCTGGAATCATAATCACAGAGACAGCGGTACAGACACACCTGGGATTGTGCCCATGCTATGCTTGTGGCACTTTTCGCTGGCCGCCTCTCCAAGCACTCTCCCCACCCCACCCTATCTCTGGTCCAGCAAAGCAGTTGCCCGGCAACAGGGACACCATGACATCCCACCCCACAGCTTGTCAGCCTGCCAAATGAGAAGGGCCAGGCAGCAGGATCAGCATTGCCCCAGTGAAAGGAGTAATTCTTCATAGGTGACGAGGAAAGATGCTCTTCTTGACTGTTCCTGAGCAGACTGCTCACTCATGAGAGTTGAAGGTCATGATGAGGATACACCTTCACAACTCATGAGAAGAACCGTATGGGGGACAGGAGTGTTTGGTAGAATCACTAATAATGAGTGATGACAATCCCTTCTCTCATGGACTGCTCTTTCATGAGAGTGTCATACTATGAGGGTCGTATAGTAGATGCTGCCCAACCAGGTTGCTCTATACAAGCATGTCACAGGGATGGGTATTATTTATTTATTTATTTATTTATTTAGCACATTATTATACCGCCCTAACCCAAGGTCTCAGGGCGGTTCACAACAAACAAATACTAAAAACATGTTCCCTTCCCCTGTAACGGCCTGCTGACCTGCCAACATTACATCTTCTCTTCCCCAGTTACCATCATGAGCCCATGATTTTTTTTTGGCCATCTTTGGTCCAATTAATCTATTCAGATTTTTGCTATTTGATCCGAGTGTTGACTCGAACTGCAAAACACTATTTTGTGCACACCCCTAGTCTCTGTCAGCCCTATCTTGGAGAAGCCAGGGAGAAGACTTGGAACCTTCTGCTTGCAAGTATGCAGATGCTCTTCCCAGAGTGGCCCCATCCCCAAAGGGGAATATCTCCATGCTCACACATGTAGTCTCCCATTCAAATGCAAACCAGGGTGGACCCTGCTTAGCAAAGTGGACAATTCATGCTTGCTACCACAAGACGAGCCCTTTGGGGGTAGAGATAAAGAAGATGTGATAACCAGAGCTGTAAGAACAAAAATGTTATCACCAATTTCCCACCTCTAGGCAAATAGACATTGCCAAAAATCACTATGAGCATTCATCCGCTGAGATGGTACAGATGACCAAAGTTTGTTAGTGTGCAGACACTCCAAGTCATGTATATTGTGATCAAAATGTGCTGCTATTTTATTGTGGGGGTTAACCTCATATCTCTCCCTATTTCTCATTCAGTACCCAACTCTCAAGCTTATTACTTAGCTTTGTATTTACTTTTGTCTCCACCCCCACAAGATTCAGCTTAAACCCTCTTGATCAAGTTTGTCCAGCCTCAGCAAACAAAATTTTGTCAATCCATGCAACTCATCTCCTGCCAAGAGTCCTTCATAAAGGAAGCTTAGACCATGGTTCCAGAAACCAAATCTCTCTTGTCAATTTTGCAGGTCACCATGTATATCCCTGTATATGTTTGATCAGCTGAGCTCTTGCCATTTCAGATCACATTAAGTGTAACATGGAAAACATCCTTGCAACCAGTTCTGATTTCTTCAAAGCACCATGCTGTGCAACAGTTATACTAAACTGAAAAGAAAAGAAAAATCCTTCCAGTTTAGGAACATAGGAAGCTGCCTTCTACTGAGTCAGATCATTGGGCCATCTAGCTTAGTATTGCCTACACAAATTGGCATGTACAGTGCTCACATGTAGTCTCCCATTCAAGTGCAAATCAGGATGGGCCCTGCTTAGCAAAGGGGGCAATTCATGCTTGCTACCACAAGCTCTGCTCTTCTCTGATTCTGCCAAATCTGTAAAAGTAAAGTTGATTCCCAAAACTGGTTTCTGGTTTTGTGAAATCCATAGGAGTTCTCTGTATAGAAAATAACTTTTCCCTCTCTGGTTAAATTGGGCCACCACAAGCAGAGGTAGCAGCAAACCTCAACCACAGATGTCTTCTTAACCAGCATGGGGTGCTGACAAGAAGCACCAGACACTTTCTGTTTATCCATTAAACAGATACAGCATGACTGGCAAGACTGTGAATCTGTCTCCTGTAGTTCCACTGATGGGTTTCATCCAGGGCTGGAGAGACTTCCATATGGGAAGGATTGAGCTGTTGGCTTCTCTTCTAAGACACCCTATCAGGCTGCTTCTGGGTGCCTGCTGAGATGCTGGGGTTTTGTTTGTTTGCTTTTGGTGATGTGTACATCTGTCTAGTAAGAAATGAAGGTGGGGTGGTTGGTGTCTAAATAATGGACAGGATGTTCAACAGCTTAAGCCCCGTTGATTTTGGTTGACTTGCATACCTCATTGTAGGGGCCAGTGTGGGGGGCAAATGTTCTTACAGAGTCTACACTTGAAACTTTCCAAGGGAACTCACCACACCCAAGAACCCTCTGTTCTCTGGGGATCCTGAGACTGAAGCTGGGACCTTCTGCAAGAGCAATTGCACCCCATTGCACCCAGACCATAAAGACACAATTATGGATTAAAAATAGGGCCACAACTTTATTAATTGTAAATAATGAGTAGACAGAAGATTGACGCTCCACCCCAACAGTGCAGTCCCAAAGACTCGCTGCTTGAGAGTGAGCCAACCGGACTAAGACCTAGGGTGAGACACCTCCACTCCAGGCAGCATCTGGCCTAAGGCCAACTGCTGCCCATCTTAGCCCACCTAATGTGTAGGCACCTGCCGTAGGATTTGCCATCCCCAAGCCAGAAAGCCTTAGAGGATGTTGATTCCATTAGCAGGTTGGAGTAAGCCATCAACCAGCACTCCCTGAGCCAGAAAGCCTCTAGGGAGTAGGGACTGGCAAAGACTCTTCGTTATACCAAACGCATGCCTGAAAGGTGCTCACCAGAACTCAGTTACCCAAGAAATTGCACTGTGCCTGCTGTTGTGACCAAGGAAACCCACCTAACTAACTAACTAGGGCATATAGTATGAAGCAGGCAAAAAAAGGCCCCCCGGACAAAGCCAATCCATCAAGGGTCAAAAAAATTCCTACCCAGCCCCAAAAGGGTGACTAGCAGAAGTCCACACTATAGCCAGGGATGGGTAGGAAGAGTCACTTCCAGAGAAAGGACTGAGTTAGGAGTGGCCTGGGAGCAGCAATGGCAGTCTGAGCCCCACCCCCAGATGGCCCTCCAGCCAATGGCTGGCCAACTCATGCCTCATGGCTTTCTAAAGGCATGGAAAAAAGCCCACCCACACCTGCCCCAGACACGCTGGGGAGGAGCGGACCATTCTCTAAGGTGAATATCTTACAGCAGACAGTGCTTGCAGGCAGTCACCCATCTAAATACAAACCAAGGTGAACCCTGCTCAGTAAAATTGACAATACATGCTTGCTACTACTGGACCAGTTTCTTCACCACATTCAGTTCAGAACTTCAATGACAGCATTGATGGATGCTCCCAAAGACCTGGCGAGTAGCAGGTCTCTAGTTTATGTAAGTGTGGCGTAGAAGGGAATGGCCAGATGCATTCCAGGAATGACAAGGCCAATGCAAGTGTGCCCAAAGCACAGCAAGCATGGCAGGGGGAAAGGTGGTCCAGACTGTGTTTCAAGCTAACTTACCTTACTGGAATGTTTTGAGAATAAAATAAGAAATGTACAACATTGTATATCCTGAAACAAGCTATAGAATGTTGAATGGGTTGTTTATAGTGGTACAAATCATGGAAATGTAACAGGTTTGGGTTTTTCTTCCAAAGGGGAATACCCATCATGGTCATGCTGTGGCCTTAGCAGTTCAAGATTCCGGAGGACCATGCCAGCAGTTTGGAATAAAAGGAACTGGAGTTTGAATGGAAGGCGGTAGTGAGTGGCTAGGTCAATTGACTAGACAAGGGCAGAAGACTAGATTCCATATTAAACCAGGCTGGTCAGTCCAGAAGAAATATTGCCTGCCAGCCACAGAGAGTTTCATCCTTCTGTGCCTTTCCATGCATGAAGATATCTCTGAGGCCTAAGCAAAGTTTACGATAGCTGATTAAAGTCCTACTTTTTCTCCATGTATGTACCTTCTCTTTCCAAGGCCAGAGATCTTGATGAGGAGGAGGAGGAGGAGAAGGATAATGAATATTTACTTTCAACAAAAGTTCCCAAAGCAGTTTACATGGAGAAATATAAATAAATAAAATGGATGACAACTTCCAAGAAGAAAAACTGGTTTAAAAAAAAAATCACTAAATCCAAAATTATATGTAGATTTTGAAGAAAAGCTTCATGAACAGAAGTAGGCAAGAATTAATATGTCATCAGCCATGGCAAGGACTGGAGTTAGGGAGAGTTTCTGAGAATGCTTCTGATTCATCTTAAAACAGTTGGACTGCAATTCTTTTAATTGACTGTAACTGCAGTTACATGATTCTGCAGTAATACCAAGATGATGGGGGTAAATATTAGATGGAAGAGAAATAATAAGCATCTGGATTATTATCCTCCTAGTTGATATTAATAGGATCTGCTAGCTTAATTCTTTATTATTTGCATGTCTCAGCTTTATTAGAGGATAAAGCCTGTGATTGGACAGGTGAAGACACATTTCAAATAGGACTGTGAGCCAATGTGTCCTTTGGGGACAGCTTATCTATCTATCTGTCTATCTATACATACATACATACATACATACATACATACCACTTAGGAAACTTTTGTTGAAAAGCAGAATATAAATAATAGTAGCAGCAGCAGTAGTAGTAATATGCAAACTTGCAAAAGGTACACCATCAATTCTTATAATTAGGGTCATAGGAAGAGAGTAAGCTGCCATATACTGAGTCAGACCATTGGTCTATCTAACTTGGTATTGTCTTCACAGACTGGCAGCAACTTCTCCAAGGTTGCAGGCAGCAATCTTTCTAAGCCCTATCTTGAAGGAGCCAGAGAGGGCACTTGAAATTAAATAGAGGGATGTGCCGAAACATGATTCGGAAGCCGAATCACGGGGCACCTCCCTTTAAAAATGAGGGCTTCCCTAGTCCCTTTAAAGAAGAGGACAACCATCGCCATACTCCCAGCACTGCCCCCATGATTAACTGTGCACCGACGGGGTATCTCCCAGCTGCCCCTGCTCCCAACGCCGGCATGCACATGGTCTCTGCGCACATACAATGGCCATTTGCATGGTCAGAATTTTGGGATATCAATTCTGATTCCATTATCAACATATTTTGCACATTTCAGACAGTGGCCACATTTGCACAAAACATGCAACCACAGGTGAAGTACGTTTGAATGTGGGAAACAACAATTTTGTTTCAAAATGGACCTGGAGATTTCTACCTCCCTGGACAGAGATTTGTACCTTCAGTTTATATTGAGTTCTGCGGCCTGGACCTCCAGTTCCATGATGCCTGTGTTACATCCGAACACTGGCACTGCAGTCTGTTTGCTTTGCAACCGGAGTTGAGGGAGGAAGCTCCTCCCTCACCCTGGCTGCTATTGGCTGCTAGGGCTGTCCTTCAGTCAAGAAGAAAGCCCAAGCAGCCAGTTCCCCTCCTCTCTGCAGTCAGTGAGAGTGCTGGTGAGAGGGTTGTCACCCTATTCCTCTACCAACCATCAGGGAGAGGGGTAAGGCTGCTCCTCACTGGGAGACTCTAGAACCAAATCACTCCCATCTCTCCAGAACTCCTCATCCCCAGCCATCCAAGCCTTAAATAAAGCCCTGCAATCAGGGCAATCCCAGCCACCCTCTCCTGACTCCACCCTCTCTAACGTAGCTGCCTGCATCCTCCCTTCTTCAGCTGGTGCCTGTCTTGCCAGCTGTTGAGGCCCTGCCTTCTCCTCTTTGCCACCAGGAGGCAACCTGTCGGTCCATGCTGGCCCATCTACGGTCTGTGGGTTCCTGGCTCTCCCTAGCAACTCTGTAGGGTCTCAACTGACTTTGCCTGTACCCAGGGGTTGTATTTCCTCCGTCTTCTTGGCCCCCCGATTGGGTGAGTACTCACGCCCGTCTGCAACCAGCAGGAAGGCCCGACAGTGGGTATGTACGATATCAAAAATTATATATGATATTGAAAATTTGCTTAGGACTCCAGTCATGGGAAAAGTGGTAATGTGCCTGAATCTGTTGCCCTTGGAATTGCCCACTAATATGCAAGAGGCTCCCCCCCCCCCCAAAAAAAAAAACCTGTCACCAGGCAGCTAAGGAAAAAAAACCCATAAAGCACACTGAAGAGAGAGCAAAAGGCTCCACACATTGCTGTTCTCCAACACAAACAACTCCCCTTGTGCCAAAATGACAGCAAGGCAACATTTTTCCCTTCAGTGGCTGCTGACCCTCAAAGGCTTGCTTGAACTTCTGGGTTTTCCTGCTATGTAAACCTGTCACAACTCCATGTGTGACACACAGTCCGTGGTGACGGGGGATGCTGATGAGGATATGGATAGCTGTAAACAGCTCAAAAAGAGCAACAGCAGTCCTGCTCTTCTTTTGGAATTGCCTGCAAAAGCTCCACTGCCTAATGTGCACTAATGCTCAGAAATCAGGGGAGTTCCTCTAATGGTCAGATTTCCCCTAAAGGTCAGAAATTCCCTTTGAGCAGGTCCTGTTGCGTCAGGCCAAAGGTCCATCTATTCCATCATCCTGCTTCTTCACCAGCCAGCAACCAGGTGCATCTGGGGAATCCACCATTGAGGGCACAGAGGAAGCTGCCTTATACTGCACCTTCCTTATGAGGCAAGGCTACAGCATCTGGGGCTCTTTAGTTTGGAAAACAAGCTACTATGAGGAGACATGATAGAGGTGTATAAAAGGTATGTATGGAGTAGAAAGAGTGGACAGGGAGAAATTTTTCTCCCTCTCTCACAACACTAGAACCAGGGGTCATCCCATGAAACTGAAGGTCAGGAATTATCTGCCATGAGATGGCCACCAGCTTGGATGGCTTTAAAGGGGGCTTTGATAAATTTATGAAGGACAGGTCTTCCAATGGCTACTACTCTGGTGGCTATGGGCCACCTCCAGCCTCAGAGGCAAGATGCCAGTTGCAGGGAGCAACATCAGGAGAGGGGGCATCCCCTAACCTCTTGTTTTTGGGCTTCCCAGAGGCATCTGGTGGGCCACTGGGTGAAATAGGATGCTGGACTAGATAGGCCTTGGGCCTGATCCAGAAGGGCTATTCTTATGTTCTTATGAGTCAGACCACTGGTCCAGCTATCTCAGTATTGTGTACACAGACTTATCCAAATTTTCTCCTTTTCCAAGTTTGCAGGCTGTAGTCTCTCTCAGACCTATCTGGAGATGCCTATCTGGATCTGCATTGCTGGTCAATGACCGAAATAAAGATACAGTATCTATCTATCTATCTATCTATCTATCTATCTATCTATCTAGATCTGCAATCATACAGATGGTCTTCCAAAAGCAGCCCCAACCCCTAAGGGGAATATCTTGCAGCACTCACATGTAGTCTCCCACTAAAATGCAAACCAGGGTGTGCCCTGCTTAGCAAAGGGGGCAATTCATGCTTGCTCTGACAAACAGTGCTCTCCTCCTATTGGTGTTCCTTTTTCATGGGCATATCCCTTCTGATCCTGATGGAAATATAGATCTTTAAAGTCTAGTAGCCATTGATAGCCCCATTATCCATGAATTTATTTTTTAAACTATTTAAACCATGATCCTCCAGGGCACTACTGCTTGGGGCAGCTCACCAAATTAGTAAAACAAGGAAAGCAATATGGAAAAAAAATAACAATAATTTATTCCAACTGGGGGTGCTTACTCTGTCCTGTCTCAGAGGCTGGACAGGTTCATATTAGAAAGTCCTGTCCTCAAACCATTTGTTGCAAAATACTGAGTGTGTTTCTCTCTCTACTTCTTTCCCAAACCATCCAGAATGTTATATTGTACATACCTAATTCCTATCATATCCTTCTCCTTGGTCAGTTTTGAAAATGAAGCATTCCCATCTTTTAGTGCTGTGCATTGAGCATAAGTCTTGAGGCTGTCATGGTTAAAGCCTGGGAATTCCACTCACTCCTTTGGAAAAAACCTTCTCTTGAAAGTGTAGTGTAAGTAAGTGGAAATTACTGTGCACATGGGATTGGTGGGAGCTGCAGCTGAGCCCCATCCATTTGTAAATGATGTGCTATTAGAACATTTTGCAGAGATGTGAACCAGACCAATGAACATTATTTCTGAGTAAGAGTTGCTCTATTTTTCCCAACCGGGTGTGATAACAGCATTAACTGGCAATTTCAAAACTGACCTTAAATGTACCTGGAATAGTAGCTGTTATCAAGTACATCTATATAATTATTTCTCTTAGCCGGACAGCCGGATGCGTGGGGATGCGTGGCAGACCAGATGCATGGAGGAACAGAAGTGGAAGGATGGGCGGTGAGGCAGCGGTGGTGGCCATGTTGGGGAGCCAGCAGTGGCAGGCCCAGACTCAATGGGGAGGCGGCAGCAGGCCTGGCCGCAATGGGGAGCCACTGCTGGTGGCAGCAATGGGGAGATGGCAGTGTGCCTGGCTGTGATGGTGAGGCAGCAGCAGTTTCAGGCCTGGCTGTGGCGGCAAGGCAGCGGCGGGCTGAGGAGGTGGCTGGGCTGCCAGGAAGAGGAGATGGCCCAGGAAGGGACGGCCCTGCTTTAAAGCTGGCAAGAAACCGAGGGCGGGGAGGGGGGAGGACTGGGCGAGGCTGCAGTGGCGGCTGCAGGCCTGGCTGCGGTGGTGAGGCAGCGGTGTTTTTGGACCTGGCCATGGTGGTGAGGTGGCGGTGGGGTGAGGAGGCGGCTGGGCTACCAGGAAGAGGAGACGGCCCAGGAGGGGACGGCCCGGCTTTAAAGCCAGCAAGAAACTGTGGGCGGGGAGGGGGGAAGGACTGGGAATGATGGGGAATGGACTGGGGCAGAAGGGAGGGGGTGAAGTGGTGGGGAGAGAAAGTGCCGGAGCAGGAGGTGGGAGGCGGTGGTGCTGGCGGCGGGAGAAATAATGGCAGCCAACGCCGGCATTGGGTGGGTGGGGGGCGTGATTGGCCCCAACTAGTGCATGGATGCTCTGAGCAGGGTCAGCTAGTTTATTTTATTTTCTTCAAAATCAAGGCACAAGAAGTCACACACCAGTGACAGGTCTCTATAGGGCTAAATGCCAATGTAACAGGCACATGGGAAACTGTCTTATACCAAGTCAGACCACTGGTCTATCTAGCTCTGTATTGGAAGTACTGACTAGCAATGGCTCCCCATAGTCTCAGAGACTGAACCTGTGACCTTCTATCAAGCCCTCTCCCCCCCGCAGAACCCCCTCAGGCGCTTCATACATGTCGTGTGAAACACCTTGCTCACTTTTACCCAGGTTTTCTTCCCACCTTGCTTCCACACAGATGAAAATCGGGAGCACACACTGTTCCCAAACCAAGGTAGAACACAGTTTTTGACTGTGTGAATGGCCTCTTCATGTTCTGTTACTGACTGAAGGTTTGCTATTAGGACAACTGTCTTTTCCATGGTGATGTCGGTCTTGCGCAATGCCTCTTTAGTAGGAAGCCCTTTGGATTCCCTGATTGTAGATGACATTCATCCCTTTAGTAAAAACTATACTTTTAGATAAGTGTTTGAATCAGGTTGATATAGAAGCTCTTCTCACGATTTGTGAGAATTGCTTCGGTTGGGTCTGTGGGGAGACCGTTTGCTGGATATTTTTGTTTTTGCTACAGTGTTGCTGTTTTGCTGGTTGTATTCTTCGTTTTTGCTACAAATTGTTTTATTTGCTTCCTCCTTTTTCTTCTTGTTATAAGTCACTTAAAGTTTTAAAAATAAGCAAATGATGGGCCTCCAATTGTTTACATGATTGCTTAGCAAGGGATTAAAGGGAAATTAATCAAGAGAGCTTGAATGTACCAGGAACTGTTGAGCCTCTCCCATCTCACTTCGACTTCCAGTTTTTTCTTTGGTCTTTTAAATAGTTCTGAGATGGAAGCAAATGTAACAGTTGTTGTCTCTGGACAATTAGGTATACACTTCTGGATGTACAGATGGCATCATTTTTATTATAGTTCATGGACAGATGCTAAATTCAAAGAAAGGCACACATTATACATAGGATGAGACGGGAGAGCAAGCGAGAGAGCGCAACTACCTGAAAGCAGAGAAACTAATGCAACTTTAGGAATACAGGAACATAGGAAGCTGCTTCCTACTGAGTCAGACCACTGGTCCATCTAGCTCAGTGTTGTCTACACAGACTGGCAGCGGCTTCTCCAAGGTTGCAGGCAGGAGTCTCTCTCAGCCCTATCTGGAAATGCCAAGAGGAGAACTTAGAACCTGTTTCAGGCAAGCATGCAGGTGCTCTTCCCAGAGCAGCCTCATGTCTTAAGGGGACTACCTTACAGTGCTCACATGTAGTCTCCCATTCAAATGCAAACCAGGATGGACCCTGCTTAGGCAAGGAAACAATTCATTTTAAAATGCACACACACCCCCACCCCCACTGAAGCTCAGCTCATGAAGTAAAGAAATCTTAAATGAGGCTGAATAGTGGTAGCAAAAAGCATAGTAAAATTTATATATCTATATCTATATAACTAACATGCCACAATAGAACATCATCCTAAATTATTTTTAAACAGGTTTTGTAAATTGTGGATGATGCAAGTCATTGAATGGTACTAGAGAAAGACATGCTGTTCTGGTAGCTCCAGGTCTTAACACTCACATCAGTTTCGGAGGATGAATACAACTGAAGGAAGCCCAGGCAGGTGCACGCCTGGGGGTCAGTCATGTGACTTGCCTCTGGGGGCCCCCTAAAGTGATGGGCCCCCAGACAACTGTCTCCCCTTGCCCTATTATAGTTACGCCCCTGTCTCTGCTACAGACAATATTTTTAGTTCATTCATTATCTTACTTCAGAACTGCACAACTTCAACCCTTCTGCAGATCTTAGACTACAACTCCCATAATCCCCAACCACAGTGGACAATAACCAGGGATGATGGGAGATGTAGTCTGACATCTGCAGACGTGCAGCCCTGTCTTACATCTATTTGCATATGCAAAAAGGTCAAAACCTAGCAGATGAAATGCAACTACTTGATTTGTTTACTTGTCACTTTTAGATATTTGCTGTGAGGGGAAAGCAAAATGTGGGCAGATCAAAAAACAAGTTGGTTGATCTGCTGTTCCCATTTCATAACACATTTGTTTGGCTTGGTTTTGCAACATTCTGATTCACTAAGAGCTTCCTTTGATTAAATAAGTGTTTGTCTTGTATTCAGAAAACATGTGCATGATTTGGTGTTTATTGTCCCAAGGCAGACAACCCTAAATTTAGCATGGGAGCCTGGTGTTGGCAAACTGCCCAGTTATACAAACAAGCTAACATGTTGAGGATGTGGGTAGATGGAGTGGATTGAGGAGCCTGACACTTGGCAAAATGAGGATGTTGCTTTCTGACATCCCCAGGTCACCTCTTTGAGAACTTTCTTCTTGAGGAGCAATATACAAATAACAGTGATAAAAATATAAATGAGATCTTGCTTGGTATGAGAAAGCCATTGGGTTTGGGGCAAGGTGAGGCTCTGCCATACTGCCAAAATATTCCTATTTTCCCATTCACCTGAATGGGAAATTAGGGATATGGTGGCAGGTATGCTCTTCCCCTCATCAGATGTTTTAAAAGCAGGACCAAAGCAGGGTGTAGCTATAATTGAGCAGATGGGTTCAAAGAACCTGGAGCCCCCCAGCTCCTGAGGGCCCCCAGCTCCCCCAGCAAATAATGATATTTGCTTCATTATTTCCCTCACTCCGAGGGGCTGCCAGGGAGAGAGGCGAACACGGGCCCTCTCTCTCCTAGCTATGCCCCCATGGCTTGTTTAACGAAACAGATACTGACGTCATTCACACAATCAGAAACTGTGTTCTGCCTGGGTTTGGGAGCTGTGTGTGCTCCCCGTTTTTGGTTGTGTGGAAGCAAGGTAAGAGGAAAACCTGGGTAGAAGTGATTGTGTGGAAACAAGGGAGGACAAGCTACCCAGGTTTTCCTCCTACCTTGCTTCCACAGAACGGAAAATTGGGAGCACACAGAGCTCCCAAACCCAAGCGGAACAGTTTTTGATTGTGTGAATTACCTCAGTATGTACAGAGCAGCAAGAGCAGTATGCCTCTAGGGCTCTTGCTGCTGACTGTTTGTTAGCCCCACCTTTACTCCGGGACTGGAATACAAGTAACTAAAGCCTCATTCAAAAGCTGGCCTGGATCAAGGAATGGATGAACCCAAAACACCATACCTACCATCATACTTAAGCCACCTAATAGCGCAGCAGGGAAATGATTTGATTAGCAAGCCAGGGGTTGCCGGTTTGAAGCACCACTGGTATGTTTCCCAGACTATGGGAAACTCCTATATCAGGCAGCAGTGACATAGGAAGATGCTGAAAGGCATCATCTCGTACTGCGCGGGAGATGGCAATGGTAAGCCCCTCCTGTTGTACCAAAGACAACCACAGAACTCTGTGGTTGCCTGGAGTTGACACGGACTCAACATCACACTTTACCTTTACCATCATACTTACAGCATTTGGGTCTTCAGACCAATGTCTTGAGAGTGACACATTGTGGGAGGGATTTCTGGTCCTGTTTTTTCTGCACAAATTTATTTGTTTGTTTGTTTGTTTGATTGATTGATTGATTTCTATGTTCCTATGAGAGGGGAGAAGACACACCACAATAATACACTAGGAACATAGGAAACATAGGAAACTGCCATATACAGGTGAAACTCGGAAAATTAGAATATTGTGCAAAAGTCCATTAATTTCAGTAATGCAGATTAAAAGGTGAAACTGATATATGAGACAGATGCATTACATGCAAAAGTATAAGCATGCATATGTATTCAGTACTTGGTTTGGGCCCCTTTTGCAGCAATTACTGCCTCAATGCAGCGTGGCATGGATGCTATCAGCCTGTGGCACTGATGAGGTATTATGGAAGACTAGGATGCTTCATTAGCGGCCTTCAGCAATTCTGCATTGTTTGGTCTCATGTCTCTCATCCTTCTCTTGGCAATGCCCCATAGATTCTCTATGGGGTCAGGTCAGGCGAGTTTCCTGGCCAATCAAGCACAGTACATTGTATACTTTTCAGAGGTCCGATATTGTTCTATTCTTCAATCCTTGTCTTCTTGGTTCCATGTAATATTCTAATTTTCTGGGATTGTGGATTTGGGGTTTTCATGAGCTGTACGGCATGATCATCACAATTATAACAAATTAAGGCTTGACTTATCTCGCTTTGCATGTAATGCGTCTGTCTCATATATCAGTTTCACCTTTTAATTTGCATTGCTGAAATTAATGGACTTTTGCACGATATTCTAATTTTCCGAGTTTCACCTGTACTGAGTCAGACCATTGGTCTATATCTAGCTCAGTATTGTCTTCACAGACTGGCAGCAGCTTCTCCATGGTTGCAGGCAGGAATCTCTCTCAGCCCTATCTGGGAGAAGCCAGGGAGGGAACTTGAAACCTTCTGCTTTTCCCAGAGCAGGGTACTGCTCTTCCCATAGCACTCTTCCCAGAGTAGACTCCATCCCCTAAGGGGAATATCTTGCAGTGCTCACACTGTGCTCACACCTCTTCTCCCTGATTGGCCCGTTGGCCCCGGTCTGCACAAGGCAAGGGGCAGACGGCAAGGCATCTATCCTGCCTCCTCACAGGATGGACACAAACCCTACCCCACTCGACAGCTTTCAGTGTCGCATAGAATGGCAATTCACTTATTCCAATCTATTTCCAAGTTAGTCACTTTTGCCTGTATCTCTCCAGCCCTCTTCGTTCTTTGAACATTCCCCAAGGCTGAGAGAACAACCCAAAGCTTGCAAGTAAGTATCCACGCAAAGGGCTATTTAATGGAGACCTTGGATTTTCTTTTTCTGATGGTAAGCTATGAATAGATTAGCAATTGGAGTGAAATGACTTGGGTGACCTCATTAATAGACTGTCAGCCTGAGCAGAGGTGAATCTGTGGTTTTAAAGTACTGTGAATCCTTGAAAATGAATTCTTGGCCATCTATATATCCAGGCACATCCAGGGTAGATTTAAATCTGTTCTAAATCTTGGATGTTTTGCCTTTAGTCATTATTGCATTCACAAGAGCCAAATATGTTAACTAATTAAAACTAGACTTTTATTTTTACACAGAAAGTTGATCATACTCTGACAATTAGCACTGGCTGAATTTATAGCTAGCAATCCTAAGACATTTCTAGTAGCACATGTTACTTCACAGATCATTATAAGGCAAAAATACCACTTTTTTACATGAATAACCTTTCACATTAAGTAAATATTTAATTTATAAACTGCCTTTCCATTGTATGAGCTTTGCGTGATGTGTTGTAGTATTTATTTTTATTGTATGGCCCTTGGCCATTGTATGCCACCCAAAATAAATACAATACAATAAGATCATACAACGCATCACACAAGGATCCTGCAATAAAATACAAATAAAACATTAAAGCAATAAAATTACACATACAATAAAAAGAAGCTCAAGCAGTAAATGCAGGTACAGATCAGGAGGTGAGTCAGTCACCAGAAAAAACTTGTCTGAAGAGGTCATGGCTTTGGCCTCAGGAAAAAACAACTCCAAGTCCCAGAGCCACCAAAGCCACTCAGGCATTGAAGCTGAAGGCAAAAATGTGTCTTTTAAATGGAAGTTGTGTTGGAAGGCAAGGCAGCTGGTGGAATGTTCCGTACAGTGCGAAAAGGACATTATTCTGCCTGTCTCCTGCTTCTACCCAGGTTCCAGGTAAAGGAGAGAGGAGGAGGAAGAGGACAAAGATGAGGACAGCAGGAGATGTCAAGTAGACATGTCAGGTCTCCAGCTGGTTCTGATTGACACAGATTACACAGTACTTGTGGCTAACATTCACCTCCCAACCGTATCACTGCTGGGTTGGGTTGGATCAGGTCATTTGGAACCCAACATTTTGTGCCATACACAGACCTCTTACAAGCTTTGGAAATATGGCTAATAAGGTGGCCTGCTGGGCTTCTGGGGAAAGAGAATTCCGTAACTTAGACATGCATTTGATAGACTAGTATTTCAGATGTAACGGACTCGACAATTTGCCTGATTTGAAAGGTAGTTTCTAGCATCCAATGATGACTTTTGTGGATGACAAGAATCTGAATCCCATCATTCTGGGATGCAAAGTTTGACAGGAGCCAGGTTTCCTTGATGCTTTTATTGTGTTTCTTTTATTGCATTTCTTTCATTGCATTTCTACTGGCCAGGTTTATGTCCACACAAACTGCTGTCAGTGTAAAATAAGTAACTAGCCATGGGTCTGTCATTATGACTGATGTGGGTGTGTTCTGTGCATACATGAATGTGTTTATGCAATGTAAATTTTGAGCTGAGAATGTCAGGGTCGGTTGGAGGTCACTTGAAGAAGGTGCAGGCACTGTCAATCTAATGGGGTCTGTTGAAGGCACTCCCAATCTGTTGAAGGCACTGCCACTCTAATTAGGCACTGCCAGTCTAATGGGGCCAAAGGAATCAAGTTCTATAACCAGCAACTCAAGTTCAGAAAGACAAAAGCTTGGTAAGACTGGAAAAAGGAGGCCCCAATTCTAAAAGCAATACGAGTATGAAGGGAACAGACTCAGGTAGGAGTCTGTCCTCTAAGACTAGTTGTGATATTGAAGTCCCCTGGACACCTGATACTCTGAGGCTGAGGTTTTATAAAGCCTGGCAGATCTGGATTGGTCTGAGTGCCAAATTAGGTGGAGGGGCCTACAGTGTAGCCCATATGGTCCCCTTGAGCAACCCAGCTTAGGCTGCAAGGTTTGTAGCAAAAACATTACCCTGGTAGGGCACCAAGACCTAGCTGTAGGGATGTGTGAACAGGTTCGATGTTGAACAGAGTTTGTGAGTGAGCTGCTGGCAGGGGGAGAGGAAAGCAGCGGCAGCGGACAGGCTTGTGGGCAGGCAGAGGGAGAAAATGATGGTGGTGGTTGGGTGGGCGAGGAAGAAAATGGCGGTGGTGGGTGGGCGAGCGGGGAAGAAAATGGCGGTGGTGGGTGGGTGGGGGAGAAAATGGCAGTGGTGGGTTGGAAGGCGGGGAAGAAAATGGCGGTGGTGGGTGGGTGGGTGGGGAAGAAAATGGCAGCTTTTGGCTGGCAGGGAAGAAAATGGCAGTGGAGGCAGGTGGGGAAAGAAAAAGGCAGCGGGCAGGTGGGAAAGAAAGAGGTGGTGCCGGGTGGGAAGGGAATGAAAAAGGGGGGGGGGGCTGAGGACACAGAAAAAATCAAGAGGGAGGGGAGAAGGAGGGGGGACTAGAGGCAAAGATGCTCTGTACCCAGCCCATCTAGTATACCAATAAAGTCAATCAATCAATGTGGGAAGCCAAGTTTGAGAAACTCTGCCTTAAGGCAAATCTCTTTGCAAGTATTAAAGGTTGTGTGAATCTGGCCACCCAGAGCAAATGACTGATATTTGCCTTTAACTCCCTGCTTCTGCTTTCATAGCATAATGTCTAGATGCAATTTCCACCCACTCCATCCGGTTCCAGCCATCCTTGGCAGGAGACCGAAAGAGAAAAAAAGCGAGAAAGAGACTGGCAGACGGCCGACAGTTTCTGTTCCCCTACTGAAGACATTAGCAGAAGCCACTGGCTTGGTAGCAGGATTCAGCAGCTGTTGCTGGTCTTTTCTTTGCTTCGTTAACTCCTCTTCCCTAGTTACACAACCGAGTGGAACAATGCTGGAGAATTTCACAGCATTAAAAAGTTCTCCTGCCCTCAGCACATACCCTTATGCTGGTGACAGGTGACAGTGCATACCCAAGTTAAAGAGCATGACGTCCTGGAGATACCCATTTCCTTCCATCCAGAGCAATTAGGAACACTCCTGTGGAAATTTTCCTTATTGTCTGTAGTTTGCTTCTCATTCCTATTAATAATCCACCATTTAAGAGGCCTGCATTTGCTCAACTGCAGGAGCTGGCATAATAAAGGGACAGTACAGAGCCGCCTAATGGTACAGTGGGGAAATGACTTGACCAGCAAGCATGAGGTTGCTGGTTCGAATCCCCGCTGGTATGTTTCCCAGACTATGGGAAACACCTATATCAGGCAGCGGTGATACAGGAAGATGCAGAAAGGCATCATCTCACACTGTGCGGGAGGAGGCAATGGTAAACCCCTCCTGTATTCTACCAAAGACAACCACAGGGCTCTGTGGTCGCCAGGAGTCCACACTGACTTGACGTCACAACTTTACCTTTACCTTGCCCAACCCTTGGGCTTGTGGTACCAAAAATAAATTGTCCCCTTTGCTAAGCAGGGTTCACCTTGCTCTGCATTTGGATGGGTAACCACATGTGAGTGTGGTCTGCTAAAAGATATTGAAGCTATTCTCACAATCACTGAAAAGCAGGCAAAGGGAGCTTAGCCCACTTTCCAGGGATCGTGGAAACCACCAGGCTCATAGGCGAGCCCAGTGCTCCCAAGGCGGCTAGCCCGCCTAATTACCCCTCCCCTTGGATGGAACGAGTGCTCCATTAACCTCATCTTTTTGCTTGTGTGTTGCCACGGCGCATGATGACCCATTAGTAGACCCCCAACTGGGAGGCTGCAAGCAGCCTTCTGGGCTCAGTCTCTCCAGGATGCACCACACATCCTGGAACTTCCGGGGGTAGCACGTCCCCTGATCCCCACAGCCCCCGCCAGCTCCGTGATGGAACCGGCAGCCATGTGGGTGGCCAATCCAGCCGCCCAGGGCTGCCTCTTGATCACACCGATTGTGTGAAGCACCTCATTCTCTTTAGGGGATGGGGCCATAGCTCAGTGGAAGAGCATCTGCTTGCATGAGAAGGTTGCAGGTTCAACCCCTGGCATCTCCTAGTAGGGCTGGGAAAGACCCTTTTCTGAAAACCTGGAAATCTGCTGCCAGTCAGTGTACTGGGAAAGATGGGACAATGGTCCAACTCAGTAACAGGCAGCTTCCTATGTGCCCTGCCCTAGTTTTCAGAGTTTAAATAAATGGGATGGGTTCAGATGTGTACAGGATGGCAACAGGCTTCATGTGGAAGAGAGACATTTCTCCCTTAAATGTATACTGAAAGTTAAGAACATAAAATAAAAACAGCCCTGCTGGATCAGGCCGAAGGCTCTTCTAGTCTAGCATCCTATTTCACACAGTGGCCCACCAGATGCCGCTGAGAAGCCCACAGGCAAGAGGTGACAGCATGAGATGAAAGTGTGCCCTCTGTCCTGCTGTTGCTCCCCTGCAATTGGTATATAAACACATCTCACCTCTAAGGCAGGAGGTAGCTTATAGCCATCAGACAAATTCCATTAATTTGTCTAAGCCCCTTTTAAAGCCATCAAGGCTGGTGGCCATCACCATATCCTGTGGCAGAGAATTCCACAAGTTAATTATGCATTGTGTGAAAAAGTGCTTCCTTTTGTTGGCCCTACATTTCCTGGCCTTCAGTTTCATGAGATGACCTCTGGTTCTAGTGTTGTGAGAGAGGGAGAAGAATTTCTCTCTATCAACTTGTATAGTGTAGGATAGAAGAATACCATTTTATATTTGGAAGGGACCTTGGAAGTCTTCTAGTCCAACCCGCTGCACAGTGCACAAATATGCAACAGCAACCCTAACAAATGGCTGTCCAGCCTCAATTTGAAACCTTTTTATCGAAGAGCCCACTTCTGCACAAGTGCTTCACTGCTGAGCAATCTGTTACTGTGGGGACTCTTTGGGCTAGTTCAGATGAATGCTGACCACAGCACCTGAGCAGGACAGGATCATGCAAAGAGTGCACCCACCCCTAACATAAGAATATAGGAAGCTGCCTTATACCAAGCCAGACCCTTGGTCCATCTAGCTCAGTATTGTCTACACAGACTGGCAGCAGCTTCTCCAAGGTTGCAGGCTCTCAGACATAGCTTGGAAATGCCAGGGAGGGAACTTGGAACCTTCTGCTCTACCTAGAGTGGCCCCATCTCCTAAGGAGAATACAGAGGTGAACCTAAAGGCCTTTGCAGCCCGCCCTCCCCGCCCCCCATCGTAAATCTGTTAGCTCGGCTAACCCAACAGGATTTATAACACCCTTCAGCACTCCCCCTGTGAGTTAACAAAAAGTAGCAGGGAAGCTGCATGAAGGAAAAAAAAAAGGCTCACAAAGAAAATAGTAAATGAATCAAGTCCCCCTGAACTGAACTAGGTATCCCCCTCTAACAATTACTGAGTAATAATTGAAAAGAAGACAACAGAGCAAGGAATGAAAAAGAACAAAGGATACCAGATCAAAGAATTAAGGGAACAAGAGATCAGAGCAGGAAGGAATAGAACAAGGGCAAACTGGAACTCGGAAAAGTTAAGAATTCAAAATAGAACACGGTCCACAGTCAGCAAAAGTTGCTAACAGCATTGGTAGAAAGCACAGACTGCTTGATATATGGCTCAAGAGAACCAGCAGCCAATCAGGCTTCCCTGAGTCAGCACTTCTGCTTCCTCTCTTGTGATCTCCTGCGCCTGTGTGTCTCCCACTGAGCTTTCCTCTTGAGATGTCTTCTCAAGACAGGTGAAATCCCAGCTTCCTCCTGATCAGCCTTCATGTCTGGCAGCTGTTCTGATTCCTCAGCTCCAGAGTCTGGTCTCCCTGCCAAATCCTGTTGCTGTGCCTCTGAGCCCTCACTAGCAGGCGAATCCTCCCGTTCCTCCTCTGACTCTTTTGAGTCAGAAGTCTGAGCCACAAATTAAGCATCATCATGCTTGACCAGGTGACCACAACACCCAGAACAGACTAAAGAGGATTTTGGAGGCCCCAGGGGCTGTGCAGGCCCTGGACTTCGGCCTGGAAGTCCACGGGTAAGAGCACCTCTGGGGGGATATCTTGCAGTACTCATACATGTCTCCCATTCAAATGCAAACCAGGATGGACCCTGTTCAGCAAAGGGGACAATCCATGCTTGCTACCACAAGATCAGCTCTCCTCCCATAGACCTCTATGATTGGAGGATGTTCCAAGGAGTTGTCATTCATCTGAATTGCCCCTCTACAAACACTCCAAAACCAATGAAGCAATGAAGTGCCAGCTGAGGAGGAGTAAGAAAGAGTTGTGCAGCCCCTTCTGGGTGCTGGTCATGCCCCCTGTGTCTGACATCAATATAAGGTGTGTGGCCAGCACGTGTGCATGCGGGCACCAGTGGGGGCAGAGGTTGCCAATGAGAGTCTGTCCTCAGGCCACCAGTGAGTTCCCTACACCCCTGCTCCCAGGAAAGAGTAGATATATCTGCCCAAGTTCGTTCCTCAGGGAAGAGTCCAGCTGACTAACTGGCCTAAGCTGGCGGCGGGGGTGGGGGGGAATGCACCATGTGCTCACTCTCTGAGCAATTAAGTGCAGTCAGTGGTGGATTAACGGAGAGGCAGAGTAGGCATTTGCCTATGGTGGCAGAATTTGAGGAGCAGCAAATTTTGCCCCTCCTCAAATTTTACTGCCCCTCTCTGTGAGCAGCAGCGGCTACATAGGAACATAGGAAGTTGCCATATACTGAGTCAGACCATTGGTCCATCTCGCTCAGTATTGTCTTCACAGACTGGCAGCGGCTTCTCCAAGGTTGCAGGCAGGAATCTCTCTCAGCCCTATCTTGGAGATGCCAGGGGAGGGAACTTGGAGCCTAGATGCTCTTCCCAGAGTGGCTCCATCCCCTGAGGGGAATATCTTACAGTTCTCACACTTCTAGTCTCCCATTCATATGCAACCAGGGTGGACCCTGCTTAGCTAAGGGGACCAGTCATTCTTGCTACCACAAGACCAGCTCTCCTCCCTTGTGCAGCCCCTTCTGGGTGCGGCTACAGCAGCAAGGACGGAGTGGGTGAGGAGAAAGTCCTCCCTTTTACCTTATTATTATTTTTTTAAAGGCAAACCTTTTTTGTTTAAGGTAAACGATGGCAAAAGCCTTTTTGCCTATGGGTGGCAAAAAGCTTAATCTGCCCATGGGTGCAGTACTGGCGCATGTGTAAAGGGGTGATTCAGATGGACACCCCCTCATGTAATTAAGGATCACCCCCAAAACACATTGGGAATCCCTCCGGTGATGTCAGGGTGGATGCATTCTCAGCACAACCCCATCCTGATCACATGTTGTCGTGGCCAGCATTCATCTGAACTGGCCCTACATTAAAAGTATACACCTTTGCCATTATTGTTATTAGTAATAATAACAGCCTACTCTTTCGACAAGGCACTCAGAGAAGCATTCATAGTGTCCATCCCTCTATTTTAGCTTCACAACATGAGGCTGTGCCAGCTGAGTGCCACACACAGAGCAGGAGATGTGAATCCTTTCAGGAAGAGTGGGCGTGGGGGGAGTGCCTGGACTCCCCTGCTTCCTTATCCTCTCCCTCCCTTGCACTGAGGCTATGCAGAGGGCACAGTTGTTGATCCAGCCTTAGGCGGGAGCTGGGACTGAATCCAGAGGGGTCTGGGGCCAGCTTGCAATAAGTTGTCGATCTCTAAACCCACTGGTTACTAAATCTGCATGTTGGTTAAGCAGTTTCTCTTTCTCTGGGATATCAGGAGGGAGTGGAGTCTTTTCCTGAAGGACTCTGAAGCAAAAAGCACTTAGAGAAAAGATGCAGAGGCTATTCTCATGATGGGGGGAAACTGGACTAAGGGAACCCAGCCCGGTTTCCCCCCATCGTGAGAACCACTAGTTCAACGGTGGCTAGCCCAACAAAGCAGCCCTGCCCTTAAACAAGGTTAGCAGAGCAAGCGCTCTGCTAACCCCGTTTTTAAGACCGTGAGATGCTGCGGCACGGCTCCACGGTGCAGCAACCCATGACCCCTGACCAGGAGGCTGCAGCAAGCCTCCTGGCATTCCCCCCCATCCCGAATGCCCTGCACAGGGCATCCTGGTGCTTTCGGGGGCCAGATGGCCTGCAATCCCAGCTGCCCCCTCTGGCTCTGAGCCGGTAATTGTGTCGGCAACCTTGGACCTTCCACAGCCTGGATGGATGGATTGTGAGGATCAAGCTTTGCTTAGCTCCGTGACAATATGAGGGCTGTTCTCATGACCATTAATTGAGTGAGAGAAGCCTCCCACCGAAGTACAGGAGCTGGGTGGACTCTGGTTTTCTGTTCATGTGTGAGTTAAAAACAAGGTCAGAGGTGCCAGCAGTGATCCTGTGCTAATTGGCAGCTGGCCTGGAAGGCTTAGGTAACAGGCCTTTCTTACCCTGTTCATAATTGCATGAACTATCCTATGCTGTATCTGGTTCTCAGCATTGATCTGTTTGATGGGAATGGAAGACTCTGCCCCACACGGACTCCTGTAGAGCATGAGAACTCAGACTTCTTTTGGGGGATCTCAGATTGGTGCCACAACAACCCATCAATGACTGATGTGGTCAAGCTGGCTTCAGATCCTGATTACAGATTTTGGCTACATGTCAGTTCCTTTTCAGTTCGGTGAGGCAATAGGCAATCGGCAATCGGGAGGGGGGAAAGGCAGCCAGGCATCCCACAATGCACTGTGTGAGCAGCATGGTGCATTGGGAAATCTCCCGTGCTGCCTAGCTGCTCCTTCCCCCCAGCTCTATGACCAAGATGGCTGCCGGTAGATCGGAGCTCCGGACGACTGGCAAATGAAGTAGGAGGTGTGCATGGGTCCTCCCACCTCACTTTAAGCTTGGGTAGCAGATCAGGGCTATCCAGGGGAGGATTGGGAGTGTTCCCAGGACTTGAGAATAACTGACAAAGACTTTGATGTCTGAGTTATCATGACACACTGTGTGGGAATGTGCACATGGCAGGAAACTCTGTTGCACATCTAATTAACATTAGATCAATTGTGAGAACCAGTCCAATGTGTAAAACAGCCTAAAACCATCCCACTCACCCCCACCATGCTTCCTCTCCTTCCTCCTCCTACCAAGCACTATCTTCCTTATCCTCATTACTGATGTGCAAATAAAGTCTTAAAGCACCTCCTGATTCTTGCTGCTTATTTCTTAACTGGGATCATAATTTGCTGTCTGTGACATCATAATCATGGCCAGTTGTTATGCTACAGACGGGGGATTATCCCTTTCCCTAAGACCCACGGCTAACATTTCCCTTTTAAGGAGTTAGAGAATAAAGCCTGCTTAAAAACCTGAGACTGTAGGTTACAAACAGCAGTATATATTTCATGTATTTATCAGGAACATGCTGAGAACCCTCCGATGGGCCTGATCCTATTAAGTCCCACAAACAAAGCAGGCTTGATCTGAGTTCAGCATGTGGGTGGCAAGGAATGACGACAGGGATTGCAGGGGAGAACTAGAACTCTTCTGCAGATGCTGGACCACAGCATGAATCAGGACATCGGAAAAGGGTTAGAGACGGAGGAAAGGTCACTATGGCATCTCAGTGTCTGCTCAACTTCAGCCTACAGCTGTTTTGGGACTACAACTGCCATAATCCCCAGCCACAGTGGCCAATAGCCAGGGATTATGGGAACTGTAGGCCAACATCTGCAGGAGGGCTGAAGTTGAACAGCCCTGGTCTTGAGGGTGATACTAAATTAACAGGCAAGGGGGTTTAACAAATGAGAGGATTGCAGGGCCATGTTTGGGGGTGTCTCAAAACATGTTTGAAATACATATGAAGGGCCCTCTATCATGCACATTTCTGTGCTGTGGGAGGATGGCTTGCTTCTCAGACCACAGAGTCTCAGTGGAGCGAGCAGGGCTTGGCTTCTCTTGGTCTCTACCTAATACCTAAAATCCATAGGAGTTCCTGGGAGGAGGACTGGGGGCATGATCACAACACACTGGCTGACATCCTAAGCCCGTTCTAATGACCAGAGCTAGCTGGGTTAACCCTCTTCTACCCAGGTAGTTCCAGTTACCTGTGGCAGCAGGAGCCCTCCTGAGCTCCATCTCTGGTAGCCCAGACTGGCTACTCAAGTAAAGTGTGAGTTAGGAGGAGAACAACCCCCATCCTATCTCTTCCCCTCTCCATGTGCATCGCCACCACTTCCAGGTGGCCAGCAGCCTTGATTTATCAGAAAGTCCGGTGGGGGGGAAGAGGGGCCAGGCAGATGTGGAGCTGCTGCAGTGCTGAGGACAGCTGCTCCACTCCTTGTGCATTGCCTTGTGGGATCCTGGAGGACCCAATGTGAGTTTCCCCCCTCTCATCAGAGCTCTGGAACTCGCTGTGGTGCTGCTTGTGTGGGCACACAGGCGGTAGAGCCAAGAGGAGGCCCGTGTCATCTGGGAGGAGGAGGTAGGTAGATGAGAGGAGAGGAGAGCTGGTCTTGTGGTAGCAAGTATGACTTGTCCCCTTAGCTAAGCAGGGTCCACCCTGGTTGCATATGAATGGGAGACTAGAAGTGTCAGCACTGGAAGAGATTCCCCGCAGGGGACGGAGCCACTCTGGGAAGAGCAGAAGGTTCCAAGTTCCCTCCCTGGCAGCATCTCCAAGATAGGGCTGAGAGAGATTCCTGCCTGCAACCTTGGAGAAGCCACTGCCAGTCTGTGAAGACAATACTGAGCTAGATTGACCAATGGTCTGACTCAGTATATGGCAGCTTCCTATGTTCAACTGTCACTCATGAAAGGCCATTTGAACAGCAGTGACTGATGGGTGTGCATGTGTGCAGGGGGAGGCAACCCATCCCAGTATCCTGCTACTGATCTTTTTGAAGCACAATGGAGAAGAGACAGTTAAGTTGTCTGTTACCCATTATACAGCAGGACCTGAGAACAACTTTCCTGGTTAAATGTCCAAATAGTATTACTTGGCATTACTACTGTCTTTCCCAGCCCTACCTGGAGATGCCAGGGACTGAACCCGGAGCCTCCTGCTTGCAGATGCTCTCCCTCTGAGCTACAGCCCCAGCCCCAATAAAGTAAGATGCTTTGTTTTGTTAATATCCTAGTCCTAGAATACTAAAACCCTAGTTAGTATTCTAGCAAGTTGCATTGTGAATCTGTTGAAATTTTCCACTTTCCAAGTACAACCCCAGGCAGTATAAATAGTCCAGTTATTAGGTTACTACAGCATGAATGATAGTCGCCAGTGTTCTTTCCCTCAGGCAGTGGCATAGCCAGCACTGGATGGGGGGGATGTACCTGGGCCACCAGCGTTGGGGAGAACCATGATGGCCCATCACTCCTCACCCATGGCAGTCCTTGACTTCCTCCTGCACTCAGCTGGAGAACGAAGTGCTCACTGATTGGACACTTGAGGCATGGTCCCTTGCACACTTCTTCCCAATGGACAATCGAAGGCCCAGCTGAGTTTCCTTCCTTCCTTCCTTCCTTTTCCTCATTCATATGGCCAGCATTTGGAAGGTGGGCTATGCAGCCCTTCTCCCATTCCTTCCTAAGTAAAGTGTGCTGTCGAGTCAGTTTCGACTCCTGGAAACCACAGAGCTCTGTGGTTTTCTTTGGTAGAATACAGGAGGGGTTTACCATTGCCTCCTCCCACACAGTGTGAGATGATGCCTTTCAGCATCTTTTTCTTATTTCACTGCTGCCCGATATATGCGTTTCCCACAGTCTGGGAAACATACCAGCAGGGATTCGAACTGGCAATCGCTGGCTTGGTAGTCAAGTCATTTCCCCACTGTGCCATTAGGTGGCTCCCCATTCTTTCCTACCTAGCCAACAATTAAGCTGGGAAGAAGCTAGGAAGGAACAAGAAAGGGAGCATGCAGTTCCTTCCGGGTGCTGACCACACCCCTTGGGTCTGACATCAGTGCAGGGGTTGTACCCAATGTTTGCATGTGTGGGCACCATTGGGCGTGGAGATGTCCTTGGGTGGCCAGCAAACTCCCTACTCACAGGAAGGAGTCCATAGATGCCCAGTTTCATTTCCCCAGGAAATAGTCCAGCTAACCAACTGTCCTAAGCTGGAAAAAAGCATAGTATGTTCACTCACTGAGTGTAGTGGTTTTCTTTCCAATTCAAGCAGAAACTCTGGAGGGCTCTTCATAATTCAGAATCAGAAGGAGGACAACAAAGGGGATGATGGCAGTGAAAATGAAATCGCAACTACTGAGAGAGACCAGTGGAACCAAACAAATATCAGGCTTCGCAAACACCGGCCCCAGTCCTTTCTGTTGCTGCTGGAGGATATTCTTTGCTATTCAAAAATGGTGGGTAATTGTGCATGCAATTTCATCCTCCAGAACAGAGACTGATGCAAAACAACTAAACTGCCAGTTGTGGAGAACTATATGTAGTTAGGAAATTGTGTCTCTTTAGTGTCCTGCTGGGTAAACTTGTTTGGCATGAAAACAAACTGCCGTACAGTCCAAGAGATCATCATGAGGTACCCTGAAGCAGCAATTTAGCAAAGAGGGAGATGCGTGATTTATTTAATTTCTACATTCACTCCTCGCTTCTTGCATCCAAACAGTAAAGTAAAAAATTAATTAGAGTGCATGCATGTGCCATGACCCAGAAATGCACCATTTTCTCTTTTCTTTTCACCCCAGACCCCTTCCATTTTTCAAGCCTTCCCGCTTGTCCACTTAAAAGACAAACAAGTCAAATGTAAGCAAGGCCTGAAGGCTAAGATGATTACGGGATAATTTGTGTTTGCAGGACTAAACAAAATCAATCACTATTGTTTGGGGACAAGCAGCATTAAGTGGCTGCGAAAGGGTATTTGCTTGGACTTCTACAAAATAGGCTTCTCGGCATGCTTAAGGGAAAGCCAGGCTAATCCCTTGAGCTGGTGGCTGTAATTTTCACATTTCCACGTTCTGAACAATCAGGGAAGCAGGACGGCCTGTAGTGGCTGGTATTTCAGTTTGTATTCTATATTTTTAAACAACAACAACAAAAATTCGGGGAGGATGTCGATTCATTTTGCATCAGCTTGTTTGGCATGGCCAAGGGTGCATACCCAAATGCCCTGGGGAAAAACCCGAAACAAACCATGACTTGGTACATAGGGGCTGAAGTCAATTTTCAGCACATTATTACATTAAAGTTAGCAATGAAAGCCACTAGCCGAGGGAGACCAGCTGCCGCCGTGGCCCCCCTCACCCCGCCCTTAGTCTGATGTCAGACAAAGGTGGTTAGCATCGGACACGGGGTTAGCATCTGATGTCAGATGTGGGGGCATGGTCTAACTCCTGAACAGGGCTGGGAGAGCTGCGAACGCAGTGCTGGCCATTTAACTCCCAAACGGGGCCACACTGACCCATTCAGGAGCTACACCATGCCCCCACATGTCTGACATCAGACGCGGGGGTGTGCGTGTGTTGGTGCTGCAAGATGCAGCCCCTGAGGGGTGACGGCCTGGGTTCTTTGAACCCAGTCGCCCAATAGTGGCTACACCTCTGATGAAAGCAATGATCAGTTACTTGTTGAACTTTCCCCTGCTTTAAGGGACCCACAATTTTAACCCTGCTAACTTGGCAAAGAGGCACCTTTTAATGTGGTATTTCTCTGTATTTAGCAGGGGGAGAGTAACTGGCCCTATTCCACCCCCAGCACAGTACCTCCAGCGACGGTTCCTCGTGTCTATCTTATGGTTCTGTTTAGATTGTGAGCCCTTTGGGGACAGGGAGCCATCTAATTTATTTATTATTTTTCTGTGTAAACCACCCTGAGACATTTCTGGAAGGGCAGTATAGAAACCAAACAAACATACATACAAATACACCAAGGATAATGACCAGAAAATAAGCCCTTTCATTGCTCAGCCAGAGGGGTACCTTGAGTGCATGACAGTCATTGGAATCTTGCCAGGACAAGCCCTCCTTGCTGACTGGCCCCTTGTCATTGGCGGGCAACAACGATGCTCATGGGGGTAAGGGGCATTGCGATGTGCTTCCTGCCCCATATGGTGGCCCACCTGTCCCCCTTCTCTGCCCCATTTCCTGGGGTCCCCCACCCCACGTTTACTAAAAAAAAAATGTAATAAATTGTACTATATGCTTCTCTACATGGTGCATCATGCAGGCACGATTGTCTAAAACAAGGCTATGCTACAGGTGCAGATAATTCCAGAGCAGCTGAACATTTCCTGTGGAAAGCAGGGGAGGAATGAACAGTCCTCCTAATACTCCCATTCCTTGTCTCCATCAATTACTGATCCAGGTTAGCAGCTACAGCTAGATTACATTTTGCCCTGGCACTTTGACCCAGGCCATGCTGAGATATGAGGAGGAGGAAAGGGAACCCCTGCTAATCCGAACAAAGAGTCATCTTTTTAAAGTGGCAATTCTCTTATATTTAGCAGGGGGAGAGCGACAGGCCCTATCCAACCCCAGCACAGCATCCCTCCAATGGCCTTTGTTGGTACCTACCTTATATTTCTTTTTCGTCTGTGAGCCCTTTGGGGACAGGGAACCACTTTGTTTATTATGTATTTATTTTTTCTCTGTAAACCACTTTGGGAACATTTGTTGATAAGCTGTATTTAATTATACATAGTAGTAGTGGAGATGCTTTTCTGTCATAGGAATTTAGGAAGCTGCCATATTCTGAGTCAGACCATTGGTCCATCTAGCTCAGTATTGTCTACACAGACTGGCAGCGGCTTCTCCAAGGTTTCAGGTAGGAGTCTTTCTCCATCCTATCTTGGAGATGCCAGGGAGGGAATCTGAAACCTTCTGCATGCAAGCATTCAAATGCTCTTCCCAGAGAGGCCCCATCCCTTCAGGGACTATCTTACAGCACTCACGTGTGGTCTTCCATTCAAATGCAAACCACAGTAGATCCTGCTTAGCAAGGGGGACTTAGGCCCAGGGTCTAAAATTACTTAGGTACACCTCTGGGGACAATTCATGCATGCTACCACAAGACCAGCTCGCCTCCGTTTCCAGAACACCTTTTAGCACACTTTTGCATCTGATGTGAGGTGAAATGGCACATAGAAGGATGATGCAAAAGGTTAAGTTACTCTGAAGTGAGAGAAGTTTCTTTTTTTTATTTTTACACTGATGATTATAAATTATCAGTGAGATATTTTGGGGTGGCACAGAGGACTTGCTGGGGAAGGCAGGGGGATCAAAAATTGCTTCTTCCCTGCTGCACCAGTGCAGTTAGTTGGGATGTTCCGCTAGGCTGCTCTCTCTATGTCAGGCAGTAAAAATAGCAGCAGCCGTGGGTGGAATCCAGTCCTCGGCATTCGCTCAACTATTTCTCTTCTATTTGAGTAGCATTCTTACAGAAGCAGAGAAAGTGACCATCTTGTCCTGTCAACAGCTGAATAAGAAATACATTTTGGAATCAGCTGAAGACTCTTGTTTTCTCTGAGGATTTCTAGCACTCTGTGCAAATAGTATACCTAGCTTTTTTTTTCACAGTGGTGGCCCTCCCGCTGTGGTTGAACTACAATTCTCATCATTCCCAGCCACAATTTATTGTGGCTGGGGATGATAAGCACATAAGAATGGCCCTGCCGGATCAGGCTCAAGGCCTGTCTAGTCCAGCATCCTGTTTCACACAGTGGCCCTCCAGAGGCCTCTGGGAAGCACACAGGCAAGAGTTGCGGCCATGAGATGAAAGTGTGCCCTCTCTCATACAGGCCAGAGTTGAGGGCATGCCTCTCTTCTGATGTTGCTCCCCTGTAACTGGTATTTAGAGGCATCTTGCCTCTGTGGCTGGAGGTGGCCTATAGCCACCAGCAGAGGCACTCTTACCCCTGGACTTCCAGGCCAAAGTGCAGAGCCTCCACAGTTCCTGGGGCCCCCAAATCCTCTTTAGTCTGTCCCACATGGTGTGGTAACCTGGCCAAGCATGATGATGCTTCATTTGCATGGGGAGGGGGCTCCAAATGCCTTTAGGTCCAGGCTCCAAAATTACCTAGGTGCACCTCTGGCCACCAGACTAGTAGCCATTGATAGTCCTGTCCTCCATGAATTTGCCAAGCCCCCTTTTACAGCCATCCAAGCTGGTGGCCATTGCCGCTTCCTGTGGCAGAGAACCGATGTGAATTGTAGTTCGACAACAGCTGGAGGACCAAGTTTTCCCACCCCTGGCAATACATAATGCTGACCATCTACCCAAGCATAAAAGGGTGAGAAATGGTCTGACAGAGTGGTATGGTGCTGTATGTTCTTGGTCTTGGCTGGGAAGGGTGGGGATTGGGGTGGGGGGACTGGATGAAGCAATCAGCTTCATTTATATCAGAGGGAGCTTTGCCATTGTTTTCAAATAGAGTGGATTCATATCTGACAAAAGGCTACTTCTAAAGCAGAAATTGCTCTCTCTCGCCCGAACTACTGTAAGCATCGTTAACAATCCCTTTTTTAAATCCAAGCTCATAGTGAACGTCTTCATTTTCTGATTAACATCCACCAGGAAAGAAAACTGGAATGTCTTATTTGGAATGGCTAAGATATTTTTTATTTGTTTGCTTGTCTGTTTGTTTATTCAATTTATATATTGCCCCTCCAAAAATGGTTTAGGGTGATTTACATTAAGGATCAGGCCCTAAGTCACACATACAGTTTAATTATTTATGGTAATATTCAATGCTCTCATTTATTGGGTCATGAACGACCTCTGGGGTTGCAGCTTCAGTCTTCTAGAGGAATAACACAGATAACTTTGGCAGTTCCCCATTGTTCAGTGCCATTGAGAATATGCATCCTTTTCTGATGATATAGTTTGCTTATAATACACATCAATGCCTTCAAAGAGGATCATCTCTATACTCAAGAGACCAATTATTGTTTCTTTGCTTTTTAAAAATTCTTGTTTCTCCATGATGGAACTGAAGACCCTGAGGGCTGGTTCAGATGTTGCTTGGAACCCTGGTTAGTGGCAGGATTTGCACAATGTCTCTGAGCCTCAGGAACATGTGTCCCCGCACCCTGCATCCCCACATGAGCATCTACTTCCTATCCAGATTAAAAATCCAGGATTGGTTGAATTCACCTTGTCTTAATCTAACCAACTTGCTTTGGGGAGGAGAGCTGGTCTTGTGGTAGTGAGCACGGATTGTCCCCTTTGCTAAGCAGGGTACACCCTGGTCTGCATTTTGATGGGTGACTACATGTGAGCTCTGTCTGCTGCTCTTTATAATCTTTATTGCTTTTATGCTTTTTGTTTTAATTTTTTTAATCAGATTTGTTTAATATCCCCCCCCCCTTAATATTTTAATTGTGTCTTTTTTACCATCTTGTGTTAAATTTTTTTTTTGCTGTAAACCACCTTGGGATTGCTTTAATGAAAGGCGGTATATAAATTTTACAATAAAATAAATAAATAAAGATATTCTCCATAGAAAATAGGGGTGTAACTCAATGGTGGAGCATTTGCTTGCATGCAGAAAGCCCAGGCTCAACTCCCAGCCTTCCCAGCCACAATAAATGGAGGAGACCTGGACTTGTGGCAGAAAGCATGACTTTTCCCCTTAGTTAAGCAGGGTCTACCCTGGTTGCATATGAACACTGTGAGCACTGTAAGAGATTCCCCTCAGGGGATGGAGCCGCTCTGGGAAGAGCATCTAGGCTCCAAGTTCCTTCCCTGGCAGCATCTCCAAGCTAGGGCTGGGAGAGACTCCTGCCTGCAAACTTGGAGAAGCCGCTGCCAGTCTGCGAAGACAATACTGAGGTCGATAGACCAAGGGCCTTACTCAGTATAATGCTTCAAATAACCTAGGGTCTGCACCCAAGGGTTGAAGTGAACGACAGATCTAGGGCTCCTTGAAACAAGCAGGTTAGAAAGAATGCCACCAGGGGCAGAGCTACCATTGGGTGAACGGGTTCAAAGAACCCGGGCCGGGCCCAATCAGGGGCCGTGCCTCGCGGCCCCGACATGCCCCCTGTATCTGACATCAGACGCGGGGGTGCTGGTTTAGCTCCCGAGCACCACGCAGCCCCCATTGGGGAGTTAAATGGCCACTGTGTTCACAGCATGGCCAGGAGCGGCTCTTCCTTGCCTCAAGGAAGGGAAGAGCCACTTCTGGCTGCACGGCAAACACAGTGCCAGCTCCAGACTAGCTCCTGAAGGGGCCGTACAGGGGGCGGGTTGAGCGGGGCCGCCGCTGCAGCCACACACAGGCTGCTGGTGGTCAGGCTTTGTGCCTGGACGCCACTGAGACTGGTGGCACTGAAATGGCAATGAAGGAAAGGTTATGCCTTGGCCAATGAGAGTGGTATTCCTAATTTCCCTTCATTTCGATTCTAACAGCGAGTCTGACCAATCTCAGCTTATTCTAATCAACTTGCTCGAAATAACCCAAGATCTGTACCCAAGGTTGGAAGTGAGTTAGAGATCTCAGGTTATTCGAAACAAGTAGGTTAGAAAAAAATAAACCCAGATTGGTAGGTTTGACTAATCTCTGTGTAATTTAATCTAGAGAGGAAGTACACATGTACACAGAGATGGGAAAGGAAAGCGCTTCCATTCCAAGCCTCAGGGATGTTGTGTGGAGCCCGGCTGTAACCCAGGTCCTGAGTGATGCCTGAACCAGCCCTGAAAGCTAAATTCAATGATCATCCAGTGGATCACACCCAGTGCAGCACTGGATATCCATAACACTGTGCTGCAGAGTCTCCGAGAACTTGAAAGCAAGATGGGTGGTTCCACAGATTTCCTTGTTGTCCCAAATGGGGAAATCTGCAGAAGTGCTGCTTATGCAACTGCCCATTTGGTGCAGGCCCACAGCATAGCGTTATGGACCCACAAATGCTGCACTGGATGTCAGCCAATGTTATTAGAGAGTCCTACAAGCAGCCAGAGGGACAATGATCTTTGGCACCTATTGAAAACTGGGACAACGAGCAACATGCGGGATAATTTTTAAAGCAAAAATGGTGTGACGGAAAAGGTTGAACATCCCCTTTCCCCATGTCATGGTCCCCATCTGAATCATGCCCAGGTTAATTTTTTTTTTTTTTTGGTTTTTTTAAATAAAAGAAGAAATAGCAAACCCATGCATGGGATTCCCATTCAGTCTGTGGGATGTAAAGCAACATCTAATTTGGCCTTGAATACATGCAATGATATGCCCTGAAATTTCCCAAGGTCACCATGAGGCCTAGCAAAAAATGAAATAGGTTTTTAGGACTGATGGGTTGTTCTGCTTGCTGCTTTTTCTCAGGCCAATGGCTGACAGCTAGCTGTCTGGGCATCTGTATCCAGGTCATGAGAGGCCTCAGAGCAGATGGAAGCAGGAGCTCACAAAACAAAATAGTATTAAGCACGCATAAAATAAGAACAACTTAGCAAAAAGGCGAGCAAGCCAAAGTGCATTCTCACCGAAGGCAAAGTCAGTCAAGAATTGCTTACAACATATCAACACCCTCCACTCCCTTCAGGAGTTAATTACGTGCAAAAGGTAAAGTTTACTCTTATCAGGGTTTCCCTTGGGAGCACCAACACCTCTTCTGAGGATGAACTCCCCAACAATGAATCTGAACCATAGGATCATAGGACCATAGGAAGCTGCCATATACTGAGTCGGACCATAGGTCCATCTAGCTCAGTATTTTCTACACAGACTGGCAGCGGCTTCCCCAAGGTTGCAGACAGGAATCTCTCTTTGCCCTATCTTGGAGATGCCAGTGAGCCCCCCAACAGGGAGTCTGAAGAACTCATCATCCCAGACACAGGAATTGTCACTGATACCCTTGACTCGGAGCCTAAGGACATCCTGGCCAGACATAATGGAATATTCCCCAATGGGGATCGTGAAGATTTCACCAGCCAAGGACCCCTCATTATGAACCCTGACAAGACCCCATGGTTTATACTATTGACACCAAGCCAGAGGAGTCCCTGGATCTAGGCCCCAGCCTCAGGTCCATCCCAGAGGATATGGGGAGGGGGGCACTGGTAACTGAGCCAACCTGTAAGGAAAAATTAGCACCTTCAGCACCATGACCCATTGCAGGGTAGGCTTCCAGTGGCATCTGGTGGGCCACTGTGTGAAACAGGATGCTGAACTAGATTGGCCATGGGCCTGATCCAGCAGGGCTGTTCTTATGATATAGATATTGCATTTGAGAGGAACACCATTGCCTTAGTTAAAGAATAAAGTAAGACATGTATGTCACTGGTATCTCATGCTTTTTTGAGAGTTACGTGTAAAACTGTCAGTGTTTGAAATGGGGAAAAAAGATGTTTGACCTTCCACAAAGGAGTTTAAATATCCCACCCCCAACAAATGCAGACCCTCTTGGCCTATGAGGAAATGCTGTTGTAGGGATTTCATCTTTGCATTTATTCTTATCCTATCTCTCAGAACATGCTAAAGGATGAGAAGTGTCTAGGACAAGTGTCAAGCCTATATCATCTAATGTTTTAACCTTTGAAGAGCAAGGGTTACATATGCAAGCTCCTCTCATCTTGCACAGTACAAAGATCCTCCTCTATAAAGTAGCTAACGCATGTGGCCTCTTGCAAGGCTTCTCTTACTTCCTGAAGCACTGAGCTCTGTGAGGGATCTCTGTGGTTATCTATCAGATTGGTCTTTGCATAGCTTATGGCATCTATACACATGAGGCAAAGCGGCTCTTGCTTCAGTTGGATTTGTAAGAAGAATATAAAAATCTACTTTGGTCAAAGCTTAACGCAGAAGAGCCAAGACCTTAACTTGAGTTTTGCAGAAGTCGTTTTGCTCATTTTAATTAGCTTGCTGCAGAGTCGCGGTCTTGGCAAGGCTTTGATCTTGCAAGTTCAACTCTTGCAAAGCCTTATCTCAAATGCCAATCACATTGCTGCTCAACAAAGAAATGGAACTTGAAATGAAACTGGCACAACTGAAATGCACATTTGGAGGTCATAGATCAACTCCAGTGTTCCCCCAAACTTTGGATACCCAGGGCACATCTCTTTCAGGATTAAAAATAGGAGACAGATTCTATTTGACACTCAAACTACATACAGTATGCATTTTTTGGATCAGCTCCCAAGTCAGAAAAAGTAAGAAAGCAGCCTTGCAACTGTAGTTAATAGTTAAGCTCAAGTTAATAGCAGCCTCTTACTGGTGAGAATACTGAGATTTGCACCAAGTTAAAGTGAGCATCACTTCTCCAGAAACTGAAACCTAAACAGTCATGGATACATTCGACACAGCATTTATTTTTTTCCCATTTGGGGCAATGCTAGTTTTTGTGCACATATTCAGGCCTGGTTCAGCTATCATGGAAGCCATGGTCTTCAGCTACAAGACTGAGAGCCGGGTCTCATGATCAGTGAGACCTGGTTTTGGAGGGTGCACGGGGCAGCCAGATCGGGTGCACGGGGCAGCCCCCCCACACGAGCAGGGAGGGAGCCCTGGGCAGCCAATCTGGCTGCCCACACGATTGCCGGCTCTGTGACAGAGTCGGCGGGGGCTGGGGAGCTCGGGGGCTGCACGTGGCATACTGGGGAGACCCCTGGAGCCAGGAGGTGGCTTTTTGCCTCCCCTCTGGGGGTCTACTCATGAGTAACCATGGGGCAGAGCTGCACCGTGGCTACTCATGATCTTTACAACCAGGTTTGCGGAGCGCTTGCTCAGCAAACCTGGTTTTAGGGCAGGGGTAGTTGGGCGGGTTACCCACCTAGGAACCACCAGACTCGCAGCTGAACCCGGTGGCTCACACGATGGGGTGAAATCAGGCTAGCCTCCACTAGCCTGATTTTGCCCCATCGTGTGAATAGCCTCTGAGTCTAATCTGCACTCAGTCCTTCTCTCCTCTCAAGTGTGAAATGGAGAAATGGAAAATACTCTGGCCTATTTTGCAAGTAACCGCGGTCCGCGGGTCCAATGGACTCATGGTTCTGCGCCCCCACATCCAAATTTGGACATACCGGAGAGCAGTCTCTATGCAGTCAGCAGGACTGCAGAGAAGTGGGGGAGCTATCTGTGTGGGCTTCCTTCTTTACTGAAGGACAGCCCGCACAGCCTATCATGCCAGAGTTGTGGGGGGAGCTTTCTCTTTCAATTCTGGTTCAAGGGGAAGCCACCTGCAGTTCTGAATTTGGATACACCGCAGGCTGCCTTACAAAAAGCAACTTTACTGGGAACAGCCTATATTCTGCAATGATATCTATAATAACCAACAGTATTGACAATAAAATTCAGCCATCCCAGGTCCTTGGGAAGGACTCGATGTCTGGATAAAACAAACCAGTCAAAGTTGCTTTTTGTAACTGGCTGATGGTGATTTCTGTGGCCCCTATGGTGTTTAGGTGCTCTTCAAGATCTTTTGGAACTGCACCCAGGGCACCAATTACCACTGGGATTATTTTGGTCTTCTTCTGCCACAGCCTTTCAATTTCAGTTTTTAGATCTTTGTATTTTGTTATTTTTTTCTGTTTCTTTTTCTTCTATTCTGCTATCACCTGGTATTGCTATGTTGATTATTTTAACTTGTTTTTATTTCTTCTCGACCACAGTTATATCTGGTGTATTGTGTGGCAGATGTTTGTCTGTTTGTAGTTGGAAGTCCCATAATAGTTTTGCATCTTCATTTTCTACCATGTTTTCAATTTTATGGTCCCACCAATTTTTGGCAATCAGTTTTTTTTAGCTTGTATTTTTTTGCAGATGTTCCAATGTATCATCCCTGCTACCTTGTCATGCCTTTGTTTGTAGTCAGTCTTGCGATCTTTTTACAACAGCTGATTAGGTGTTCCACGGTTTCATCTGCTTCTTTACAAAGGCGGCACTTGCTGTTTGTGGTTGATTTTTTGACTTTTGCTCTTATTGCATTTGTTCTTAGTGCCTGTTCTTGTGCAGCCAGTATTAAACACTCTGTTTCTTTCTTCAAGTTGCCATTCTTAAGCCATTGCCAAGTCTTGGTGATGTTTGATTCTCCAGTTATATTTTCCAGTAATATATTATGATGATGATGATGATGATGATGATGATGATGATGATGATGATGATAGTTACACACAATCTACCAAATGGTATTGGCTGGATTTGGTACTTTAATTATCGGGCCCTTTCCAAGGGTCTAGGACAATGATTCTCAAACTTGGGTCCTCAGGTGTTATTGGACTTCAACTCCCATAATCCCCAACCAAAGGCCACTGAGGCTGGGGATTATAGGAGCTGAAGTCCAATAACACCTGAGGACCCAAGTTTGAGAATCACTGGTCTAGGATAACGGAATAAAATTTATTTATTAAAAAAGGCTTCAAGTAGGAAGGCAGTAGCAAGGCCTAAGAGGTTCAGCCTCTGCAGTCCCAGAAGGATGATTCAGTCCAAATCTCTCAGACCACACAGCAGGCAGGAGGGAAGCCGATGTTGAAACCTCTTCAGCAGTTTGGAGGGATGTTGAGTTCGGGCACCTGAGAAACCAGGATGGAGGCACCCTCTGTTAGGCGGCACTGCTCCTAATGAAGTCGAGGGAGACAGAGGGGGACGTGGACAGCATGTGCTGAGTGGGGAGGAGAAGGAAAGCAAGCAAGAGACCAGGTGGGAGACAGGCCCTCCCCACTTGACCTGCCTAGGGATCTGTGGCACCCCTCAAGAACTGGTGCCCTAGGTGACCATCTATGTCTGCCTAGTAGATGGACCAACCCTGATGCAAACCAGTTCATTTTGCAGCCTGATAGTGGTGCAGAAAGAAATCTTATCTTGGGCGGGTGAGTGGTCTTTCTCATCCTGCCTTTTTGTTCTTCAAATAACCCTTTCCTGGATATCACATTTCCCTGTGGCTGTATCTCTCTGCAGATGCTCTGGCCAGCAGCCTGCTCTAATAGCAATTACTATTCTCCCCAATTCCAGCAAACACAAATAAAATGGTTGGTATAAATATCCTTGGAGAAATCAGCCAGTGCAAGAACATTGTGAAATTCTCCCCTTTGTGGCTTGTAATATGGACCATGTTACAGTGTTATAGGCATGTTTAGTAAATCCTGTCCTGGTTTTCAAATTGACACGGCTGGTGTCGCTTTAATGCCAGCACTCTCATTTTCTCTTTTGAAACATAAATGGCCATATACTAGTGAAATAATGTAACACATAATGAAATAAAGACAAGTGACTTTTTAGCCTGCTGAATTGTTCCAAGAATGAAACAAATTGGAAGGCTTTAAATGTATTAACAATTGCCAGGTCTGAATTATTTTTATAGAGCTGGAGGCTCAATTAACTAACTCAAGGATGATCTTCAGTATAAATGATAACCTTAAACAAAATTGCTGCAGAAGCAGGGAATGGGAAGTAGGTAAATGACAGGTTACAGGAGATGTGATTTAAAAGAGAAGAGGAAAGTTTCACTGGCAGATTTTTGGATAGATAGATAGATAGATAGAGATATATAAAGCTTTCCCCTATTTTGTGCCAGGTACAGAACCTTCCACATGTCCTTTCATCCAAAATGTGTGTCAAAAAATATCATTAGTTATACACAGGATGCTAGCGTGGCAAATGGGTGCAATGAGAAGAGGAAGGGAAATTAGTTACATGTGAGATAATGCTAGAATATTTTAAAGTCCAGTCAGTAGTGATGACAGGTCTCGTTGTGTGGTTGACATACAGAGTGCCAAACCACATGTGACCTGAGATCATTTTTTAACCATGGAAAGCAGTTGAAAAGGCAATGCATTGTACAAGATATCAGCATCTTCTGCTAGCGTAAGAATTAATCTGCAACAGACAATGCTTTGTGAAACGTCACTGAACTAAATCCTTGCCCTAGTCAGTGCAATAGCATTATGCCCACACAATGCTACTCTGTATGAGTCCCAACCTGTTGTACTCCAGATGTTGCTGAACTACAACTCCCATCCTCCCCAGCTACAATAAATTTCCCCCCAATAAATTGTAGCTTGGGATCATGGGAGTTCAGCAACATCTGGAGTACCACAGGTTGGGAACCCGTGGTGTAGAGCATTATGGAAAAGATTAATAATACAAAGGCAATTTGCATGGTCAAAAACCAGGTAGAACAAGCATCCTACTAAGCTTCAGGAGCTATGGATGCTCCCAATTTTTGAACACATGTGAGCAAACTACAAAGTAGAGAAAGGGGAGATTAAGGCACTGTTTTACCAAGCTCCTCTTTTGCAGATGACAATGCCTCCCTCCTCCTACCTAGGTTTTTACAAGTACACAATTAAAAAAAACAAAACAGGAGCACACAGAGCTCCTGAATCTGGGTAGGATACAAGTCCTACCCAGTTAACCATTGTGTGAACTACCTTGCACACTGCTGCTCCAATCAAAATCAGAACCTCCCCTGGATACTTCCAAATAAAAACAAGTTGTTCTAATAGTAACTAATCTGCCTACTTTCCTTTAACAATACCTACAACTGGACTAAATTGGCTAGGTGGTTCACAAGTTAGCCTATGATGAGAGAATGCCAGCATGGGCACAGTGGCTGCATGGCCTTTGCCAGCATAGATAAGCTATGCTACCTCACATAAGTTCCTTGTCAGTGGGAAGGGACAGGCAGGGGATGGAGGCACCGGCCTAGCACCGTCTGGGTCTGATACTTGAAGCTGGATCACACCACAACTGCTTAAAAGGTTAAGAACTGCCTCATATAGAGCTGGGTCTTACGATCAGTGAGACCCAGTTTGGTGGGGTGAGCGGGGAGCGTGGGCTAAGCCCGCTCTCCCTGCAGACGATCACAGAGGGAGCCCTGGGTGGCCGAATTGGCTGCCCACATGATTGTCGGCTCCATGAGAGAGCCGGCGGGGGCTGGGGAGCTTGGGGGCCGCGCGGCCCTCGGAAGCTCCAGTATGCCCTACGCAAGCGTGCAGGGCATGCTGGGGAGACCCTCAGAGCCGGGAGGCGGCTTTTCGCCTCCCCTCCGGCGGTCTCCTTGTGAGTAGCCATGGAGCCGTGTGGAGCCGTGTCGTGGCTACTCACAATCGGAAAGCCCAGGTTTGCAGAGCACTCGCTCTGCAAAACCAGGCTAAGGGGAGGGCTAAAAAAGCAGGCTAGCCGCTTGTAAGCCACCAGGCTCGTCTGCGAGCCTGGGGGTTTACACAATCAGCCAAAATCAGGCAGGCTCTCCTAGCCCGATTTTGGCTGATCATGAGAATAGCCCCATAGTGGGAGAGGGATAGACGTTAAGGCTATTCTCATGTCCACTAAGGGAGCCCAGCTCACTTTCGAGTGGTCGTGTGCAGCACCAGGAGCCGGGCAGCTCCCGGATGCTAGCCCTCCTAATTCCCCCTCCCTTTAAATGAGGTTAGCGGAGCTAGCACTCCACTAACCCTGTTTCCCTGATTATGAGTTGCCATGGTGTGGCTCCGCACCGTGGCGACTCACAAGGTGACCCCCAACTGGGAGGCTACAACAAGCCTTCCCGAGTCAGGGGGCTCCCCAGGATGCCCCACGTGAGGAATTCTGAATTTCTGGGGACCAGGCGGAACCTGATCCCCACAGCCTCAACTGGCTCTGTGACGGAGCCAGTAATTGTGTGGGTGGCCATTCCGGCCGCCCAGGGAGGAGGCAGTCAAGGACTGCAGGGAGGTAAGTGCTTTTGGGCTTCCTCCCCACAGAAGGGTGTCACCTCCTGGAGCGATTGTGAGGATTGCTTCGTTTACTGGTCTACCACCAGAAGCTCCACCCATATATCTTCTTACATGAAATAGCAGCACTAATTGCTATGAACACTATGCACCATGCTGATGTTAATGTGAGCTGACTGGTTAATAAAGCAACCTCAGCTCTGTGTGTGTGTGTGTGTGTGTGCTGATCATGAGTAAGGGCTCATTGTTTTTAACAGCTCAAATAGCTCTAACATGAAATGAAAAGTAAGGAATTGTGATCATACACCAGGGGTGAAATGTGAGAATCTCACACTGCATGTTACAGCAAAGGTGTGGACAAATTATGTACTTGCTTACCAGTTTCTCCTCCTCCTCCTCCTCCTCTCCTCAGCATATTCAACAGCTCTGGGAACCACTTGGGTATGCAATATATGAAGTGGCTCTTAGGTGGCCTTGGACAAATCACTGTGAAACTGGAGTAATAGCGTAGGAAGCATTTGTTCATGCAACACACAATTAAATTCTGAAATTCTTTGCCACGTTGATGGACCCCACCAGGGGCAGAGCCACCATTGCACAGATGGGTCCAAAGAACTGGGTCACCACCAGTGTTCCCTCTAACAGGGATTCCCAGATGTTGTTGACTACAACTCCCATAATCCCCAAGCAAAATCCATTGCAGCTGGGGATTCTGGGAGTTGTCATCAACAACAGCTGGAAATCCTCATTAGTGGGAACACTGGTTGCCACTCCCCTAGAGTTGCCCAGACTCCCTTTGTGGAAAGCTTCAGACAGCAATGGGTTCCCAGCCTGGCTGGCAATCTGTCTCTCTGCCTTTCCAGGCAGGGAAAGGTGCTCTCGGCCATGTGCAGACTCAGTGCTGGCTGAATCCACCCAATCTCTCTGAAATCATGCACATATTCCCTAGGGGACAAGAGACACCAGCCCTCCAAATTTGGTGCAAAGCCATTGCAAAATGGCTGAGATACAGCAGGTTAGGTTTTTAAAGGCTAAAAAGAGGTTTCAAAGTTTTGTTGACCTTTCTTCACCACAGATTATGAGGCTCTTCTCACGATCCATGAGAAGAGCCTTTAGGGGGTTTGTGGGGAGAGCGGGCTAAGCCCACTTTCCTTGCACACAAGCAAGGCGGCAGCCCTGGGTGGCCGGATCAGCCACCCACATGACCGGTACGGAGCCAGTGGGGGCTTGGAGGATTGGGGGCTGCGTGGCACCCGGAAGCTCCAGTATGCCCTGCACGAGTGAGAGAGATACTGGAGAGACCCCTGAGCCGGGAGGCTGCTTTTAAGCCTCCTGGTCAGGGATCTACTCATGAGTTGCTGTGGCGTGGAGCCACGCTGCAGCAACTCATGATTAGAAAAACTGGGTTTGCAGAGTGCTCAATCCGCAAACCCAGTTTAAGGGGAGGGGTACTTTGGCAGGTTAGCCACCTGGAAGCCACCAGGCTTGCCTGCGAGCCCGGTGGCTCCCACGATCAGGTGAAATCGGGCTAGGCTCCCCTAGCCCGATTTTGCCTGATCGTGGGAATAGCCCCAATGTGTATTTTTAAATGTTGGATGTATTTTTTAGCATTCCTCCAAACTTCATGTCCATACAGGACTGGTGCCTTTTGCTGGTTTAAAAAACATCAATCTAGTGATTTTTGAGTAATTGTTGTTTGAAATCCCCGTAATAAAAGAGAAAATAACTAAGGGAAAGTTAGCTAAGAGCATAACTGAGTATGCCCACTGAGAATTGTGAAGCCAAAGTGAGAGGCTCCTGTCCAGCCAGTGGTGGAGATGGACAGAGTTATTAACTGAAAGGACCTTTGGTCTGATCCAACAACTCTTACGTTGTTTAAGCTAGTTGTGAATGAGAATGAGATTGTAAAACATTTTTACACCCTAAAAATGCCAGCAAAGTGATATAGATGATGTTGCCTGTGATATATAGCCAGTGTTACCCGATGTTGGACATGGCATGGCTTGAGATGGTAAAGCAATTACTTATAGTGCTTTTTTGTTATTGTATTTGGCATTCAAGAACATCCTCTTTTTTGTCAAGTAGAGACAGAAAAAAACTAGCGGTATTGGTTTTGTGTGCTGCTTAATCCCATGGAAACCTGATAAATAGGTCTACTTCAGTTTTCTACACCAAGCCATGTGTTTTGCGTGTATCCAGGCAATATCTCTTCACTCCTCTTGAGATGGTGAGGAATATAGTGAAATACTAATAAAAGACTTTGGGGAGCTTTGAGGAACTGAAGTGCTGCATACAGCCATATCAAATACCCAGAGGGGATATTCAAGGTGGGCTGAAATACCTTTGATGAAAGGGAGAAGAATCAGGTGTGAGTCAAGAGAATCATGCTGACAGAAGACTTTAAGCTAGAGAGAAATCACTGATCACAGCAGCACAATTGTCTAGCCAGGTTAAAATAAATGTAGCACCTCTCCCATTACTCCCTTAAGAAAACTCTGATTCCTTAGGAATTAACGTAGGGGGGCACGATGCAGCCAGAATAAAGAACCTTGAAAAACCCCTAACTTAAGCAAATGCTTAAATATACCCTATTGAAGAAAACAGACTTCTAAGAACCTAACTTTGGCTGGAATCCAACCTGTTGGTGTCTTATAATGTGGGTAAGTTTTGTCTGATAGCCAGCAAGATTCGCCAGATGGGGCTTTTAGCTTTTATCGCCACCAGGGTGGAGGATGTGTGTTCACCTATCAGACAGATTTACCCCAGAGTCCCTGTGACGTATCAGAGGGCACTTCATACACGATTCAGGTTTTCCCTGTGTACTGGAGCTGAGCCCGATTTATGTCTGGGGTAAAAAATTCACTTTTTGGTTACTTGTTGTGGCCAATATGCCCCGAACTCACAGTCAAGCCTCACATTAACCCACAGTAAAGCCTGCTGTCTGGGAAAACTTCAGGAGCTCTTTATGAATTTAATTTAGCTGTTCTGTTTTGAGGTTTAACTTGCTAATATTATATTACAAGTTTTATGGTTTACTCTGTTGGGCTTCTGTGTGCATGTATTATTATTCCACTGGCCTGTGACTGTAATAAAATATTGGATTTGAACCTGTTGCTGTTATATTTGTAACTGTTATATACCTGCCTTTTTATTAAAAGTCCCCAATGCAGCTAACAAGACATACCAAATGCGTTTCTACGTATTATATACAAATGAAATGTCCTTTTTTTGGTTTTTTTGTTTAAAATATATTTTATTGAGTTTTCCAATAATAAATGAAATGTGTTACACTTATTGTACTCCCTTTTCCACCCCTCAAGCCACATTATCTTCTCTAATTGCCTTTTAATAATGTCTTGGTTAATATCTAAAGTGGTGCAGTGGGGAAAGCAAAAGGTTGCCAGTTCGAATCCCCACTACCTATATCTAGCAGCAGCAATATAGGAAGATGCTGAAAGGCATCACCTCATACTGCACGGGAGGAGGCAATGGGATACTCCTCCTGTATTCTACCAAAGAAAACCACAAGGTTCTGTGGTCACCAGGAGTCGACACCAACTCGAGAGCACACTTTACCTTTAACATCTCAAGGTACTCTATGTTGTTATATTGGAAGAAGTGCAAACACTTACAAATATATCATTTTGACCACATGACCATGGAGGAAGAGAGCTGGTCTTGTGGTAGCAAGCATGAATTGTCCTCTTTGCTCAGCAGGGTACATCCTGGTTTGCATTTGAATGGGAGACTATGAGCCCTTTCTCCTGATTAGTGAGAAAGGGCTACATGGTCAGCAGGGAGGGGATGCCTCTCCCTGCAGACGATCCTTGTTGAGAGTTTGGGCACAGAGATCACGCCGCCAGACATGCAGCTGCCTCCTCTGGTGGCTCAGAGATCGTGGCTCAGAGACCCAGCCCCACGGAACCTCCATAATGTACATTATAGGAGTATCCCCTCTCCTCCCCAAAAACCAGCTGGGAGGACTGCAGTTGGGCTGCATGGCTGGCAGACAATTGCACAAATGGGGCTACCATTTGCTCTCTCTACCTCGTTGAGGAGGGTGGCTGGCTTGGCGGGTATGCTACCCAGGTGCAGCTGGGATCGGGCCTTATTGCAGCAGTTCTTAAGCACAGAAACACCGAGCTTGGCTTTGTTCACATGGTTTTGCCTCTACATGTGAGCATAGTACGATATTCCCCTGGGGGGATGGGGCCATAGCTCAGTGGAAAGGCACCTGCCTGCTTGCATGCAGAAGATTCCGCGTTCCCTCCCCGGCAGCATCTCCAAGATAGGGCTGAGAGAGACTCCTGTCTGCAGCCTTGGAGAAGCCGCTGCCAGTCTGTGTAGACAATACTGAACTAGATGGACCAAGGCTCTGACTCAGTATATAGCAGCTTCCTATGTTCCTATGTGTAGGACATCCTGACTATGTGTGGCTATGTGCCAGGAAGAAGTACCCCTGCTGCAAAAGACCAATGGTCTGACGTGGTGTATGGCAGCTTCCTATGACCCGAACGATTACAGTTAAAGAGTTAGCTGCAATTGCTGAACCCACACGCTGCCACAGAGTTTGTTGTAAGAACCAGGAATTGCTGGGCAATCCCAGATAAATCAATGAAGTTAACCAGCATTTAACTGGGATAGATAACCAGGATCTATATCCAATGGATGTGTGATTGCACAACTCCCGTGCACAACTTCAGCTTTTCTACAAGTGGGCACTTTTGCAACTGCTATTAGGTGATTCACGAGTAGCCATGGTTCACTAAACACATGCGTGAGGCGGTATGATATATCCATCAGTGTACACAGGTACAGATCTGTATGCAGGTATAGTTATTAACAGCCTATTTGGAATTCAGGTACAACAGTACATTTATCATCTATATCCTGCCTTTCAGGCAGACTTTATTTTCATTTTGAAAATAAATACAGGTACAGTCATTCATAGCCATCTAATGGCACAGTGGGGAAATGACTTGCCTAGCATGCATGAGGTTGCCAGTTCGAATTCTCACTGGTGTGTTTCCCAGACTATGGGAAACATAATCTTCCTTATGTTTCACTATGGGAAACTCAGGCAGCAGCAATATAGGAAGATGCTGAAAAGCATAATCTCATACTGTGCGGGAGACGGCAATGGTAAACCACTCCTGTATTCTATCAAAGACAACCACAGGCCTCTGTGGTCTCCAGGAGTTGACACTGACTCGGCACACTTTATCTTTACAGCCATTCATACAAAAAGACATGCGTGTGTACAGGCATCTAAATGCAGGTGCCTGTTGGGAAGGCAAATATGAGAGGAGAGCTGGTCTTGTGGTAGCAAGCATGATGTCCCCTTAGCTAAGCAGGGTCTGCCCTGGTTGCATATGAAAGGGAGACTAGAAGTGTGAGCACTGTAAGAGAATCCCCTCAGGGGATGGAGCCACTCTGGGAAGAGCATCTAGGTTCCAAGTCCCCTCCCTGGCAGCATCACCAAGACAGGGCTGAGAGAGATTCCTGCCTGCAACCTTGGAGAAGCCACTGTCAGTCTGTGTAGACAATATAGAGTGAGATGGACCTATGGCCTGACTCAGTATTTGGCAGCTTCCTATGATCCTATTTTCTAATATAATAAAGTTGTTCTCACGACCAAATCAGCTGGGCCTGGGGAGGGCTGTGGGAAAGGAAGGAGCTGAAGAGGGCTGGGGGGAAGGCTGGGGCTTGGATCATGTGTGGAAGGCAAATAGGCTCCTGCCTTCCCCTATATCAGGCTTGCTCAACTTCAGCCCTCCTGCAGATGTTCCCCTACAACTCCCATAATTCCTGACTTAGACTGAGGATTATGGGAGTTGTATTCTAAAAACAGCTGGGGGGCTTAAGTTGAAAAGGCCTGCCCTACATGATCTGAGCCCAAAGAGGGCTCTACTGCTCATGTGCCCAGACAAGTGGTGTGGTGGTGACTGACATGGCAAATGAGAGATAGGGGAAAGGCAGTCGGATCACCAGATATCACACAACACACTGTGTGAACACGGTGGTACATTGAGATATCTCCCTGCTTCTTGGCCTCTCCTTACCCTGGCCCCTATGGCCAAGATGGCTGTCGGCAGCCTTGGAGAACCTGATGGCATCCCGATTGACCACATGACTAGGCAGTGAGGTAGGAGGTGTTTGCACATCCTCCTCAGAGGTGCACCTAGATAATTTTGGAGCTTGGACCTAAAGGCCTTTGGAGGCCCCCACGCTAGTCATGGAAGGCGGTCAGCAGCAGCCCGGATTCTGCTGTTACTGTGCCCCACAGCCCCACCCCCTGCATCTGACGTCAGATGCAGGGAGCATTTAGCCATGCCCCCTGTGTCTGACATCACATGTGTCTAAACATTGGTTTAGCTCCCAAATGGGGCCACACAACCCCGTTTGGGAGTTAGATCAGCCAGTGCTGTGTTCGCAGTGCAGCCGGGGCGACTCTTCCTGCCTTTAAAAGGGTGTCGCTCCATTTGGGAGCTGATGTCAGATGCAGGGGGCATGTCTGGGGTGTGAGGCGCAGTTCCTGAGTGGTGGCGGCCCAGGTTCTTCGAACCCGTTTGCTCAATGGTGGCTCTGCCCCTGCCCTCGCTGCAAGTTCAGAATAGTTCTTTAACACTTAGGTTCTTAACAAACCCCGCCACCCAGGACAGGCTAAAGAGGGTTTGGGGCCTGCCAGGGGGATGTGGAGGCCCTCAACTTTGGCCCTGAAGTCGAGGGGTAAGACCGCCTTTGATCCTCCTATCTAACTTTTAGCCTGGGTTTAAAACCAGGGCTACCTGTTGGGGGCAGGGGGAGCGTTGGGATCGGGAACAATCCCAGCACTTCACACGACCAGCCCTACCTGGGTAGCCCCATTCTACCCCTGGAGGTCTGGTCATGCGAATGACCTCAGGGCTTATAAGCAGCTGTCACTTGGAACGTTACTGCCTATCCTCTCCATGCAAGCAAGCTGCTTGTTTCACTGACATGAGGGAGCACAAACTGTAGGACTTAAATCATGCTTATGGCTACAGTTTCCTGCATTTTGACAGAATGACCAAAAAGTGGGGAGAAAATACCCTGCTTGCAACTTTCGTATCAATGGATAGATTAACTAAACAAATACCGAATTGGATTATACAGCCTGGATGACAGAGTGCAAATCAACAGTGCAAATAGGCTCACTGGTTATTAGTATTGATATTTCCTACAGCTTACCAATAACAAGAGGCAATCAGCTTTGGTAGCATAACAGTTGAAGCTGGCCTTGGCTGTGGGCTTTATATTTCCCATTTTGATGGGCAAAGTGTAAGCACCATTGCCGTTCATATCTGGTGATATTTGGCAGCTAACAAACAAGATTCTTCCCAGTTGGCCAGTGTCTGTACTCTTCTGAAGCTTCTGGGGAATATCATTCCCACGGGGCGGCCCTTTCATGAGGCAAGGTGAGCACTGTTCCCTCTAACAGGGATCCCCAGATGTTCTTCACTAAAACTCCCAGCATCCCCAGCTGCAGTGCCCTTTGGTTGGGAATTATGGGAGTTGTAGTCAACAACAGTGAAGGTGAGGTGGTCACTTCAGATGGCACATAACTAGGGTGCCAACTGGGTGGCAAGATACTCCCTGTGGCTGTTGGAGTATTCAACAGGGCCTATCTTAACCTTGCAAACTTTGGAAGAAGTGGGCGGGGGAGAGGGCTGCCCTCCTCTCCTTACACTCCTGAAAAGCTTACAAGAAGCATGAGGAGTGAAGAGGAAGTGTCACCACTTTCAAAGAGTCTGTTCTGAAAGGAAGGATTGGCCCCCAGTGGAACACTTCCTAGTTATAGTACTCAACAAACTAAAACTGCTTGTACAATTACTCCTGTCATAAGCAAACATTCCTATGACACACTGCAAAATATCTACTTTCCTAGGGGCCAGCTACTCTTGTCCATGGGTGGTAAATTCTCCATCCATCTCCTGCTGTTTGCCCTGGCATGGACCAGGCTGGGACCTTGCTGATGTCTGCAAAAGCAGCAGTGTCATGGGTAGACACTTCCCCTCTGGGATGGGGGAGCTGTTTCTGTCAGCTGCTCAGAGTTAGAACTCCTTTCGTTACTGGGCTTTTGGTATGATCAGGCATCGCTGGATGGGCAAGAATGGTTGGACAGCTCCATGCCCCACCTCCTGGTGTCTGATGGGGCCACAGCATGTGACATCACACCATCAGGCCAAGCACTGCACTGGATCCCTGGGAGGAACATGTGGGCATTTTCAATTAAGGGGCAAAATGGAAAGCAGCACACAGCATTTCCACCTACACACTTATACAGAAGGTGCCACTCTGCACATCCCCCTAGACAGCAACTCAGAGAATTAACTGCTCCTTCTTGACACAAACAGGGACACTGCAACCTCCAGCTAAGGGTTGTGAGTGGTACTCCCTGTAACAGAGATTCCCAGATTGACTACAACTCCCACAGTTCCCAGCAAAATGCCATTGCAGCTGGGGGTTAGGGGTGTGCACAAAACCGGAAAACCCGGTTCGTTTCGAGTAGAAACACACTCAAACCGAACCGGGTCCTGTCTGGTTCTATGCACACTATGTGTATAGGTTCTATGTGGTCATGATCCGGCCATGCAGAGGTCCATTGGGCATGTGCAGCGACCTCCAAAATGGTGACTGCCGCTGCAAGCAGGCCTGTAATGGACCAAAACTGGCTCATAAAGAGCCAAAAATGACCAGGGGGGGAGGGGGGACATCAGGACACACACACACACCCCGAGCCCGGCAATGGTGATAAGTCCGCCTATTTTTTAACTTAACAACAACAGCCCTATCCACCCCCAGCACAGTACTTCCAGTGACTGTTGCTGGTGTCTATCTTATGTTTCTTTTTAGATTGTGAGCCCTTTGCAGACAGGGATCCATTTTGTTTGTCTTATTTATTTGTTATTTCTCTGTGTGAACCACCCTGAGCCATGTTTGGAAGGGCGGTATAGAAATTGAATAAACAAACAAACAAACAAAATCCCGAACTGGCCCGAGCCCAGCCCAATGGTTAAGCCGGTTGCACATCCCTACTGGGAGCGATGGGTATTGTAGTCAACAGCATCTGGGAATCTCTGTTACAGGGACCACATGTTGTTGTTGTTGTTGTTGTTGTTGTTGTTGTTGTTGTTATTATTATTATTATTATTATTATTATTATTAATAATTCAATTTCTATACTGCCCTTCCAAAAATGGCTCAGGGCGGTTTACAAAGAGAAATAACAAACAAATAAGATGGCTCCCTGTCCCCAAAGGGCTCACATTCTAAAAAGAAACATAAGACACACACCAGCAACAGTCACTGGAGGGGTATTGTGCTGGGGGTGGACAGGGCCAGTTACTCTCCCCCTGCTAAATAAAGAGAATCACCACAGTAAAAGGTGCCTCTTTGCCCAGTTAGCAGGGTCCCTTCCATTTCCCCCCCTCCAGTGCCAGTTCTGTCAGCCAGCTTGGCCACTGAAAGAAGCATTCATGCCGTGGGAAACCAGACAGGTGGCACATCGCTACGGAGACAGGGCAGGAGTTCAGTAGCCTGAGGAGAATCCTCAACCCTGACCTAGGTTTAAGTGCCTCTCACATGTGAAGAACTAAATTGCCACAGAGGAATGAGTAGGTATACAGGTATATGCCAAGGATTATTATTTAATAACAATGCAGCCGGTCACTCAGCCTCTCCTGGATGCAGCTTCTTTGCTCAATCCTGGCTTCTTGAAGAAGCACAAGATGTCTGGGGCAGGCCAATTGGCTGCAGAAGCCAGGCAGACAGAGTTTGCGTGCCGTCGTGGTTCCCGCCCCCTGGGTCCTCAGTTGGTGTTTTATTTTTATTATTATTACTTTATTTAACATATTTTTTGTACTGCCCAAAACGTACATCTCTGGGTGGTTTACAACAAAATAAAAACAGAAAGTAAAACATTAGTTAAAACAAAACAAAAAGTTCAAAACATTAGAACAATTTAATTTTTTTAGCACAATATTTTAAAACAGCATTAAAACCATTCAAACAATATTAATTTGAGAGTTTGAGGTTAATATTTGTTTGAGAGGCAACTCTTGCCCCCTGCCCAGGAACAAAGTGTGGGTTTCAGTTGGTTGCCCTTTAGGGGGCTGTGTAGAAACATTTTGGGCCGCCATCAAATTGGTAGGTGATGGAGTCTTTGTGTCTAACCTCACAGGAAACTCTATAGTTACCAGGTTCCTTTCCTGGTCACAACTAAAGCTACTCTGCAGGACTTAGAGGGTTAAGATACTTTATTGATGAGCATCGGAAAGTATGCTGCCAGGGCATGAGTGGGGTGGAGAAGGCAAGGTCTCCGGCACACGTTTCAAGCAGCGGCTGGACCCGATCAAGGGCGTGCACACCTCATGTGCTGCTGCCTTCCTCAAAGGCAGGGTTTGGCGCAGGTGTGACAGTCTGGGGGCCCCAGACTCCCATGGAGGTCACCATCACCTGGGCAAGCCCAGGAAGAGGGAGCGTGGCACCCCACGGGGGTCTTGCAAGACTTGGGGGTGAGAGGTCAGTGAGATCTCGGCTCTCCTGAGAGCTGCATGGGTTGCATGCAGCTATATAAAGGAGGGCCCACTGATGATGAGAGGCAGAGCTGAGGGAAGAGTGGCTGGTGAATACCACCCTGGGAGTCAGAGCAGCCAGGCAAGCATGAGTGGAGAAGTGGGAAGAGGTGGAGCAACCTTCCCTCTCTGCCCTTGAAACTCCGGAGGCCATGCAGACTTCCTTCCCTCCTGATTGGGTGGGAGTGGCGGTAGCAAGCAGAGGAGGGACCCCACAGATACTTGACCTGGGAGCAGAGGTGCACCTAGGTAATTTCAGAGCATCATATTAACACATAGGTTCTTGAGGGCACAAACCACACTACCTGGGACAGACTAAAAAGGATTTGGGGGCCCTCAGGGGGTGTGGAAACCCTGAACTTCAGCCCTGAAGTCCAGCGGTAAGAGCACCTCTACCTGAGAGGGGTTTTACTGATCCGTTATTCACACCCCAACTCAGGTCACTAAAGATTTTGAGACACATCAGAGAGTGCCTGAATGGGGAAGAGGTAAGCTCTCTTGGGCGCATGTTGTCCACTTTGTTTCTCTGTGTAACTCATTGAGACTGGAAACTCAGTGAGGGAATAATAAAAAATATGGCATGTCAGGTACACTGAGGCTTTTTATCCTTCCCCTGCATTCTGGATAGACAGAGAGGGTGTGGTTGAGCCTGGAAGATGCTCCCAATTGCTCCTTCCACATCCAGATGTGGTTTTGAAATTTGAATATGAATTTCTTCTTGGGTTTTTAGATTCCAGAATATTAAATGGGACCATATTAAATCGTCCTGTTTAAAAAAAACACAACTCAAATGAGACGGGGCCATAGCTCTTGCATCAAAGAGCATCTGTCTTTGATGCAGAAGGTCCTGGGTTCAATCCCTTGTATCTCCAGGTAGTCTCCTGTCTGAAACCTTGAAGAATTGTTGCCACTTGGAGGAGACAATCTTGAGCAAGATGGACCAATATTCTGACTCAGCATAAGGCGGCTTTCTATATTCCAGATTACCAGATCTCATTTTTGAAGTGGAACATATGCATTAGGAATCTGTCATCGTTTTGTTCTTTTTTCCTGAATTTTATACAGAGTACTGTGCATGTGCAGTTTGCTATGACTTCCATTTCCTTTAATTCAGCCATGTCCCCCGCCCCACTATGTATGAATGCAATATGTGCAATATTCATACTCTGTATGTGCAATATGAATGTGCACATTATAAAACACTGCCAAAAAAAAGCATTCTTGGTGCAATCCTCTGTAAAATTATTCTTGCTTTTCTATGGATGTTTTACCAATGTGAAGGAACATAACCCTGAGTAGACCCTCTCCCGCAAGGATTCCTGGTTCAGCTGTGAATGCATATATGAGTGCACATGTATATATGATTGCACAAAAACTGCTTTTTTGCACTGTTTTATAAAACAACACAAGTGCATTGTTGATGCAAAAAAATGAGAAAGATGCACAAGAACTACAGAATGGAAAGCTATATGGTACTCATACTCCAGTTCCAGAATTAATTTTATCAGTTCTCCTAGTTAAGCCAGAGTTCAGGATGACTGGAATCTAGGGCAGAGAGAATCCACAGAACAGTAAAGGCACTGAACCAGGAACACAACCAGGTCATCACTGTCTCGCATTTGCTCACCTGGCTGGCTTATGAAATAGAAAAATGCCTGCAGCTATGTGCAACGGAAAAGCGATGAAACCAGGGACTGACATCTGACTAACGAAGTGCAGGTGCTACATGAGAAGTAGAGATGGGTTGGACTAACCTGGGTGGAGATGTGTGTGCAGATTTCAACAACCTCACTTCTCCTGGAGGCCCTCTGTGCCATCTGAAAATATGTTGCACAGTCCTCGGGGAAACAACAGGCTGGAACCCTAAGCATAAAAGGTTATATAGTTACATTGTTCCAGAGTAAGGAGTGAATCTCGGATATTGCTGGTGCATTGTTGCTATCCACTAGAGCCAGATGTAGGCAACATGTGGCTTTCCAGATGTTGCTGGGCTACAACTCCCATCATCCTCAGCTGTAACAAATTGTGGTTGAAGGGATGATGGGTGGTTCAGCAACATCTGGAAAGCCACACATTGAAGCCTCCAAGCCCTGGGTGGCCAGATTGACCACCCACTGCCAGATTGACCACCCAGATTGACCACTGCCAGATTGACCACCCACTGCCCGCTCTGTCATGGAGCTGGTGGGAGCTGCAAGGATCTGGAAGTTCCAGGTTGCCCCGCGCAAGCACGCGGGACATTCTGGAGATACCCCCGAGGCCGGGAGTTTGGCTGCAGCCTCCCAGCCAGGGGTCGACTCGTGTGTCACATGTGCAAAAACCAAGGTTAACGGAGTGCTTGCTCCATTAACCGTGTTTAAGGGGAGGGGGAGTTAGGCGGGCTAGCCGCCTTGGAACCACCGGGCTCCCCCCTGAGCCCAGTGGTTCCCACGATCAGTAGAAAGCGGGCTAGGCTCCCTTAGCCCACTTTCTACTGATCGTGAGAATAGCTGCAATGAATTGCATTATATTTTATATATTTCTCAAACAGTTGTAGTATATTCTGCATTATACTAGAGTCTTATAGTTTCCATTGTGATATACTGCAGTATGCACAACAGTATCCAGAATGGAACACGGGTGTGGAGGAACTGCCCTGCTGTGCTACCATGGGTGATGGATCCCTCTACTACCACCATGTGTGGAGGAACCACTACTGATCGATCTTTGTGACACCACGTGTGGAGGAATTACAGACTCCACCAGCCCCGTGATGTCTATACTTTACCGCTGCCAGCCTGCCACCAAGTAGACTTTTCTTTTCTATGGCTGTGTCTCCTAAAACAGCCCTTCAACCTTTGCAAAAAATACAAAAACAACAACAGTAAAGTGGAAAGGCTTATAGGTGTTGGGAGGAGACAAACAGAAAACAACTTCTTTTTAACTCAACAAGAAAGATTACTTTGGAAAAATATGGTCAATTTAAAAATATTAGCTTGGGTTTCTTTATATAGCATTAAAATAAAAATAAAAATGCCCAGTTACTATAAATGAACAAAAAGGAAGAAATAAGAGGTTTGTTGGGAAATACATCCAACTAATCTATCTGAACTCTTTTTTAGTTACCTCAGCCTTTGCAGCAATCTGGCCTGTTCTTGGTGCAATCTCAGGTCCTGGTCAGGTCCTGGAAGCAAGGTAATAGGAAAACCAGGATAGAAGTAGGAACATAGGAAGCAGCCATATGCTGAGTCAGACCATAGGTCCATCTAGCTCAGTATTGTCTACACAGACTAGCAGTGGCTTCTTCAAGGTTGCAGACAGGAATCTCTCTCAGTCTTATCTTGGATAAGTCAGGGAGAGAACTTGAAACCTTCTGCTCTTCCCAGAGCAGCTCCATCCCCTAAGGAAAATATCTTACAGTGCTCATATCTGGTCTCCCATTCAAATGCAACCAGGACAGACCAAATACAACCAGCTTAGCTAATGGTACAAGTCATGCTCTCCTTCTTCTGCATGATCCCCACTGCACGTAAAGGTCATCTGAGGAGGTCCATCTCCAGTTATCACCAGTTTGTCTGGTGGTGACTCAGAGGCGGGGCCTTCTCTGTAGCTGCTCCTGGGCTGTGGAATGCGCTCCTGGCAGAAATCTGTAATCTGAGTTCATTATTAGCCTTCAGAAGAGCTCTCCAAACCTTTGTGTTTGGTCTGGCCTTCCAGGGTTTTTAATTTCTTGTAAATATTTTTAACTTGCTTTAACCTGGTTTTCCATGGTTTTTAAACTATGTTGAATGTTTTAATTGTTACTTGTTTTATGGTGTTTTGTAGTCTTTGTTTTAACTGTTAATTGATTATAATTGTTTTGTTTTAATGTAAACCACCCTGAGCCATTTTTTGGAAGGGTGGTATAGAAATAGCACAAATAAATAAATAGATAGATAGATAAATAGATGAACAAACAAACAAACAAGACTGTGAGCTCTCTGAACAACCCTTCTATACACACACACAAATTTTCCTCCTAGACTTTTCAGAATATCCAATCAGCAAAACTCAAATTCTCTCCATTTTTCAAAACATAACCAGTAGAATTTAAACCTCCTTTTCCCTCCAGAATCAAACCAGTATGTTTCATCACCTACAAACTGAAATTGCTTCACAGAAGCTATGCACTTTTGACCCTATCAGCTCCTTTAACACAGAGAGCCTTTTCTCACGAACAGAGAAAGGGCTCTGACAGGGCAAGGGAAGGATGCCACAAAAAGCTTACCTCCCCTGCAGACAAGCAGGTCCTTGCCTCTGGGTGGGTGGATCACCTGTCCAGACCATCACCAGCTGCTGCAGGTTGCTCCAAGGGTTGGGGTGTTGCCTCACATCACACACACCACCCCAGAGCTCCAATAATGCACCGTGAGATTGTGACTAAAGCAGTCCCAAAATGAAGTGTAGCACACTTCACCAACCAGCAAGGGTTTATTATTAGATTATAAGCAGGGGGACAGTGTGCAATTGTTCTTATTCTCTATAAAACAGATTGCAAGAGAGAGAGAGAGAGTTTCACTAACCCGGCAATTCAGATGCAAGCAATACAATAAAGGAAAATAATTTCCCTCACGGTTCTAACTGAACTGGTCCCTATTCTTCTTACTCACAGGCTGTGGCCTTCCCATTTCCCCAGCAGCTCTCAGCCAGCTGTTTCCTCAGCGCACTCCTGGGACAGACCTAACAGAACAAAGCTTTCTCTTCTTCTGTGGGGAAGGTGCTGTGAAGGATTGCCCTTCTCAGTGTTCCAGGTACACCTTCCAAGATGGAAGGGCTCTGTTACTCTTAAAGCCCACCCCCTCCAGCATTAGAAAAATGCAACTCTGAGTTGAGGTGAAAAATGGCTCTCACAATGGAAAAGCTTTGCCCAAATGCCCCCCACCCTGAAAAACAGTGAAGACCTTTGGAGGTTTCCCACTATAAAATATATACTACCTTCTAGGAGATAGGAGAGATAAGTTATTGGGCTGGGAATAGTAGGATAAGTTGAGCTTTGTGAATAGGCAGTAAATAGGCCAAATTTCACTGAGATTAGCTTAGTGCTTTTTAATGTATAAAATAAGTGTAATTAAAGTGACCCATCACAGAAGTCAAGTAGAATTTTTCTGTCTGATTCTAACAGTGGGGTGTGGGCAGAAGAACACTGACGACGGAGAGAAATATGAGGTAATTTTTAGGCTGAGAGAGTCACTGTCTGCCTGACAGACAAGGGAAATTTGGGGGTGGGGAAGTAAAAGGATGCTGTAATGCTGGAGAGGCTTACTCAGAAGTAAGCCCATATGAACAGAAAGGACTTGCGCTAATGTATCCTGGCATGTATGTGACTCTGTGTGTGTGTGTGTGTGTGTGTGTGTACATACGTGCATGCTTGTGCTTAACATTTCTGCATATGTGTCTGTGTTCCTGTCTGTATGCATGTGTGCTTGTGTTTTTGTGGGTGTGTTTGCATGTGTGTTTGTACTGTGTAAATATGTATATGTTTCTGTGCATTTATGCTTGTATTTGGGTAGCATGTGCATACCTTTGTGTATGTGTGCATGTTTCTGTGTGTGTGTGTGTATGTTTGTGTCTGCATTCATGTGCTTGTGTTTGTGTGCATACCTATGCATGTGTTTGCAATTATATATATATATATATATTTACAAACACAAGCGTGTGTGTGTGTGTGTGTGTGTGTATATATATATATTTTTTCCCCCCCTGGGCATGTCCCTGTGTGTTTGTGTGTGTCTATATGTTTGTGTGACATGTGCACGAGTGCTTTTGGTTTGTGTGCATTGGTTTCTGAGTGTGTTATATGTGTGCTTGTGCCTGTGCATATTTCTGCATGTGTTTGTGTTGTGTGCAAGTGCACATGTTTGTGTATGCCTGTGTTTTTGTGTTGTACCCCTGCTAACTGAGCAAAGAAACACCTTATAAGGTGGTGATTCTCTTATATTTAGTGAGGGGAGAGCAACTGGCCCTATCCAACCCCAGAACAGCATCCCTCTAGTGGCTGTTGTTACTGCCTACGTTATGTTTCTTTTTAGACTGTGAGCCCTTTGGGAACAGGGGACCAGCTTATTTGTGTAATATTTCTTTTTCTTTGTAAACCGCTTTAAGAAGTTTGATTGAAGAGCAGTATATAAATATTGGTCATCATAGTTGTATGCATATGTTTGTGTTATTATTTACATTTTTTATTATTATTTACATTTTATATCCCGCTCTTCCTCCAAGAGCCCAGAGCGGTGTACTACATACTTAAGTTTCTCCTCACAACAACCCTGTGAAGTAGGTTAGGCTGAGAGAGAAGTGACTGGCCCAGAGTCACCAAGCAAGTATCATGGCTGAATGGGGATTGAACTCGGGTCTCCCCGGCCCTAGTCCTGCACTCTAACCACTACACCACGCGGTATGTGTACGTGTCTCTGTGAGCATGTGTTTCTGCATTCATGTGTGTATCTGTGTGTGTCAATGTGTGCTTGTGTCGGTTGTGTGTTTGTATTGCATGCACATTCATGTTTTTGTATCGCAGGCATGTGTACATTTGGGTTTTTTTTGTTTGTGTGTGTATTTGTGAGCGTGTGATTTTGATTCTGTGTGTGTGCCCATTTTCAAATTCATTCCATATATAGTTTCTGATTCTCCCCCACAGTGTTAATAACTACCCACTTGGCTTTCTCCCACCCCAACCACCCCGTCCCTTCTCCCCCTTCCCTGAGATTTCACTTTCCATAACTAATGGAGCAGGCTCCCTCTGCTAATTTCAGAGTACTGGCAAATATATTAGCAATCTGGCTTTATCCTCAAATAGGCCATGCTCTGTATAACTGCAATGTCCCTATCAGGGATACTGTAGCCGTTTTTTGTACAGAACATGGGGCTGGTCTAGAAGAGAGCCAGTGTGGTGTAGTGGTTAGAGTGCTGGACTAGGACCGGGGAGACCCAAGTTCAAATCCACATTCAGCCATGAAAACTAGCTGGGTGACTCTGGGCCAGTCACATCTCTCTCAGCCTAACCTACTTCACAGGGTTGTTGTGAGGAGAAACTTAAGTATGTAGTACACCGCTCTGGGCTCTTTGGAGGAAGAGTGGGATATAAAATGTAAAATGAATGAATGAATAAATAAATAAATAGAAGACCTTCAAGATCCTTTCAAACTCTAAAGTGAAAAGGTAAAGTGTGCCGTCAAATGGGTGTCAATTCCTGGTACCCACAGAGCCCTATGGTTTTTCTTTGGTAGCCTTTCAGCATTTTCCTATATCGCTGCTGCCTGGTATATGTGTTTCCCATAGTCTTCCCATAGTCTGGGAAACATAGCATCGGGGATTCGAACCAGCAACCCCTGGCTTGCTAGTCAAGCCATTACAATTCTGTTATTCTCAGTGTCTTTGTTAGTACCTGACAGGTACATTTTGCACAAGTCCTTTTATATTTTAATTTTTAATTTTTTTCAGATGAACCTTCTTCAGCCATTTCAAAATGTTTACACTTTCAAGTGGTGCTTTTAATTAAATCCACTTTATATGGATGAGTGATATCCCTTTCACACAAATTCTGCTTCTGCAAGCATCCGCAAACAGAAAGCGCCCCCCTCCATTCCAGCCAATGAAATAAAATAGACCAGTTTGCAATTTAGGAACATAGGAAGCTGCCTTACACCAAGTCAAACCGTTGGTCCATCCAGAGGACTTTGAGAGGCCTACCCCCCACCCCGGCTGCAATATTTTTAACACATGGGTTCTTGAGGGCACAAACAGCAACTGAACTCACAAGAATATAAACCAGGTATATTTATGCAGATTTGCATTATAAGAAACATTCCAACATGCAACTTTACATATTCCCATCCCACACATTTCGTTCCCCACTCCTGTCTCTGAAGCAGAGGTCATGCTAGGTTGCCTGGTGCAGCACAGCTGGTGTACCACACCACCTGGGAAACACTAAATAGGATTGGGGGGGGCTGGGGGGGGGAGGCCCTGGACCTTCACCTGGAAGTCCACCTCAGGCTCCCTCTAGCTGAGTATTGTCAACACAGACTGGCAGCGATTTCCCGGAGATTTCAGGCAGGCAAGAGTCTCTCTCAGCCTTAACGGAGATGCTGCCAGGGAGGGAACTTGGAACCTTCTGCATTCAAGCATTCAGATGCTCTCCCCAGAGTGGCCCCATCCCTTAAGGGGAATTTTATTTATTTATTTATTTATAATATTTATTTACTTAAAATATTTATATCCCACCCCGCCAGTGCACTACTGCTCAGGGTGGCTCACGACAATAAGATAGACACAGATACAATATAAGTAATAAATCTGTAAGTAATATCTTACAGTGCTCACACATGTCTCCTGTGCAAATGCAAACCAGGGTGGACCCTGCTTAGCAAAGGGGACAATTCCTGCTTGCTACCACAAGCCCAGCTCTCCTCCTCATTTCTAAAGGGCAGTGTGTGGCGGGGGGGGGGGGGGCGAGAATCCAAGTCAGTATTACGGTGCTTGAGGTTTTTAAAGTCAGAATCATTTGTTGATGGGTGCTTACAAAATATGAAGGTGAGGGCGGGGAAAAAGAATTATTCCGAGCCAGTTTCCAGGCAATGCAAACAAAAACATTTAATAATGTAATGTGGAAAGTTGGGGGGGGGGTCTGGTGCAGAAAGGGGGGGTTAAAAAAAAAAGCAAGCCTGTGTCTTTAATTTTCTTAGTGAAAGAAGTGAGCCTGCATAGCAATGACAGCTTCACTTGTTCGTGCCTTTAATATGTGATCTGTTTTCTCCAGTGGAGGGCACTCAGTGTATCGCAAACTAGAACATTAGCACCAACAAGCGCCTCGGCATCCTCCTCGCCGCCTGAAAAGCCTTCTGAATGAGAGGAGAGCAGCTTCTTCTCGGCACAGCTACAAAGCATTCGCAGCCTGACCAGCTCCATGGATCCAAGGCGCCTGGCCGGCTTTTGAGAGGGGGCTCGTTTCTCCTGGAAGGCCTGCTGGCATCCCCCGGTGGAGGGGATGGGTCGCTGTGCCTGCGGATGGCAAGAGGCAGCAGCCGAATAAGAAGGGATGCTCAAGAGCTGGGGAAGGTGTCTGTCTTCCTCCCTGAGAAGTTGCTTTACCTTCAGTCTCCAATGTGCAGCCTGCCAGTTGATGCTGCTGGTCCCCTGCTGATGTGCAGGATGGCTCTCAGAGGCTAACCGCCCCCCCTTCCTCCTCTTGTCCCTCTGCACCCCCACCCCCACCATCCCCATTCCCTAACCCTTCCCTCCCCCCCACATCTCCCCCAAATTCTCCCTCGTCCTCTCTCGGGAACTTTGTCTGGCTTCCCAGCATTTGACGCCGGATGGCACTGAAGTCAATGGCCACTGAGCTTGGGTGACATGGACATTGTGATGGTTTAAAGAAAGAGAGTGGCTGGCTGGAGAGCAGTGGGGAGAAGCCCAACAAGAGGAAACCCACCCCCCCCCAAAGGGAAGAAGCAAAACAGCTGGAAGGAAAGGGGGGTACAGTTGTGGATCAGAAAAGGATGGGTAAGTGAACTTTTCCTGTTTCCTTAGAAGGGTTGCAGCTGTCTCTGTGCATGTTTTTTTTTAAAATACATATATTTCCCAGGGCTGATAGCTGAACAAGAGAAGGGACCTTCTCTAAACATCACTAGTGTATTCTTTTGCCTGGTGACTCACTTGCTATTATATTTTTAGATCCTGCTTTTCCTTTTTTCCTGTCCCTTCCTCTCTCTTTTTTGTCCCTGCAGTGTTTCTATATGTAATTAATAACGGTAATAGGCTACACATACATCCCAGAACAGCCCTGCTTCTCTTTCTGCCTCACTTCCCGATGGCCTTTCTGGTCACACAGAAGTACCCAAATGCATCCCCATCAAGGCTTTATCCAGTTAAGCAACCTTTGGAGGGCATCTGGATCCTTAACCCTTTGCAACTTGCAGGGAGGCATAGGAAGGAAGGGTCATTTGCTATGGACCTGGTTTCTGAAGGGCTGCAATGAGAACTGGAAAAATAAATACCCCACAAATAGCTGCTAGATCTCCGACAGTCATTTACTAGTCTTTCCCCTCCTCCTCAACTGTGACAGGTTTATATTTTTCCCTCCATCTGTAAGCTGGAACATATTTTTCCTCGGCTGCCACTACTGGCATACAGGCAATAAGAAAGGATCAGAATTTAAATTAAAAACCTCACCATTAAAGTGAAAAAGATCAGAGACAGAGTCAAAAGCTCTTTAGACTCAGAAATCCTCCCCGCCCCACTCAGTTACCTTTTGGTTTCAAACAGGAACATTGGTGGGGGGGGGGATACCTGCGTGTTTTTCATCTCTGCCTTTCTCTGCTCCCCTTTCTCCCCCACTTCGTAATAAAGCTATTCTTTATTGCTGAGGGGATAATAGCTTTTTAAAAAATCTGATCGAAAGATACAGTTGAATTGTCAGAAAGATTTCAACTCTGGGAAAAGCCACCAGCTCAAAGATTATTATTATAAGGTCTGGAAAAGTTGCCCCCCCCCTGCATTCTTTAATGAGCATACATGCATGTATGTGCCGGCTAGATTTCCCGAGACCTCTGCCCACAGTTATTCAGCAAATGTGGGGAACGTGGGCTGCATCTACTTTGGAGCATGAAAGGACAAGAAGTTGCCTGGCATGAGGGGAAAAAATGCAAAATATTAAAATGGGTAGGTGTGAGAAAGGGACAGAGGGGAGATTTGGAAGCATCTCAGTAAGCCTTGCACTCGTGCTGCTGTCAGGATGCCATTCACGCCTAGCTTAAATATTATTCTGTGAACATCTGTCGATAAAATATATCGAGACAGATCTATATGAATACACACACAAACACACACACACAACTATATATTTAAAACATACCTGATAGGGGAAACTGTCATTATCGATATATAAACAATTCTATATGATGATAGGCTATGTATCTGTAATGCCCAAAATTTCCTTATGCCATTTAGCCCATCATCCATCAATGTGGGATTTTATCAGAGACTTTCTACGTAATGCCCAAGATATGGCTCACATTTACCTTCTGCATACCTGGGATATGTTTAGCATATTTGAAGGAACCCTTCCTTGCACTCCGTCTCAAGAACATGCCACCCAACACAATTTTCCCTGGGGTGGAATTTCCTGACTCCTACTTTTTTCATGCCATCGACACATTTTCCACGTCAGTCACATTTCTGTTGCTCGCCCTTCTCTCATGAGAGGCCAAGAGGATCTGCACTGCCAAGTTGGTTTATTTAGAGACCTTTACTTGCTCAGGAAGTATTAACAATCTTGGAGCACAGGCTCATTTTCCTTAGAAAGGCTACATCACAGTGACTTGACAAGTATGTTTATTGTTAAAACCTCAGCCTCCCAGTGTTAAGAATGTTCTGGCTATGTAGCATGCTGATGATCATAGGAATGAGTCAAAAGCTGGTGGGGAGGGCTTTTCATCTTTTTCTGTGATCATAAATAACACTCAGGGAATAGAATAACTACCATGTGGGGGTGTATATGGGCTGGGGAGGGGGGAAGGCGAAACAAGGGGCAGAGCGACAAACATCTGCATACAAAACCAACAGAAAAACAGCAGCAAGAAGGCAAACAGGTTGTCTTGGATTTGGCCATACTTGCTTTGTGCTGTTAGACATCCCATTGACAAGTAATGTGTTGCTGATTTACTTGAATGGCTTCACAATGCATGTTTGTCTTCTTCATGTTGTAGGTTTCCATGTAATTAAGCAGCTGAAAGGCATGCGTGCGGTGTTCGTGCTCCTTCCTACAGTGCTGTTTGTAACACTGACAGGGGCTCAGAGAGCTTGCCCCAAGAACTGCAGATGTGATGGCAAAATTGTGTATTGTGAATCTCACGCATTCAGAGACATCCCTCAGAACATTTCCGGAGGGTCTCAAGGCTTGTCGTTACGGTACAACAGCATCCAGAAGCTTAAGCCAAATCAGTTTGCAGGCCTTCACCAACTCATATGGCTGTACCTTGACCATAATTACATCAGTTCCGTAGATGAGGATGCCTTTCAAGGCATCCGCCGGCTGAAGGAATTAATTCTAAGCTCCAACAAGATCACCATTCTGCAGAACAAAACATTTCATCCGGTTCCCAATCTCCGTAATCTGGACTTGTCATACAACAAGCTGCAGATTTTGCAATCTGAGCAGTTTAAAGGTCTTCGCAAGCTCTTGATCTTGCACTTACGATCAAACTCCTTGAAAACTGTTCCAATCCGTGTTTTCCAAGATTGCCGGAATCTTGATTTTCTGGATTTAGGCTACAACCGCCTACGGAGTTTATCCCGCAATGCCTTTGCTGGCCTCTTGAAGCTAACAGAGCTCCACTTGGAGCACAACCAGTTTTCTAAGATCAACTTTGCTCATTTTCCACGTCTCTTCAATCTCCGCTCCATTTATTTGCAATGGAATAGGATCCGGTCCATCAGTCAAGGTTTAACATGGACTTGGAGTTCCTTACACAACTTGGATTTATCGGGGAATGACATTGCAGGGATTGAACCTGGGACATTCCAATGTCTGCCCAATCTGCAGAAGCTCAATCTGGATTCCAACAAACTCACCAACATCTCTCAGGAGACTGTCAATGCCTGGATTTCTTTAATATCCATCACTCTGTCTGGAAATATGTGGGAATGTACTCGAAGCATTTGCCCTCTTTTTAATTGGCTTGAAAACTTCAAGGGAAACAAGGAAAGTACCATGATCTGTGCAGGCCCTAAGCATATCCAGGGTGAGAAAGTGAGCGATGCTGTTGAAACTTATAACATCTGTGCCGAAATCCCAGTTGTGGTCACTGAAAGGTCCTACCAGGCACCTAAAACTCCACAGAGGCCTATCTTTATTCCAAAACCTACTCTTCCCAAACTGGAAGACTACCAGCCAACGTCTTTTACACCAAGCCCTTCTCCAGAATTCCCAACCTCTGGACCTGAGCCAGAGTATGAGCATGTTTCCTTTCACAAGATTATTGCTGGAAGCGTTGCCCTCTTTCTTTCCGTGGCTATGATTTTGTTGGTCATATATGTCTCATGGAAGCGCTACCCAGCTAGCATGAAACAGCTCCAGCAAAACTCTCTAATGAAGAGACGCCGGAAAAAGGCCCGAGAGTCTGAAAGGCAAATGAACTCCCCTTTACAGGAGTATTATGTGGACTACAAGCCGACAAACTCTGAGACCATGGATGTATCGGTTAATGGATCTGGACCCTGCACGTATACCATTTCAGGCTCCAGGGAATGTGAGGTATGAACCATGATCCTCCTAAATCCATTTCTGCTGCTGGGAAGGAGAGGTAAATGTTTGAAGCTCTTGAGGTGTCTCTAATCACTAGAAAGATTAATGAGCCTTTTTGCTTTTGGGTTTGCTCAGTGTGAAAGGTTATTTAATTAAATTACAGCAATCAGGAAAGTGACGGTGGTTATTTTCAACCATTCAGACTCGAAAGGGGCTCGTTCAAGGATGAGATGAGGTTGGAATAAACAGCAATGATGAAGGCATTTAGGCCTCCAAGCCATTTTACACTGGCATAAAGTGGCTAGTTTCACGGGCATTATTTCTGCCATGTCCTTGATGTAAAGGGTGAGGTGAATAAGGCCATACTCTGTTATAGCTATATAGTGGATCAGACTGAGTATGCAACACATTCTGGTTTTGCCTTGGGGTCTGTCCAAAATCCCGTGGCTTTTCTGAACTATTCCAAATGAATTACCAAGCTAAGGACTTTATAAACTTTTTCTCTGCATTTTTGTCCTAGTTCTGCAGTGCATGGAAGCATGTCCATTAAAATCCCCATGGAACGTAAGGAAGGAGCAGTGTTTAATCCTTTTTGAAGTGTAGTGTTAAAGGATTTAAATGCATGTTTATTCCTTTTGGGCTGAAATTGGGGCCTTAAAAAGTTGAACTTTCTATTGGCACTTATTAGTAGATTTAGACAGCATCTACATAGCTCGTGTGTCAGTTTTCAGACCTGAAATAAGCAGATGAGAACTCCATTTACTCTGAGCCCCTCTATGTCTGGTGGTAATTTTGGTTCACGCTTGTACAGTATCTGTTGGTAGAGAGAGCCATTGCTGTCTGCAGAACCAGGGAAGACTGGGTAATAGAATTAGGACCTACAGCTTTGTAGGGAGATGTTGCACATTCTTGGGAGGGAGGAAGAGTACTGATACTGAATTTGTCAGTGCATATTGGCATTGTTGCACTCAAAGGTTGGAGAACAAAGTTTCTCCCATGTTGAATGACTGTAGGATCTGGAGTCCCACTGATTGTGTTGCACAATGACCTAAACCTGGAACCCAAACCTGGAACCCAAACCTGGAAGGCTTCAAATTAATATTATATAATTAAACTTTATACCAAAATCTGCCAAGATATGATGGTTTCAGTCTGCAGCTAGAAATGACTGCCAAAGGGGGGTTCTACTTCAGAGCGATGTCCATTTGTATACAACACAATGGAGGTACCCAAGATGTAAATAAGATAGACACACTCTGAGATGGATTTATGTGACTATACTGCAACTGAGTCTCATTTGGCTTCTCATGTCACTATACTTATCGGCTATACAGTATGTACTCCAGTAGAATGGCAATGTGAATTTCAGCCATGAATTTCTTCATTGTGGTGGTCATTCTTTTTGGCTTGGATTTGTATATCCTTGAATCAAAAATTAATGGGGATACTTTACAATTTCAACAGGATTCAGTGTCCCTAGTATGGAATGAACTGGAAGGTGAAATGTCTATTCAAATATTTAATTTGTAGTATTTTTAATTAGTGTCTAATTGACAGACATCTTTGCCCTCTTCTCCCTCACATTGTATGTCAATCTATCTTTACTTAGATTAACTCAGAGATGGAAACCTACAAGTTCCCATTAAAGCCGCCTGAGCTCAGTGAATTTCTCAGTGTGTGCTTATTGGGACTTAGATAATGCTCATAGTGCATGTTAGATGCTGTGCTTGACTATCACTGCAGTCTAAACCTCCTCAGTGTCAACAGAATAAGAGATGGAGGGAGATGGAAGGAGTAGGAAGGGCTGTGGTTTTTTTGGTCCATATTGAAATGATTCTTGATAAAACATTCCAAATTGTAAGAACAGAAGGCTGATCCCACTATGTCATAAATGAATGGGAGGATAAGCATTACCAATACGTTGTTTTCTGTTTACACATGACTGCTTTGCTAAAGGGAAGTATAATTGAAGCAGAGTTTAAAGACCATTTGCCCTTCTCAGTGGCAGTAATAAAAGATGGCAAATGCAATACAGCCTTTGACAGCAAGTGCTAAAACCTTATCATAGATCTTGGAAGCAACGATAAGAGCAGGCCAGAATGCTGGCAAACAAATTATAGATGGACGGTTGATTCCACAGAGTCAAGAACATTTAATTCAAATGTACGTAATTAGATGTTTGCGTTTCCCTTAAGTGTACTGATCTAATCTGAAGAGAGGAGAACTACAAACAAATGGTGACTTTTGCAAAACTACAGATCTATGAGATTTGGGCAGTAGATAATTGTGTGATGTGTTTTCTCATATGTACAGTAAAGCAGTGTGAATTGGGTGGTCAGTAAATCTGGGTTTGGGTCCAAACTTGGCAACTGGCTTAGCCAATGATGATTCATCATAAAGCATGTGTTTCTTGGAGAAAACTTTAGAAAGGTCAAGGATGCATAGCAAGGATCTCTAGTCAGTGAAGAAGAACACACAAGGGAAGGAGAGCAAACAAACAAACAAACAAACAAACAAACAAACAAACAAACAAAAGAAATGGGTGCCAGCCTGCACTGAAGGAACAATGGATAGTCGCCATTTATGGTAGCAAGTCATGAGCTTGGACATCCAGCACCTAAACTAGGAGGTGAGGTAGCCCGGTCTCAAGGTTTGACTGGAAGTTTCAGCTTCCTTCTCAGGAGTCATCTTCAAAAACCACTCAAGGGAGTACAAATGCATGGACATCAGGAACATAATTGGAAATGTTGGCTCCACCTCAAACTGTGTGCATTGACCTAAAGGCCTGCACAATGCTTACAGTCTCTCGGTACAATCTATACCCTGCCTTTTTATAGTCTAGACATCACACATGCATATTGTACATGCTTAGGCTCTGTACATGCATGGAGGTCAGAGGCAGGGTCAGTAGACACCAGAGCTATTCATACGCAAGGCAAAACAGGGCTAAGGAAGCCCAGCTCAGATGCTGTGCTTGACATGTGCTTTGCTGGCACATCTGAACTACCAGGATCCATGTGGCTCCTGCAACTGGTACAGCAAGAAACTCACTTAGGGAGCACACCGCTTAGCCCAGGTTTGGAGTGCAAGTGTGCCCAGAAACTGGGCTAATTAATTGTGTGTCACAAGTAATCAATCAATCAATCTTTTATTATGGTCAGAGACCAGCATAAAATTGATACAGGTTAAAAATTACATGTTATGTGATGTTGTTATGATGATATCATGGTACAAACTTGACAAGTCTAAAATTAAGGATGACTGCAATTTAAAAGGCAAGTTAAAATACGTATTAGTACATAACATCAAGAGGCTAAAACTAAGAATGATTGCAGATTAAAAAGTTAAATAGATAGAATATACTCGTTAAGACTAAATAAGTTAAAAACCTAAAATTACTAAAGCTAAAATTGATAAAATAATGATAAAATAATGATACAGCCTCCCAGCCAGTGTCGGGAGAATCCCTGTGATGCACCACACTCTTGTGCAGTGCATTATAGGACTCCTGGGAAGTCATTTTAGGCTGGGAAGATGCATCACAGCCCCCAACCCTCCACATGGCCAGCAGTGGCTGGCAGTCATCTGGGTGTGTGATCCACTGCCCAGCAACGAAAAAGGAGATGGTCTGCAGGGGAGGTACACACTTCAAGATTTCCTCCCCTCACCCCTTTGAGCCCTTTCTCCTGATCGTGAGAAAGGGATAACTATTTCATTCCTCCTCACCAACATAGTCCTATTACTTGAATTGTCATCTGAACAGGGCTAGTGTCTTCACAGGATTGACTAAACTGATGGAGAATGAACACAGGACATCAGGAGGAAATCGTTTCAAACTCGAACCAGCCCCCTTTTGTGGGGGGCAGTCTGGCTCGAGCACAAACCAGTCAAACCACCCCGGTTCGAATCAAACTGGGTCTGTTTGAAATGAATCAGGTCCTATTTGAACCAGTTCTGCATACCCCTATCTGGCTCCACATTGACCTACCAGGCACAGCTAGGCCCTGCCCCTACACCAGGCTCTACCCACAAGCCATAAAGCACCACCCTTTTGCTTTCATGCTCCAGTCCCTGATTCTCAGGGTCTGAGCTTCAGATGACCTAGCAGCTCTGCTAAGACGGTTATATAGTGTTCCCTGGGTACTGAAATGTTGGAGTGGGCTTGATAGATTGCTTTAGAAACAAGGTGAAGTTGAGCCCTCTGCCAGTGGAAATAAAGAACTGTGTTCAAATTCCACAGTGTTTAGCATCCTGTATTATGCCTTTCAATCTGAGGATTAATTTGCTTAACTGACAAATATCTGAAGCATGTGTCCTGGAATTGTTCCTAATACTGGCATAAATTAAAACCTGAATATGATATTTAGAGTGAAAATAACTTTCTAACATTTAAGAGAATGCTGTTATAGAATTCAAAGCAAGTATCACCAAAGCAACAACAACAACAACCACAGTAAGGAAAATTGGGTGGCTCTGATATTCTTGTTACTACCAAGGCACAGCAAAGACTAAGGGGAAATTGGAAAAGATGAAGAAACCCTTACTTTCTCATGGCCTTTGAGCCTCGTCTTCCATTTGATAGAGGAAATATATTCTAAATGAAAATCTCTTCATTCAATTTCAGTTGATTCACAACTGCAGCATCTCTATTGCAACAGTTAATGAAATGTTTTCATTAGATCAAATCACAGGCTCAACTGGCCAAAATCTTCACTCTTCTGAAGTCTTAAATCTTGTCCACAGTCTTAAATATGATGTTAAACAGACAGTTGTAAAAGAAATCAGGTTACTCTGGGCAGGGTAGCCAGTTCACGCCCTCCAAACATTTACTGAATGTATGGAGTGCTTGTTGAAGGTGACTACAGGGGGAGAGCATCCAGTAGGGTGAAAGAGCAGCCATGGAGAACACCAATCCCATCCCACGGACCAGAAACTAATAGGTCTGGAAGGTAGTGACGCATAGAAGGCAGGGTGGGTTTCAGCACCTCAGACAGCTCCTGGAACAAGTTGCTCCAGCAGCAGTCAGACTGAGCTCTTCAGTACTTATGGGCTCAGGCTATAACTCTTGGCCTCCACCTCCCTGCTCTGAGAGTGGAAACGTTAAGGGATAGATTTCTGGCCCAGAGTCTGGCACAACTCTTCTCTTGCTGATCCTGTTCAAAGTGCTGGCATGCAGACACCACAGTGTGCAATGGTATAGGAGCGATCAGCTCAACAGGGGGCTCAGGTTCTGAGGCTACTGTTTCAGGCTCTGAGCATCTGTTTTCAGAGTCTCCAACCTTGGGGTTCTTGCAGATTCTGGCCCAGTCTTGGTCTGGTGCTTATCCTGCTTTCATGGTATCAGGATCAGAGTCTTTGCTCAGGGCAGGGGTCACAACAATACCTCTGCAGGCATCCTTGCCACCTGAACTTCATCCTGGATGGTTTAACAAGAAGACATAAAGGCTATTCTCATGACCACTCAAAAGCGGGCTAAGGGAGCCCAGCCTGCTTTTGACTGGCCATGAGAACCACCGGGCTTGCGGCTCACCCGGTGGTTCAGCAACGGCTAGCCCACCTAAACACTCCTACCCTAAAATGAGGTTAGTGGAGCAAGCACTCTGCTACCCCACTTTCCTGGTTATGAGTCACCATGGCGTGGCTCCTAGCTGTGGCAACTCACAAGGAGACCCCCTACCAGGAGGCTAAAACAAACCTCCTGGAGTTGGGGGCTCCCCAGAATGCCCCACACACTTGCACAGGGCATTCTGGAACTTCTAAGGGCCGGGTGACCCCTGATCCCCACTGCCCCAAATGGCTCCATGATGGAGCCAGTAATCATGTGGGTGGCCGATCCAGCCACCCAGGGATGTCTGGATGCTTGTCTGCTGGGAGAGCGAGTCAAGCGCGCTCTCCCAACAACCCTCCTGCAGGCTCTCCACACTACTCGTGTGGAGAGCCTTATTCTCTGTGCATTGTAGGGATCACATATGACCTAAATAATCAGAATTCTGTTCTACTATTGTTGCATCTAGTCGCATTCCTGTATATCTTGCCCTTCATCTAATACTCATCACAACTCTCAAGCACCCTTCATTGTGAAGAACATCCAGAATTTGTTCTTTTTAGTTTGTGGAGGCCCTTCTGTCTGCATTGCCTTTTCAAGTTAACACTTGCTCACCTAACCCTTTCAGCTTCTGAACACTTGGAGCTGCTTTCAGAGAATGCTGTGTGCCTCCCATGAAAATAATCTAAGGGGAATAACTGTCTGATGCTGTACTTAAGCACCTGTGATTTCAATGGGGTGTAGGCAATGTTTAGGATTCTCCAGATTATTCTTTGGGGCTGTAATCACCATCCCCTGCAAGTGGAGCAGAATGTAGAACATCTCTCAACACTAGCCAGACTAGTCTCCAGTTCCATGCAGGGAATTTTCATTTTTAGTGTGCTCTTGAGCTGAGCACTACATCTTGCCTTCCTGCATGTGAGAGGCCTCTTCACATCTCACCTTATGGTATCCATCCGCTCATCCTTGCTTATGCTGCTATATATAGAAGGGGCTTGGTTTAGAGGGATGGACCTGCTGACATGTAGGGCCCTTGGTACAACAGAGAAATATGATGATCATCTAATAAACGCTGGCTTCTTATGGTAAGCTATTCCACATTCTGTTATACTTGCATGAAGTGCAGGCTTGTGATCCGACAGCATAATCCATACGTTAAGCACTAAGTCCCTTAACACTGACCCTTGCCTTAGTTATCACAGACTACAATTTGTACACTTATGGCCGCACTCAGACATAATGTGAAACTGGAGTTTAAAACAAGCCTGTACATCCAAATGCAGTAAATTCTGGTTCTATGAGGAGAGTGACCCTAGGTTTGCTTTTTGAAACCCCAGTTTGTACCCTTGGGTTATAGTGAGTTTCACTACCCCAGTCTGAGGTTGAACGCAGCTTGCATTATGTCTGCATGCGGAACTGTAGGCTGCATTCCCTGTAATTGAAGCTCCTCCCTCTCTCCAGCCATGATTGGCTGTGCAGGCTGTCCTTCATGTAAGAAGGAAGCCTGCATACCCAGTTGCCCCTCCTCTCTGCACCCTTGCTGTCTGCAGGCTTCCTGTTCTCCGTTATGTCTAAATTCTGACAGGAGTGGGGTGGGGTGGGGAGCAAAACCATGTACATGCTGCTTTCGTTCCCCAACATTGGACCCACGTTTCCATGTTACATACAAATTTGGCCTATATCTAACTATGATTAGCTGCTAACCATGGTTAGCATTAATGCTAGTCATAGTGAGTTCTGATTGGTGAAGTGGAGACCACAGAACACCTGATCCTGAGGTGTAGATTTTATATTGAATTAAGGGGAAAGCTTCTTTCCCCACTGCTAATTCATTTTAATTCTAATTGTCCCTCTGGTAGGGACAAGGTTCTTTTTTTGGTTGCTGCCAAGTCAGAGTATGTTTACAGGAGGGTAGCAAAATTCTTATTTATAGCAAGTAAGATTCGATTTAGAATGATGGAGGGACAGGATGCTGGGTTGTGCATTTTAGATTGACTGGTTTATTTGAATGGAATTGGCTATATGTGCGGTACCGGAAGCCATTAATGTTTTATCCATTTCATGTTAAATGTATTGTATCTATTTTATGTATTTATTCTTGCTGTTGTTGGGTTTTTTTGTATGCTGGCCTTGGGCCGAAATAAACAACAACAATACAACAACAATAGTGAGTTCTGACAGTGAAAGGGAGAAAGTGCCTGCACAAGGATCCTCTGCACACATGCAGAAGCCAGGGCCATGCTGCTGTCCTGCCAGGATGCCGGGCAGAGGGCATAGGATTCCGGGTGGAGTGCCGCTGATTGAGGCAGCTTGCAGGTGCTGCCCTCATAAGCACCTGCTGATTTATTTTAAGAGGTGCCTCTCACTGCTGCCCCAGTGCTACCCTCACTGGCTGCTCCTTCTAGAAGTCTCTGCCATAAGGAACACTGCCTAGGAGTGCTTCCAGTCTCATAAGCATGGTTAGATCAGCCAGTGTTGAGTCAGTACTGAACAAAGAGATGATGAAGAAAGCAGGGCATATGCAAACGTGTTCGCAAGACTTGAATATTGGCTTTTGTATAGTTGGTATACAGAGCAGGTTCGAAATGTCAACAATCAATAATCATCCATTTTCTTTTCACCAGTCAGGATGATATCCTGGATATTATTTCTTTGTCTTCTATTAGAGTTGAAGAACTAGGGAAACATTAAATACCTGCTATAACAATCATAAGGCAGTGCTGAAATGCAAGAGTCTGCCTGAATTTACCATTCTTTGTCTCCATAGCTACTAGGTTTCACTTGTGAAAAGGGCAGATATGCACTATGTGATACTTAGACATTGGGAGGTAGAGGGGGGAACTATTCCCTGGTATCTTAAGCTTAAAAATTTGTTTCACAATAGGAAGAAGTGGGAATGGGGGCTCTATATTCTTTTAAATAATTAAGCTGTTGGACAAATGTACCTCTGGAAGGATTCATATCTTGTAAGATGGAATCATAATTCAAGTCCGTCTCCTAGAGGGATTGCCCCATTCATTGTACTTAGATGGACTTCTACAAAGCAGAAAGATTTAGAAGGCAAAAATGAAGTTCAAGGTCTCATAATGCATGAGCATTTTAAAGAACATCTTTAAGTTCAACTGTGTGTGCACGCATGCATGCACAATACACACATACACATGTACATGGGATTTTTAAAAATCCTTTTTAAAGGAACAAAGTGTTACTAAATGTCCTAAGCAACTGAAAAAAAATTTCTTCCTGGCTGTTTCATTGGCTTGATGGTTGGTTTTAAATCCTTAAAGTTGTGCTGTCAAGTCGGTCTTGACTCCTGGTGACAACAGAGCCCTGTGGTTTTCTTTGGTGGGTGGGTGGGGTACATTGACATTTCCCGCACAGTATGAGATGATGCCATTCTGTTTATTTATTATGATTGATTGATTGATTTAATTTATATAACACCTGGCTTCAGAGGCTCTAGGTGGTTCATAAAAATAAACACAAGAAAAACAAAATAAAACAAACCTTTTAAAACAGGAATTTAAAAATTTAAAGCATTCAGAGAGTACTACAAGCCTGGCTGAAAAAAATGTGTTGTAAGAGCTCTTTTGAAGGTTGGCAAAGATGTTAAGCCACAAATGTCTACTTGGGATGTAGGGCAAGGCAGCATGGGGCCTCCACTATGACTGGACTTTCCTGAACTAGTATAAGAACAAACAAATTTAATTTATGTATGTACTGAAACCACAGGCTTGTAAATGAACAGAGTAAGCACCTTTTGCCTGATAATAATTCCAGTGCAAAGTTGGATGTCTATTCAGATCACCATGCAAAGCTTCTGTATACATGGTAAAGCTAAAGAGTGCTGTTGAGTCAGTGTTGACTCCTGGCGCCCACAGAGCCCTGTGGTTGTCTTTGGTAGAATACAGGAGGGGTTGACCATTGCCTCCTCCCATGTAGGATGAGATGATGCCTTCCTATATTGATATAGGAATTGATATATATTGATATATATTGATATATGATATATATTGATATAGAAATTGATACATATTGCTACTGCCTGCTATAGTCTGGGAAAAACCTATATCCTATATCCTATATACCTATACCTAGTCTGGGAAACATACCCGTGAGGATTTGAACTGGCAACCTCTAGCTTTCTAGTCAAGTCATTTCCCGCTTTGTTTCAATTTATTCAATTTTTAAAAGTTATCATGGACATTCGTTGGGGAGGAGAGCTGGCCTTGTGGTAACAAGCATGACTTGTCCCCTTAGCTAAGCAAGGTCAGCTCTGGTTGCATGTGAATGGGAGACTTGATGTGTGAGCACTGCAAAATATTCCCCTCAGGGGATGGAGCTGTGCTGGGAAGAGCATCTACTATAGGTTCCAAGTTCCCTCCCTGGCAGTACCTCCAAGAGCAGGCTGAGAGAGATTCCTGCTTGCAACCTTGGAGAAGCTGCTGCCAGTCTGTGAAGACAATACTGAGCTAGATGGACCTATGATCTGACTCAGTATATGGCAGCTTCCTATGTTCCTATATTCCTATGTTTGTGTGTCTGGATTCAAACAACTCCACTGAGCTGAGGCATGTGAGGTGGGGTTGCCAAACACTTCATCAGCATAGGGATGGGTTTGGTGATTTGTCAGAGATCCCTGCAAGGGTTCAGTTGTGATTGCTGATGTTCTGTGTACATGGTTATGCATACAAATGGGACTATATTACGGATATGAGGAAGCCAGAACCATCAATGTGACCAAGACAGGAAGCTCTGCCACCAGTCAAAATAGGCTTTTTGTAACTTTAGTGATGTCATGTCAGCACATAGCCAGATCTGATTGGTTGCCATCCCAGATCTCTCCCAGATATTCAGGTATTTACCAGATTTTAAGTATCTCCTCCAGTGCCTGGTTAGCTGGATTCCCAGTTTTCTTTTTTCTTTTCTTTTCTTTTTAAAAGCTGAGCTCTAGCCCTTGTAGAAGCAGAATTATGGAGCAAAACCTGTGGCCACTATTCTGTTCAACTGCTGGACTTAGAGGAAGGCAGGTGAAGCACTGGAGGCTGCCTGGGAGAGATCCAGACAATAAGTAACCCACCTGAGGAATGTTGTATTTGGTTTTTTGGGTTTTTGCCAGTAGGGGATCTCTATAGGGCAGTGTAAAAGATAGCTTGATTTTGATATAAACCACAGCCTACATGTGCATTGTAATGTTTAAGGTTTTTAGCTTTATCACACAATCCATTCTGTGCATGCCAACTTAAACATTAGTACTATTGGTTTCAATCAGATTTTCTCCCAAGTAAGTGTGTACAGAATTGCAGCCTTAACTGCAGAGCTAAGTGTATTTTTTGTTCTGTTGCAGGTATTAATATCTGAAACTTAGTTCAGTATTTTCTTATAGATATTATTTTGGTTTTGTGGGTATTTTTTTAAACTATTGTTGGTAGATAACTAGGGCAGATACAAGTCAACTGGACTGTTCATCCGTGAATTCACATAACATACAAATTTGCAAGCTGTTTTGCATAATATGCAAATTGGGATGCCTGGATTTGGGGAACTTGAATATGGCAACCCTATCTGACATAGACACAACTACAATGTGATCACTGATTGGTTAAGATAAAATGAATGCATTTGAGAAAAATGGCATTGAGGCAGCAATGGAAGGAGGTGAATGACTGCAAATAGCCATATAAACAGGAGTGCAGGCTGGGGGGCACAGTTTGATGCTTTAAAAAAAAATGCAGTGAAAAAACCTGAATATTGCCCAGCTCAGGCCTAGAAAATATTACAGAATATCTCACAGAATATTAAATCTCTGGGCAGTCATCACATCTTCTAAGTGCATAAGTGATCTCTGGATCAAAGCAGTTGGTTTTTTTTTACAACTCTTCCATCAAGTATTTTTTTCTAGTTCCACTACTGCTGAAGCAGGAAAGGAAAGAGGGAGAAAAATGTAAGAAAAAAGGACAGAAGGGAGAAGGTGCAGAGATCACATCATCAAGGCAGGGAAGACTGAAGTTCACAGGCTGATTTGAAATAACTAGCTAGATTATAGATATCTATCTGTATTTTTCCAGGCCTTCAGAACAGAGATTTCCAATCTTGAGCGCCCAGATGTGGTTGGGGCTGAAGGCCATTGTTGATAGGAGTTATAGTCCAACAACATATGGGGACCAAGGTTGGAAACTCCTGTTCTAGAATGTTGAATATGGTACATTCACATTTTGATCAAAAAGTCTCAGCACATATGGATCTAAGGACATTTTCTTGAGATCTCTGGTCCTCCTTGCTCCCAGCATAATGACTTAGTTTGAAAATGTGTCATCGGTCACATAACTGGAGCATCTGCTCTCATTACTTTTTATAAAACCTGCCTCTCATGTAAATGACTTCTGAGCTCTCCTTCAATCTCAAAAATATAGCCCAACTTCCCTGAGAAATATCTGTTCTGCATTGTTTCCCATTGTGGTAGCATGAAGTTGGATCAGAAAAGAAAAGAAAAAAGACCATGACACCACTGTACCTTCAGCACAAAAGAAAAACTTCTTCACTTTTCTAGGAAAGTAATTGCATGAAGATTTGTATTACTTTCTGGGTTAACATGACATATTCTTCCCTTGCCATCTTTTCCCCTTAAACACACACACACACACACACACACACACACACACACACCCCTAACCTGGGTGGAACTACATTCACAGCCACCTGCAGAAGAGAAAGCCTCTTCTTGAGTCATTCTGTTCTAGGAGTGCCCTGAGGAAGCAGCCAGCTGGGAAGCTGCTGGGGAAATGGGAGGCCAAGATCCCTGCCTATGAATAATAAAATAGGGACCAGTTCAGTTAGACTCGTGAGGGAAGTTATTTTCCTTTATTGTATTGCTCGCATCTGAGTTGCCAGGTTAAATGAAAACTTTCTCTCTCTTACAATCTGCTTTATGAAGAAACAATTGTTCTTATTACATTTCTTTTTATTTTAATCTAATAATAAATCCTTGTGGCAGAAATGTGCTACTCTTCATTTTGGCTCCGCCTTAGTCACACGCCTTTGGAGGCCTAGGATTGCTCAGCCCTTCTAGGGAGGGTTTTATCACTCCCCCACCCCTGCAGGAATTTTATGTGGAAAGAGTGGTTTGTCCCACATTAAAATAAAGTGGATGGTGGCAGCCTGCTTTGAATCCCTTACAGTCAAGGATTCACCCCAGTGAACTTCCCTCTCCTCCTTTGGCTGTGGTAGGAGCTATGACATAAACGTTTATGCACCTGTCAAGTGCATATTTATTTAATTATTATAATTTTCTTATATACCACCTCCTCCAAAGACTCTAGGCAGTGCATAAATAAAAATGATTGCTATTATTTATTTATTTATTTATTTGATTTCTATACCGCCCTTCCAAAGTGGCTCAGGTACAAATAAATTGAAGTTATAATTACAAAATAAAGATTGGCATGAGTGTTCTTATGCAAAATTAGTCCAGGCTTGCGTGGATACATGGAACACATTGGTTTCCATCTTAATCAGAGTTTGAACCCGTTGTGGGCTAGTTTAGATGATACATTTCCAGCTCACATCATATAAAGGGAAGGAGTATGCCTGTCCTGATGCCTTTCATGGACATCCTTCCAGTTCATTCCTTTTTGCATGAGGCAGCTGGTGCATCCAAACTTTTGGGTCATGTATAGAGAACCAATTTTGAGGAATGACCCACCATGCAAAAAGGAATCCACTGGGAGATCGCCAGGATGACCATGCAAGATGTCAGGTCTTGTATGGTCTCAGCACATTCTAAACAAAATTAAAATTCACAAAAGAATGGCTCAACCCTTAATTTTAGAACTTGTTCTGCAGTCTTCTACCCTGGCTTACTAATTGCTTAGGGGAAATTTGTGTCTCTTCTGCTACCACACTTAGGATTGTATCATAATTAATTAATGAACAGCAAAGTCCCCTAAACTCAGTTTGGAACTGGGCTCTGCGAATGGACCTATTTTGTTCTAAAAAATGGAAACTCGCTCTTTTTTTTTTTTTAAGAGCAATTACCAAGTTCGGAACCTGCCACCTTTTTGATGTGCAATGGGGTCCAGATGGCTTTCCCATGCTCCCCTCACATGAAATTCCCAGCAGCGTACCAGGTTCAAGGTGCCTTGGGATATTTTACTCACAGTATGCCTCATGTAGCCCCTGGTGGCGCAGTGGTAAAACTGCCGCCCTGTAACCAGAAGGTTACAAGTTCGATCCTGACCAGGGGCTCAAGGTTGACTCAGCCTTCCATCCTTCCGAGGTCGGTAAAATGAGTACCCAGAATGTTGGGGGGCAATATGCTAAATCATTGTAAACCGCTTAGAGAGCTTCCAGCTATAGAACGGTATATAAATGTAAGTGCTATTGCTGCTATTGCTATGTAGGATGGTAAAGATTCCCTTTTTGTCGCGATCCCCGTTAGGCTAGACAGATTTCCCTTTACAAGTATTACCTCAGGGCTGGCCTGCAAGCTGGCTTGGCCCTGCCATCTGGCTCACACATCCCTAGCCTCATGTCCCTATAAAGAACTAAGATATCCCCGCAAAAACCTGCTTTCAGAGTCTCTGCTGCCTAAAAGCAGAAGTGTGTGCTTGCTCTCTCTCTCTCTCTCTCTCTCTCTCTCTCTCTCTCTCTCTCTCTCTCTCTTTGCAGTAGCAAGCAGGAATTGGTCCCTTTGCCCCAAGTTTCGCCTTAGTTTGCATTTGGATGGGTGACTATATGTGAGCACTGTCTGCTGTAAGATATTCCTCTTAGGCAGGCATGGCTTGTGAACGAGCCTCTGGCGGGGGGGAGGCGGCGGGCAGCTTCTTTAATGTAAACGGAGCCGGTGCTCCGTGCCGCCCAGCAGCCCCCGCAGCAGGGAATTGCCTCCGCCACTCACCTGGCTTCCACGGAGGCGAGCCCCCACCAGCGGCGAGGTGAGTGGCGGGGGCGATTCCCTGCCGAGGGGTCTGCTGGGTGCCACAGAGCACCGGCTCCGTTTACCTTAAAGAAGCTGCCCCCCCCCGAGGAGAGTTCACGAGCCGCACCTGCCCTTAGGTGATGGGGCCATAACTCAGTGGTAGAGCAGCTCTTTTGCATTCATAGGAACATAGGAAGCTGCCATATACTGAGTCAGACCATGGGTCTATCTAGATCAGTATTGTCTTGACAGACTGGCAGTAGCTTCTTACCATTGGGGCAAGAAGGGGCTTACCATTGCCTTCTCCTGCACAGTGTGAGATGATGCCTTTCAGCATCTTCCTATATCGCTGCTGCCCAATATTGGTGTTTCCCATAGTCTGGGAAACATACCAGCGGGGATTCGAACCAAAAACTTTTTGCTCCCTAGGCAAGTTACATCCCTGCTGAGCCATTTAGTGGCCTATAAATATTAGTAGCTGTATATACATAGTAGTAGGAGTACAATTGGAGGGCTTTCCAAACTGTGCTACTCCAGCCATTGGGGAACAGCAACTCACATCAACCCCAGCTACAGTTTAGGAACATAGGCAGGTGCCATATACTGAGTCAGACCATTGGTCTATCTAGCTCAGTATTGTCAACACAGACTGGCAATGGCTTCTCCAAGGTCTCAGGCAGGAATCTCTCTCAGCCCTATCTTGGAGATGCAGCCAGGGAGGGAACGTGGAACCTTCTGCTCTTCCCAGAACAGCTCCATCCCCTGAAGGGAATATCTTACAGTGCTCACACTTCTAGTCTCCCATTCATATGCAACCAGGGCAGACCCTGCTTAGCTAAGGGGACAAGTCATGCTTGCTACCACAAGACCAGATCTCAATCAAGCAACCAATCAACTTTATTATGATCAAAGACCAGCATAGGTAATAATACAGCCGAATAGAGACCAGCTCTCCTCTCACAATGTATTGTGACTAGGGGTGATGAGTTGTAGTTCAGCAACATCTGGAGTATCACAGCTTGGGAACACCAGCATTAGTGCAAAGCTGTTATGCTAGCTACTTGCACTAAGACTGCAGCTTGTGTTCCAGACTTGTCTTGTGCTGGCTGCATGTATGCTTATACTCACACGCATAGAAGGGGTAATAGTGAACCTTCCCCTGATGCCTCCTTGTGACCCCTGCTGGCAGTGGCAGTGGCCACCGCAACCACCTTAAAAGCACTCAGCTTGCAAAGGATCCGCTTGCCGACTGGCAACAACCCAGCTGTTGGATAATCAATCCTGGATATTCTCCAGAATACATCATAACCTTTTGGCATCAGGATTTTGACTTACTCGCTTATCATTATTGGTATTGGATAATTCCTGAGTAGCTGTAAAGATTCCCCACACACCATGCATCAGAGATCCAATGCTGCATTTCCACACAGGCTTGAGCCTTGTATCTGAGTCTCCCTCTCTCTCTCTTTTTCTAGAAAGGAATCACTGAATCTTTACTGTAATGTATATAGTTCGTAACTTTTTAGGGAAACTGCCAAAGTTCGTAATTGCTTAGGGAAACATGTTTGTCATGTTGCTTGCAATGCTAAATGACATTACAAAATGAGTGTTCTTCAAACAGTCTTCTCAGATGCAAATCATAAACTGAAACATAGGGACATAGGAAGCTGTCGTATGCCATTGTCAGACCCTTGGTCCATCTAGCTGAGTATTGTCTACAAACTGATTGGCAGCAGCTTCTCCACGGTTTAAGGCAGGAGTCTCCTGCAACCTGGAGATGCAGGGATTGAACCTGGAACCTTCTGAATTTGGTGGAGAGGAGAGCTGGTCTTGTGGTAGCAAGCATGACTTGTCCCCTTAGCTAGGCAAGGTCCACCCTGGTTGCATATGAATGAGAGACTAGAAATGTTAGCACTGAAAGTTATTCCCTTAGGGGATGGAGCCGCTCTGGGAAGAGCAGAAGGTTCCAACTTCCCTCCCTGGCTCCTCCAAGATAGGGTTGAGAGAGATTCCTGCCTGCAACCTTGGAGAAGCCATTGCCAGTCTGTGTTGACAATACTGAGCTAGATAGACCAATGGTCTGACTCAGTATATGGCACCTGCCTATGTTCCTAAACTGTAGCTGGGGTTGATGTGAGTTGCTGTTCCCCAATGGCTGGAGTAGCACAGTTTGGAAAGCCCTCCAATTGTACTCCTACTACTATGTATATACAGCTGCTAATATTTATAGGCCACTAAATGGCTCAGCAGGGATGTAACTTGCCTAGGGAGCAAAAAGTTTTTGGTTCGAATCCCCGCTGGTATGTTTCCCAGACTATGGGAAACACCAATATTGGGCAGCAGCGATATAGGAAGATGCTGAAAGGCATCATCTCACACTGTGCAGGAGAAGGCAATGGTAAGCCCCTCCTGGATTCTACCAAAGAAAACCCCAGGGCTCTGTGTTTGTCAGGAGTCGACGCCGACTCGACAGCACAACGAATATTTATGGACTGCTTTTCAACAACAGTTTGCAAAGCGGTTTACCTAGAAAGAAAAATAAATAATAAAGATGATTCCCTGTCCCCAAAGGACTCACAATAGAAAAAGAAACATAAGGTAGACATCAGCCACTGGGGGGATGCTGTGCTGGGGTGTGGAGAAGGCCAGTTGCTCTCCCCTTGCTATATATAAGAGAATCACCATTTTGAATGCTGCCTCTTTGCTCACTGAGCAAGCACTCCATTAATCAGGATATCAGTCACTGAGGTGAGGTGTGCTGGGCAGCAGCCAGAGACTATTTCACTAGTTGCAACCAAAAGGAAGAAAATCCTTGGGTTGCACATAGCTAGCCTGTTAATGCCCTGGACTGTTCAAGAAATGAATGGCTGTGCTGTGGAAATGAGTCCAGAACCTTCCGAGAGGCTGACCTTTCCTGTAAATGTCTCATTGCTTTTCCTGGGAGGAGAGACTGTGAGGTGGAACAAACCTACTCATTTTAACTCCAGAGCCTGTTTTTACTTTACACTGCCACCTGCTGAAAAGAGGTAATGACTACTTTTAAGCTGAGCTTGAAGGTATAAGGTTGAAGGGACAAAAATAATGGTTATGTGTTACAATGCATATATTAGGCCTCTCTCACTGCCAAGTTGGAAATCTCTCAGCAAACAGCTTCATGATATCCGTGCCATTTTCTTTGACCACTGCCCACCACATCCCTCTCATGAAAACACACAATCCCACTACAGTGTTCCCTCTAACAGAGATTCCCAGATGTTGTTGACTACAACTCCCAGAACCCCCAGCTGCAATGGCTTTTGCTTGGGGATTATGGGAGTTCTAGTCAACAACATCTGGGAATCCCTGTTAGAGGCAACACTGAATCCAAGTTAAAGATTATGCACAGTTTATCATAATCTGAATCTAAATATTGGATTCAAATATTATAAACTGCACAGATTATCATGATCTGAATCCAAATATTGAAACTAACTTCCTGATCTTCAGGAAGTTTTTCACACAGGGCTTTTAAAGCTCTTTAACTCACATCTCCTCTGGAATGGAGAGGGTGCGTTCACATATTGGCCAGATTTATCCCAAAGTCCCTGCTAGCTATTGGGGAGCAGTTCATGCACAATTAGGGCTTTACACGGTGCATTAAAGTATAGCCTGATTTATATCTGGGGTTTAAAAATCCACTATTTGTGTCAGGGTCTTTTGTGGGGGGCAACTTTGAGTTCACAGTAAAGCCTTCCAGTAAACGTGCAGTAAAGCCTTCTCTGTGTAACAGTCCCAGGTGAGAAGAAAAAGGGTGAGACTTTGAAGAGGGTCAGGCTTCTCATCATTCCAGACTTATGAGTAGGGGCGACTCTAGAACAACCAGTTTGGGGAACAAAGGACTGGCTAAGAATGTTATTGGAGAGAAAGGATGTGCTATATGTTAAATACTTAAAGAGGTAATGGAATTAATATTGTTTGTTTAGCGTATTAACAAAGTGTGCTTGACATTTTCAAACTTATTCAAAAATGGGCTAGGTTCCTCAGAGAAGAGGGATGGTCCTCCAGCTGTTGTCGAACTGCAACTCCTATCATCCTCAGCCACAACGATTTGTCACTGGGGATGATGGGAGTTGTAGTTCAACAACAGTGGGAGGGCCAAGTTTGCCCACTCCTGTCTTAAAAAAACTGAGGCCGGCACTCATCTGTGTGGCGATCCGCCCGCCCAGGGAAAGGTAAGGGATTGTCTACAGGTAGCATTGGGCAAACATGCTCTCCTGCCCAAAGCTCTTCACACAGATTATGAAGACAATGAAAAACTGAGGCTATTCTTACGAGCAAGCAAAACCAGACTAAGGGAGCCCAGCCCAGTTTTGCTCATTCGTGAGAACCAGCGGGCTTGAGGGCGAGCCTGGGGGCGCCACAGCGGCCACCCCACCTATTTACCTACCTTCTTAAATGAGGTTAACGGAGCAAGCGCTACTTGTTTTTCTGGTTGCAGCTGTGGTAGACACACTCAGGCGGGGAGGGGGGAACAACTCACACAGTGCATTATTGGGACTCTGGGGGGCAGCAGAGCTGCTGCTTGTCTGGGCAGGCGATCTGCCCACCCAGAGCCCGAAGGAGGATCATCTGTGAGAAGGTAAGTGCTTTCGGGCTTCCTCCCCGCAAAAGAGGGTAGCTCTTCCCACTTGATTGTGGGAAGAGCTTCTCTGTGTTCTACCCAGGTTTGGGAGTTGTGTATGCTCCCAATTTTCAGTTGTGTGGAAGCAAATTTAGAGGAAAACCTGGGTAGAAGTGATTGTGTGGAAGCCAGGTAGGAGGGAAAACTACCCAGGTTTCCCTCCTACCTTGCTTCCACACAATCAAAAATTGGGAACACACACAGCTCCCAAACCCAGGCAGGTTTTTGATTGTGTGAATGACCTCATGACCAGGGGTGTATCTAGGGTAGGGCAGGCAGGGCACGTGCCCTGGGCGCCACTTGAAGGGGGGCGCAAATTCTTAAAATTATTATTATTATTTTTTAAAAAGGCCACCAAAAACAAAATGGCCACTGCACATGCTCAAATGGCCTCTGTGAGGCCCTAGGCTATGCCAGGCCTCACAGAGGCCATTTGAGCATGCGTGGTGGCCATTTTGTTTTCAGCGGCCATTAAAAAAAAACCACAATTATTTTTAAAAATGGCCACTGCATATGCTCAAATGGTCTCTGCGAGGCTCTAGAGACCAGCAGTGGGAGGGGTAACCTTTGCAGACCCCCCCCTCCCCACAGCCTATAGGAAGCACCCTGAAGGGGCTACAGGTTAAAAAAAATAATTTAATATAATATAAGTCACTGGACACATATTCAGTTTGGCACTATGTACAGAGAATCAGGGCTTGTGAATACTAAGCTGAAGCTTATGAACACTGATTCATTTGCTCTTACTTTGCTTCTTATGATAAGTGAGTTAAATGTGGTGTCTTTAAAAAATGGTTATTAATGGTGAGTTTGTCTTTGAATCAGTGTGAAATCCTTAGTATTAAGGACCACTGGGAGTTTCTTGCTCTCTTTCTCTCATTTTAACTGTCTTTCTGAAATACTAGAATATATTCCAAGCAGTGACACAGTTTACTCTGCATATCCTTTAATTATTTACAGAGTATCTGGGAAAAGTCAAATTTTCAATTGATTTTTAAAACTTATGTAATAGTGATGCTAGTAGATGTATAGTAGAGAAGTAGACAGGCACTTCTGTTTAGTTTTCCAAGTACACCTCCACATAGTATTTGGGCATTTCATGAGCCCCAGCATACTGAAATTTGTAGTTTTCCAGCATTTTTTGGTCTGGCTACGTCTACTGCTAAATAGTTTTTGAAATTTTAAAAGATTAATGAGCTTGACTTATATTTTTCAGCTGATATTATAGTAAAGTTATCTGAAAGATGGGTGTCAGATGTTTGGACAAGGGGCGCAATGTCAGTGCTTGCCCTAGGTGCTATTTTCCCTTGATACGCCTCTGCTCATGACCTTTGTTTGAGGCTGCAGCCATTCCCAGAACTCTAAGGAAATTAAACGAGGGAGGGAAAACATTTCAAAATTCAAGCTTCAGAAGATGCTACCTGCTCCCTCACTGCCAAAAGTGACAATATAGGAAAGTGGCCTGTTTGCTTTGCACCGCGCCTACTTATGAGTAGACCCCCGGAGGGGAGGCGAAAAGCCACATCCCAGCTCCGGGGGTCTCCCCAGTATGCCCTGCGCACTCACACAGGGCATACTGGGGCTTCCGGGGGCCGCACGGCCCTCGAGCCTTCCAGCCCCCGCCAGCTCCGTCTCAGAGCCAGAAATCATGTGGGCGGCCGATCCGGCCACCCAGAGCTCCCTCACCACCCCAAACCAAGTCTCACGGGTTGTGAGACCCGGTCCATGGTCTCTTTATCGCAGCCCACGCATTTAGTGGGAAATTCTTTTAAACTATGAGTGCTTCAAAGCAGCATTTCAAAACAAATCTTGCCCACCCTCTTTCTGCTGGGGAAAAAAATAATAATTTGTTCACAGTCAAGTTTATCAAGGAACCATAAATTGGAAAGCAAACGCTGTGCTTGGTGCTCAAATGTGAATGTTTAAATAAGTTTGATTTCTAATGAAAATGTTGGTCAGATTTGCAGCAGCACATATTGTATTTGGTAAGAAATATCTTTCATTTTGAATCAAAGCGTGATGTTCTAGAGATTGCAAATGTTCCCTTTTAACTTCCAGCATTTGATATTTTGAATGGCAGAATCCTTCAGATTTGGAAACTGGGGCTTCTGAAATTTGAAATGTCAAAATTTGGTTTGGATCCATGGTTGTATTGATAGGTTCGATATCTGAATTCAGGTTAATGTTTCCATAGTCAGAATACTGATTGCTTTTGAAGTGAAGCTTGGTCTTCTACTTGACATTATTTGAAGCTTATGATCCTAGTTGTCAAGGCAACCATACCAGATGCAGTTTTGATGGGAAGAGAGCTGGTCTTGTGGTAGCAAGCATGACTTGTCCCCCTAGCTAAGCAGGGTCCACCCTGGTTAAATATGAAAGGGAGACTAGAAGTGAGAGCACTGTAAGATATTCCCCTCAGGGGATGGAGCTGCTCTGGAAGATCATCTAGGTTCCACGTTCCCTCTCTGGCATCTCCAAGATAGGGCTGAGAGAGATTCCTGACCAGGGGCGGATTAAGCTTTTTGCCACCCATAGGCAGCCAAGGATTTGCCACCCAGCTCTGGGAGCGGGGGTGGCCACAGTGGCTGTGGGAAGAGAGGTTGAGGGGAATGTCCCCCCTTTTACCTTTAAAAAAACCATTGCAGCACGGCAGGATGGAAGCAGTGAGGGCTGCAAGAGCTTCTTCCGGCTCTCCTCCTGTCTCCCAGAGAGCGGTGGCAAAATTTGCCACTCCTCAGATTTTGCCGCCATAGGCAAGTGCCTACTTTGCCTGTCCGTTAATCTGCCCCTGTTCCTGCCTGCAACCTTGGAGAAATTCACAATGCAAAAAGGGAAACACATAGAGTCAAGAAGCCTAAATCAAAAAACCGTGTTGATAGAACAAGTGAATGCATTGGAAAAGCCTAGTACACATACTCAATGAACAGTATAATCAGTCCATATATGCAAACTTCACTATCGACTAGTTAAGGCTAGTAAGAACAGCCATATATTATTTTAAGTGACAAATAATCATAAAATATCACAAAGTATGAATACAAAAATAAGGCAGGAGAAATACATAAAATGTGGAAGAGTAGTAATCAATATACCCCATAACATAAAGCCAATTATAGGCTAGAAAAAATAAGTATGCCCAGAGGAGAAACCAAGCTCCTATGTAGACCCAGAGGGCAAAATTTCTGATGTTTTCTTGATCGTTTCCTTGGTATCCTTGATAGTAATCCTCATGGGTCACTGAAGTAACAAAGGGGTTATAGTACACTCATTCCAGATCCAGAAACTTGAACAGCTGACTGAGAAGGATGTATTCCAGATTCAAGACCTTGAACAGCTAACTGGGATGAATATGTTCAAATTGGAACCTTGGAGAAACCGCTGCCAGTCTGTGTAGACAATACTGAGCAAGATGGATCTATGGTCCGACTCAGTATATGGCAGCTTCCTATGTTCCTATGATGCATGGATATGAAGCTACCTGCTCCTGAGACAGACCACTGGTTCATCTAGCTCACTTCCTTACACTAGTTGGTAGTTGTGCCCTGTGGTTTCAGTCAGGGATCGTGACCAACCCTACCTGGAGACAGCGGGGACTGAACCTGGGACTTTTTTCTACATGCAAAGCTTGTGCTTTACCTCTAAGTGACAGCCCTTTCCTAAATGCTGCAGTAAGGTTTATCAAAGGCAAACAGTTTGAATTTTCTCAAAGCTTCAAAATTGTCTCAAAGTTTCTCCCATCCAAAGATGAGTTCTGCCAGCCCATGAATGCTGAAAATGTGTGTGTACCAACAGCTATGTTAGCACAGCAAAAAGTGTCACATTGGGTCACAGTAGGGTTAAGGTAAAGTGTGCCGTCGAGTCGGTGTCAACTCCTGGCAACCACAGAGCCCTGTGGTTGTCTTTGATAGAATACAGGAGGGGTTTACCATTGCCTCCTCCTGCGCAGTGTGAGATGATGCCTTTCAGCATCTTCCTATATCGCTGCTCCCCGATATAGGTGTTTCCCATAGTCTGGGAAACTTTTCAGCAGGGATTTGAACTTGCAACTTCTGGCTTGCTAATCAAGTCATTTCCCCACTGCTCCATTTCCCCCCAGCTCCATTGGGTCAGGTCACTGTGGAATATACAAAATGCTCCTCTGCATTTGGGAAGATGACCCTGGAAGCCTAGATACGGGGCAACAATGTATGTTTCCAGTATCTGGTATACAGAGGTATATTGCCATTGGATATGGAGGTTCTACTTAGCCATCACGAACAGCCATCATGAGCATACCTATATGCCTCAGTGAATTTGTCTTATTTTAAAAAGACACATAATCTAATGGCTATCATTACATCCTTGATACAAAGACATTATATATTTATATATTTATATAAAGGCATTATGATGCTGGAAATGCACACATTAGGAAATCAGTGTTCCTAATTCTGCAGGGAGAGCACTCTTTGCATTCTGTTGTGTGTGTGCATGGACAATATCGTATACACGTACTCACACTAATAAATGGAACAAGATAAGACCTATTTTTAAAATACTCTCAGATATGAGTTACTGTAGATTCTGTTTATTCTGAAAGAACATTCTAAGCATTTATTACTAAAGAGGCACAAACGTGGATAGCTGAATGATAGAGAAACCTTGATCTGCTTGTCCTTGTAGCTAAGAAAGTGGGGGTGGGGACCCAAGCATTTCATCTTGTATTAGATTATACACAATATAAAATTTACCAGTTTCTCTAAACAGTCGCATCGAGGCTGAGGCCCTTTTGTATACATAAAAGAAAAGGATTCCCTTGGTACCATTTACTTCATGTAAGTGAAGTCAACCAGCCATGTTTGAAGAAGGAGGTTATAACCCTGGATGAAACACAATTATGCTTTATCTTTTTCACCCATTACATTATCACAATGGTACTCTAGACAAGGGCGACTCTAGGATGGCTATTTTGGAGCAGGGATGTGTGAACCGGTTCAATTCGAACTGACCCAGCCCACCCAAAGCGGGGCGGGGGGAGCCAGTCCAAGTTCGAACCGGACTGGACCCGGTTATAAAAGAACTGGTCCGAACCAATTTGGGGGATATACTTGTAAAAGGGAATCCAGGAATGACTCCTCTATACAAGTATATGTGTCTATAGGGGCATTCTCTATACTAAGGCGGGAGGAGTTAAAGGGTACTAAGTACCTTCTTCGTGCAGGTGGCAGGGACCGCAGTGGTGGAGACATCAGCAGCAGCAGTGTTGGGGGTTCCTTTAACCACCACCCCCACTGGCCTCCTGAAGGAGAGGCCCACCTGGTTTTCCCGCCACCACCTCCCCTGGCCTGGGCCACCTCCCCTCCCCTAACTTCCTTCCTCTTCTGGCAGAAGTCTTGCACACATATAGTCACCTATCCAAACCCAAACCAAGTTGAACCATGCTTAGCAAAGCAGACACTTGTTGTTCGGTAACGCAAGACCGGCTCTCCACCCTCATCTTTGTCCCTTTGCAGATAATTCCCCAGTCCAGGTATGGTGATGTGCCACTCACAAGGAGCAGACCTGATACATCTCTATTTTCATCAAAAGCTGGTATTCAGCCAGTCCAGTGGGATCCAAATGTACAAGGTGACATAGTTGCAAGAGCAACATCCAAATCTGCATCTTCTGTGCCCATGGATTCATGTTTCTTCTCACAGATCTCCCTTGCTGATTCAAGGTGCCTCTTTGCTAATACTAGTTTTATCCAAAGAAGCAAAAAGGATTTGCAAGCACGGATGCCTGCAGTTCCATAACCAATGTCTTTCTCAGACTGTGCAGGGAGGGATACAGTTTTTTTCTGCTTCTTTGCACGCAGATAAAGATAGCTGGGAGCAGTGATTAGCAGCCCAGGAGAAGAAGATATGAAGGAAGTCATCTATAACTGGCTTCCACTCTGTTGACTCTAGCGGTTGTGGCATTGCACATGGCATTTGTAAAACACTATTGAACAAACGATAGTACTGATTACTTGTTTGTGCAAACATCAAATACAGATGAACTACCAGGTCAGGTGTCTAATTTATTTGGTTCTTGAAAGAAACCTTGCAGAGATATTCTGATTGACTAGCTTCTCCCCACCCCTGTGTATCTATAGACATAAACATACACAGAGAGAAAATATATGTGTGTGTATGTGCAATACTTTAGAATATTAAATTATATATAATATAATATAATATAATATAATATAATATAATATAATATAATATATAATGAATGCCTGTCTATCTATCTATCTATCTATCTATCTTTATTTCCCAAGCAAATCAATGACCCTTGGAATGTGTTGTGTAACTTTCAATGATGAATTCTGAAGCCTTAATAAGTTTGCTTGAGATTTGTTTTCCAAAGCCAAATGGGAGCTTAAAGATATTGCCAATCAAGTTATAATTTGCTATGTAAACTGCTTTGAGAGCTTTTTCATTGAAAAGTGCTACATAAATATTTATAATAACAGTTTAGAGAGAGAAGAAGTGGCCAACATGCAAATCCATTGCGTGTGTGTTCAAGGACGTTACACTAGAGCAAGCATATTATTGCACTAGCATACTAGTATGTTTGTGCTTGCTCAAGGCGTGCAATTCCTGACACACCCCTTATGTTTTCCAGGGAACCTTTGCACAACAGCGCAGTTATGAAAAACCCCTGTGATTTACTGCAGCTGTGCAATCTTTTTATGATATCGTTGCTCAAGTGCTTCATTAGTCTGCATGTGAGCCACAGTTTTCTCCCTTACCTGCTACATTGCCCAAAGGGGCTGGGTCTGGAACTAGGGGATCTTCCTTTGAGCTCTGCTGCTCCTTGTGGCAAGCCATTCATGGTTGCAGAAAGAAGGTTGAATTTGAAAAAGGGAAAGGAAAGGTTTTTGCTGTCGAGTCGATGTCGACTCCCGGCGACCACAGAACCATATGGTTTTCTTGGTAGGATACAGGAGGGGGTTACCATTGTCATCTCCCATGCAATATGAGATGATGCCTTTCAGCACCTTCCTATATCACTGCTGCCTGATATAAGAGTTCCCCATATTCTGGGGAAATATTCTGCAGGTTGCTTCTCCACTGCATCAACAGTATTATCCCTCCAAATTCCACTTACTCAGGTAGCCCATGGATAACTCCCAGCCTGGGTACAAATATTTCTGGAAGGAAGGAAGCAGGGACAGTTCAGTAGCTATTTATTCAAGAGTAGATCCCGACATGTTTCAAGTAAAGACTCATCTTCAGGAAACTACAACATAAAATATACCCATGAGGATGATGATAAATAGTTATAAAAGGAATTATATAAAGCTATGCAAAACAGGCCTGTTTTAGTTTTAGTTTTGTTTGTTTATTAGGGATGTGCATGAAATGGATTTTGCATTCTGGTTCGAGCTCAAAATGTAGCACAGATGGCCAAAACATTTCAGTGAAACAGCAATCGACCTCAGCTATTTCAATGGAACAAACTCAGAATGTTTCGAGTGTTTTGACCATAAGGAACAATGGGGAATTTTTGTTCCCCATGGGTAGCTTCTAGGGACACCAAAGTGGGTTGTGTGATAGGGCATGATGGGTCCTACCTACCATCCAACCCACAGAAGAAATGGGCAGGTGGGCAATTTTAACAAATTTTTAACCTTTCACCCAATCATAGGATCCTATGGGGGTTTGGGGGGAAAGGTTAAAAAAAAAATAGAAATTGCCTGCTGGGTAGGCATTTGGCAAGGATAGTATAGCAATTTCCTGCTCTGAACAGATGGTTGGACTAAAAGACCTCTAGGTGCCTTCCAACTTTAAAATTCTATTACCTTGGACTCACCTTTAACCCCAGCTTGCAGCTGGGGACATACTGGACAGTGGCATCCAGAGCAATGGCACGCTTGTGGAAGGACATTGAGCTAGTGCATGGCTTCACAGCTTTGGCGTTTCAGCTGGTTTTGGACTGCTACTCCCATCACCCAAACCATAATGGCCAATAGCCAGGAATAATGGGAGTTGTAGTCCAACCACAGCTGAAGGGCCAAAATTGTGCAGCCCTGGACTAGTACAAAAGTGTTGCACTAGCTCATTGCACTAAATCTGGAGCTTATGATCCAGACTAGCATTGCGTCACAAGCATGCTTCCAATTCTGCAATAGCTGTGAGACTGTGGCACACCTTATTTATTTTAATGGGAATTTTTGTGCAACAGCGCTCTTGTGCAACTCCCCATTTTTTTAACCCAACTAAGCTAACTGCTTGCATCAGTGCACATTTTCTTATTCTTCAAGTGTGCCCTTGCTCTGGATGTCAGCCGTTGTTTTGTAGTGCAGCACAACTTATCAAGTGGAAGATTAAAAAGCTTCACATATTAGTGTCACCTGAAATGTGTTCTGTACTCTGTATGAACATGCCAGTTTTGTACCGTTTTATCATGGTCTGGTACAAGAGGTGATTTTTTAAAAAGTTCTTTTTAAAATGTCTACACTATATCCATATGTAACTATATCCATAATGTAACATTGCCTGCAGCTCCTCAGGTACTGCCTTGTCCCAGCGGTTTTCTTCAGTGCAGCAAAATTGCATGATTTTAATGTAAATTTCTTATCTTCTTTTCCTCCCTCCAACATTATCATCTTTCCTTCTCAGAGTCTCTAAATCATATGGTAGGAGCCTTTGATTTCAAAGCCTTGTCAATGTCACACATGAAATAAAATGGAGAAATGAAGGCAGTTCTTGTGTTCTCACAGTAGGAACACAAATTGCACAAATCAAACCAAGAAGCAGGTTGCTAGCAATTTCAAATTAGCAGCAATTTGCCGATGGAAACATACTTTTCTTTTTTCTTCTTCTTTGTCTCTTTTACTTGTCAAATGTATCCACAGACCCTGTGAGTTAGGGAGAAAATTCAGCAGTCTTAAGAAATGATTAACTTTTTGCTCCTAATTTTTTTACCCCAAGAATGGAACACACCCACATGTGCACGCACTAAGTCAGAATTTTAATCCTTTATTGATATTTTCGTGAAGTATTTGTGATCCCTGGTAGTACAAACATTTTATGGCTGGAAATTTGAAAGAGGGCAGAAATCACTTATTTTTGGCCTCCTTGGCTTCTCTGAAAGGGGTCTCTTAAATAAATAAGTGTAATTTATCATTTATTATTCACAATTAGAAACAATGAATGAAATGATATATTATTGGGATGTAAGTATTACTTGCGCCACCTAATGGCACAATGGGGAAATGACTTGACTAGCAAGCCAGAGGTTGCCGGTTTGAATCCCCACTGGTATGTTTCCCAGGCTATGGGAAACACCTATATTGGGCAGCAGAGATATAGGAAGATGCTGAAAGGCATCATCTCATACTGCACAGGAGGAGGCAATGGTAAACAAACCCCTCCTGTATTCTACCAAAGAAAACCACAGGGCTCTGTGGGCACCAGGAGTTGACACTGACTCAACGGGACACTTTACCTTTAAGCATTACTTACTTACATCCCAGTAAAATATCCTTTCATTCATTGTTATTATTCACAGTGAACGAAAGGATATTTTAATGGTTTGTAAATAAATCTGTTTTCCATGTTAGAAGTGAACATTATGAGGATGGGACATGTGTGTTTTTGGTAAATCCATTCCTTGATCCAGGCCAGCTTTTGAATGGGGCTTGAGTTACTTGTATTCCAGTCCTGGAGTAGAGGCGGGGCTAACAAACAGCCAGCAGCAAGAGCACTGAAGGCAAACTGCAGTTGCCTCTCTGTACAGAATATCTATTTCATTAAAGTATTAATATTCCTGATTCCACTGCCTTGTCCTTGCATACCACAACTCTTTCCCTTGGATTCTACAGGACATAACTAGCTGGGAGAGGCGCAGACCATCTGCGCCTCCACCGGCCCATTTCTTCTCCCGCCCCACGTGTGCCTGCTTGTCCCCCACCCTGGCCGCCTGCAGTTTCTGTCTGGTGGGAGCAGCCCACTTTTTCTGCCCCTACCCCCAGCCGGCGCTTTCTGGCTGTATTTGGCCCTGTATTTGGAAAAGGTAAAAATGAATAAGTAATCTGCTGGGCGAGTTCTCAACGCTCCACTAAGGAGCTGAAATATCAGAACATTCTGAAACTCAATATCCCAGATTCTTTGTTTGATAACTTCCTTGGCCCTATCCAGTCCTAGAGAGAGGACTGCATCTGGTGAAAGACCAGAGCTGCAGAGTTTCTTTACACAGTGCTCCCACCAGCTAGAGTCTATTAAAGGAAAGATAATAATTATTAAGATATTATTATTATCTCAATAATAATCACCTTATTATTAATAATTAATAATAATTAATAGTAATTAATTAATTAATTATTAAGATAATAGTAAAGGTAGCAGTCCGCTGGGCATTACATTAATTATTATCCAGGTTATTAGTGTTAGGTACCAGGCTCTGGCCTTGATCTTAATAACTCCCGTTTCCAATCTCAGAGTAGCATTTACATTTAGGAGTAAAAAAAATAATGCTCTTAAGAAATAGGCTTGGATCCACTCCAAGAGTGTATGATAAGCATAACGGCCTAGCTGGGCACTATATTTATTTATTTATTTATTTATTTATTTATTTATTTATTTATTTATTTATTTATTTTAAATTATATATTTATATTTAATATAACATTTGGCCCATCGGCTTTGCCTTAAATAAATTAATGGCAGCAGGAATAAACATTGTTCCTTGACACCTGTGGATGCCTTGATTTGTCAAATGCCACTGCACTCCCCCCTCCATCCATTTTATGCTGTTTCCTCGATGATTAACAAGAAGTGTATTGTTTCAGCTACATTAATTTCTAGTATTGGATTTCAAGCAGGCTTTTGGTGGGGGATCTTTCTCTCTCCTCGGTAATCTCTTAGAAAGCCAGTCCTTGCTTTCCAGCTGGGCAATGAGAGATCTGAGTGCTGTGGAGTAGGTGAGAAGAGGGGGAGGGGGGAATGGAGGCCTGAGTGCTTAGTGTGGTCCCCAGAAGCTTACTAGTTCCAAGCACAGCTGCCTTTAACTCCCATATTATTAGCTGCATTTGCTCGTGCAAGCAAAGACACACGAAGAGCATCTTTAAACTACTCTCCAGGTGGAAAGAACACCAGAGACTCTGTCACAGCGTGTTTAAGGGGGGAGGACTCTGTCAAAGTTCTCCTAGGAAGGCAGGTTTGGCTTTTTAAAAGCCAAACTTTGGGTTACGGCCCATTTGATCCACGGGTATACCCCTTAGGTTCTTCAAGCCACCATACTGAGTCAGGCCATTGATCCATCTAGCTCAGTACTATCTACACTGATGACAATTCTCAAAGTTTCAGGCAGGAGTCTTTCCCAGCCCTACATGAAGATGCCAGGGATTGAACTGGGGACCTTCTGCATGCCAAGCAGATGTTCCACCATGGAGCAACAGCCTTAGGATGATAAGGGTAGAGTTCGAGTCGTTTGGGCTCTGAAATGAGGGGCTAAATATCCAGTAAAGGGGTGGGCTTTGCCACAGCCTCTGTTACCATTTTCCAGTGAGAAGGAATGACAACATTCCTTTAAAGCTCTGTCTCAGAACTTGTAGAGTTCAGCATATTTCTGAATGGTCTGGAAGAAGGATGATTATGAAATGAAACTTGTGGGGAAGGGGATACAGTAATGCTTAGGAAGACACAATCAAGATTCAGAATGATCTCCACAAGCTCAAACATTGGCCTAAAAGCAATAAGGTGAAGTTGAGAGAAATGTAAAGTGAAGCGAACTGGTCTTGTGGCAGCAAGCATGACTTGTCCCCTTAGCTAAGCAGGGTCCACCCTGGTTGCATTTGAATGGGAGACATGTGTGAGCACTGTAAGATATTCCCTTTAGATGGGGATGAACTGGAAAGAACATCTACATGCTTGCATGCAGAAGGTTCCAAGTTCCCTCCCTGGCAGGATCTCTAAGATAGGGACGAGAGAGACTCCTGCTTGCAACCTTGGAGAAACCGCTGCTAGTCTGGGTAGACAATCCTCAACTAGTCTGACTCAGTAGAAGGCAGCTCCCTCTGTCCCTATAGTCCCTCATTAAGGGAAGAAAAATCAAATGCACACCTGCCGGATGGAGAAGACTTGGCTTGGCAGCAGCATATGTGAAGCAAACCAAGGTATCTTACAGACAACAAGTTGTAAATGAACCAGCAGCAGACCCAGAGCCAGCCAAACAGCAACCTGGCTACACACACACACCCCAGCCCCTCTAGGGATGTCACGTGCACATGACATCACATGCACGGGGGATTCCCCCTTCCCATGCCCAGGCTACGGAAAGCCCTGAGCAAGTGCTCCCCTGTCCTTTTCAGGCACCATTTACTGCCTGAAAGCATCTATTTCCCTTGCTCTCCCTCCAGCTATTTCAGGCAGCACCAGAAATGACAGGGAGAATTCCCAAGTGAGTTCTCCATGTCATTTCAGGCAGCAGTTGCTGCCTGAAAGCATCTATTATCCTTTCTCTCCCTCACTGGAGGGAGAGAAAGGACAGAACCTGAGAAAGGACCTGAAAAGGACAGGGGAATGCTTGCTCGGGGCCCAGGCATGGGCAGGGGGAGATCGTTTCAGACTCTTCCGAGGCCTGAGTTACATCCCCCATGGGCTTCAGTGGTGATGGCCCTTCCATTGATGGCCCGGCTTCTTTGAACCCGTTCGCACAATGGTGGCTCTGCCCCTGGCCAGCAGTGTGATATAGCTATTAAAAAAACCCCTATAAATGCAGTCTTAGGCTGTCTTAACAGAGGCATAATGTCCCGGGCACAAGAAGTAATTATTCCATTCTTATTTATTTATTTTATTTGTTTGATTTATTTATTCTTCTGTCTGGTCAGATCTTGTTTAGAAATCCTGTGTCCATTTCTGGGCATCACATTGATAAATTGAAACAGCTTCGGAAGAGGGCAACAAAAATTGTGAGGGGCAGAGGTGCTCTTCCCCCTGGACTTCTGGCCAAAGTCTAAGGCCTCCACACCCCCTTAGGGGCCCCAAACCCTCTTTTGTCTGTCCTGGGTGGTGTGGTTGCCACGCTGCCGGACTGCACTGCGTCGGGGGGCCAAGCATGAATGTGACCTGCACCAGGTGCTGAGCGTGACTTCTGCTTTAGAGAAAGAAGGGGGAGTGGGGGAAGAAATATATGGGATGGGAATATGTTAAGTTGTGTGATGAAATGTTTCTGCTAATGCATATTTGCATAAATAGACCTGTTTTATATTCTTACATTCTTGTGAGTTCAGTTGTTCTTTGTGCCTTAAAGATTCCTTAAAAATACTGCATGTCACAGTGTTTGTGTGTAGGGGGATGATGCTTAACTTACAGCATCGTTGGGGGGGAGGAGGGCTCCAATGGCCTTTAGGTTCAGGCTCCAAAATTACCTAGGTTTCACCTCTGGTGAGGTATCTGGAAATCAAGGGGACTCTCCTCCTCCAAAGTTTCCCAGTAGAGGCTGGACTGCCGTCTGTCAGGGATGTTGTGGCAGTTTCCTGTTCTGAGCAGGGGGTTGGACTGGAAAACCCTCAGTGTCCATTCCAGCTCTGAATCCTAGGATTCTCAGCATCCTTTGCTTGTGTCTTGAAGAGTGGGTCTGAACTGAATAAAGGGGAGGAATAGCCCAAGTCTCTGTTGCCCTTCATAATATGGAGGGATGGGTTAAAGAACCTTTTGCCTGTATCTTTGTGCTCAGTGGGCAAAGCCAATATTGTCATCATTCTCATGTTTGTGTTCTCCCTTTGGATTAGTGTTGGCTTTGTTTGGTGCGATGCTCTATGGCTACACATGTCGAATAAAATGTACTTACTTACTTAGACACCTAAAGGCGCAGTGGGGAAGTAACTTGCCTAGGGAGCAAGGGGCTGCTGGTCCGAATCCCCGCTGGTATGTTTCCCAGACTATGGGAAACACCTACCGTATTTTATGGACTATAAGACTCACTTTTTTCCTCGAAAAATATCTGCCAAAATTCAGGAGCGTCTTATATGTTTTAACAGTTTAATATGTTAAAACTCTGAAAAACTGGATTAAAATTAAGGTGCGTCTTATAGTCTGTAGCGTCCTATAGTCCGTAAAATACGGTATATCGGGCAGCAGCGATATAGGAAGATGCTAAAGCCAAATTCTGGGTTACGGCCCCTATTTCACACGAGTATACCCCTCAGGTTCTGGCAACAGAACAACAATGGCACTTTACTTATTTACTTACTTACTTACTTACAAAGAGGGAAGGCTGGCAGTGGGAAAGCTGGATAGCTGTATCCTCCCTTTCCTTCAAGGAGTTTGAGGCAACCTTTCAGGCCCAGCTGAATTTGAAAGCGAATCCCTACATAAGTTGCCTGCAAGGGCAATAAAGTGTATCTGTGTCATTCCAGTCCCTGCCACTAGTGGGACATTTTCTCACGGGACGTTCCCTTCTTTTTGAAGCTTTTGCACACCACATACAGCACTTCATTCAAGCACTGATGCTTTGGGCATAGCTCACATTTCCCATGTATGAAATCCTGATGATCAAAGGTGGCTCAGTTCCATAGCATTCCAGTCAGTGACACAGTACCCCTCTCTTGAGCACGAGAGCTCAAATGGGGTGCTGGCGGAGTAAGGCAGAAGGCCAAGCTGTTTGAATGTGTCCCTGAGAATCAGAAGCTAAAAACCAAACACGCTGTTAAAAGAGGGATTTGGATCTCGTAGGCATCATTAACTTGTAACAAAAAGAGTTGTGGTAGCCAAAGGAAACACTTATGTGGGTTGGTGAGCCCAGTATTTACGATCTGGAGTTCATGGTGTCTCACCATGGTGGCAATTGTACATCCTGAGTCCCCCTACATGTTACGTCAGAAATGAAGCATCAAAAGCACAAATGACTCATCCATCCATAATCTCCGTTTTTTTCTAATGTGTGACTCAGCTCTTTGCCTCATGGCTTGAGTCACTGACAATTCGCAGTTTGAAAGAACAGATATATATTCACCTGGCACTGTCATTCCAGGATGAAAGAGAGGTGAGTCAAAAGCCCCTGACCTTGACATGGGATTGTTGACTCTCTTTCTGTTCTTTCCAATTGTGATTCACTCACTGAACACTTCATGGTCTTCATAGCTCCTAAGTAGGAATGGACAGTCAGTTGGGGGGGGGGAGCTGTCTTAGGAACATAGGAAACTGCCATAGACTGAGTCAGACCCTTGGTCCATCTAGCTCAGTATTGTCTGCACTGACTGGCAGCAGCTGACCAATATGGCAGGAAGGAATATCTCCCAGCCCTACCTGGAGATGGCAAGGATCAAAACTGGGACCTTCTGCATGCAAAGCAGATACTCTGCCACTGAGTTATGGCCCTATACTCCACGGGGAATACCGTACAGCACTCACATGTAGTCACTCATCCAAATGCAAACCCAGGCGGACCTTGTTTAGCAAAGGGGACAATTCATGCTCACTCCCACAAGACCAGCCCCACCCCACTGCCAAGAGCTTATCCAAAATATTGTTCATGGATCCATCCAACCAGTTCATTGACTGAGGCTGCTATCCTGTCCCTATCTGGGAGTAAGCCCTGCTGAACACAATAAGATTTACTTCTGTGTAAAAGTGCAAAGGGTTGCGTTGCAAATGTTGCTGCCTTGCCACATTGGGGTTGAGAGTGGACCAGGCCCTTGAGTTTTACGTAAAAGGTGATACCATACGTAATACCCTCAGTTCAGGCCGAAGCTTGATGATAACAAAGGAAAATGTGACCCCAACTCCCCTGGAGTAATTAATTTAAGGTGTTTCCCCCCTCTAATTAGAGTTCCACAGAAGCTGGGTTATTTTCACTTGCATCCAATTAAACACTCAATCCTTCTGCTTTCCCCATATGCTCCTGTCTGATAAGCTTTCTTTAGGACTGCTGCCCTGTTGAGAGTAGGGCTGGATTGAATTCTTTTGTTTACACATAATGTATCCCTTCGTTAAAGTCTTGTTGTCTTGCCTAAACAAAGGTCTTTCAATCATGAGAAGAGTTTCATTGCAGCTCAGGGCCAGAGTTCATGTGTTTGTATGTTTATCACAACCATGCTTGGTTTGAACCATGGAGAATCTTCTTGGAGTTATTTCTTACAAGCGGGAGAAAGGGGGAAATGATAAAAACAGATCTGCAAGGGATTATGTTGTCCCCTTCTCTGACAAAGGATGGACAACCATCTGTCAGGGAAGCTATAGCTGGTTTTTGCACTGAGTAAGGGGCTGGTCTAGAAGTCCTCCATGCTACCTTCCAGCTCTAACATTCTGGGATCCTAACTTGCTGCGAAGTAGCCTATGAGCCAGATCTCACGATCAATGAGACTCAGTTCTGGAGAGTGTGCAGGGAGAGCAGGCTAAACTATTCCCGGAGGGAGCCCTGGGCAGCCAAATCGGCCGCCCACACGATTGCCGGCTCCGTGATGAAGCCGGTGGGGGCTGGGGGGAGCGGGGGCCCCCAGAAGCTCCAGCATGCCCTGCGCGAGTGCACAGGGCATGCTGGTGAGGCCCCCAGAGCCGGGAGGTGGCTTTTCGCCTCCCCTCCGGGGGTCTCCTCATGCCGCACCACACTTGCTCCGCAAACCCGGTTTTAGGGGAGGGGTACTTGAGTGGGTTACCCGCTCTAGAACCACCGGGCTTGCAGCCGAGCTTGGTGGTTCACACGATTGCAGAAAATCAAGCTAGCGGAGGCTAGCCTGATTTTCTGCAATTGTGTGAATAGCCTCTATATTTACCAGTGACAGCCCCTATTTTCAGGACCCTGTCCTGGTCCCTGCCCTACATTTGGGGAAATCTATTTTGAAATGCCAGTAATAGGAGATTCAAACTAGAGAACAGAGCGATTGCACAAGTGAGGCCTTCAGGCTTGTTCCTTTAAATGAAAAGAACAATTGTGTGAGGACCCAATCTTGATCGGGACCCTGGTAGGGAAAAGGGTTTGTTTTTAACCTTATGTTCCCTCCATGATCCCAAACTAGATTCCACCCCCAGATGTTATTGCTGCCAATGGTAGCTTCCGCCTAAAGTAAATAGCAGCCCTAACCTGGATTGGGAACGTTGTGAGAGCCGGTGCCAATCAATGTAGACAATACTGAGCTAGATGGACCAGTGGTCTGACTGAGTACAAAGCAGTTTCCTGTTCCTATGTAAAACCCTGGTGTTTATCTCTCAAACATGTGGAATTTCTCATCTTGCAAGCCAGTAAGGCTATTCTCACGACGGGGGGAAACTGGGCTAAGGGAGCCCAGCCTGGTTTTCCCCCATCGTGAGAACCACTGGGCTCGCAGGCGAGCCCGGTGGTTCAATGGCAGCTAGCCCACCAAAGTAATAATAATTTACAACATTAAAGTAGCCCTCCCCTTAAATTTTGTTAGCAGAGTGAGCACTCCGCTAACCCCATTTCTAAGATTGTGAGATGCTGCGGTGCGGCCGCGCACCACGGCAAATTTCAAGTACCCCCCCCCGACTGGGAGGCTGTAGCAAGCCTCCCGGCATCAGGGGTCCCCACAAAATGCCCTGTGCACTTGCGCGGGACATGCTGGGACTTCCGGTGGCTGGGTGGCCCCCGATCCCCACCACCCCTACCACATGATTCACATGATTACCACATAATAGCACATGATAATCCACATGATTACCAGATGGAGCTGGTAATCATGTGGACAGCCGATCCAGATGGCCTGGGTGGGGGGGCTCCATGTTTGTCTGTGGGGAGAACGGGTCAAGCCCACTTTCCCCGCAGAAGCCCTGCAGGCTACCCACAGTGCTCATGTGGAGAGCCTCAGTATGCTAGATTGTGTATGGGTTTTGCAGTTGTGTCTTGCTTTTTGTATTGTAAGCCAGCATGTGAAGTATGTAAGCCAATATGTGAAGGTGCAGAGTAGACATGGTTCTAAGTAAACAAATATACAGGATGAGCTGGTCTTGTGGTAGCAAGCATGAATTGTCCCCTTTGTGAAGCAGGTTCTGGTTTGCATTCTAATGAGAGAATATCTGTGAGCACTAAAAGATATTAACCTGTGAGGATGGGCTGCTCTAGGAAGAGCACTTGCCTGCTTGCACACAGATGATTTCAAGTTCCCTCCCTGGCATCTTCAAGATAGGGCTGAGGGAATCTCCTGCCTGTAACCTTGGAGAAGCTACTGCCAGTCTGTGTAGGCATCAGGTAATAATGGTATAAGGCAGCTGCTTCTTCTTCTTCTTCTTCCTCCTCCTCCTCCTGCTCTTCTTCTTCTTCTTCTTCTTCTTCTTCTTCTTCTTCTTCTTCTTCTTCATTTAATTTCTATACCACCCTTCAAAAAATGGCTCAGGGAAATAATAAATAAATAAGATGGAACCCCGTCTCTAAATGGCTCACAATCTAAAAAGAAACATAAGATAGACACCAGCAACAGTCACTGGAGGTACTGTGCTGGGGTTGGATAGGACCAGTTACTCCTCCCCCCCAAATAAAGAGAATCACCATGTTAAAAGGTGCCTCTTTGCCAAGTTAGCAGGGGTTAACTTATGTTCCTATGTTCCACAGCTTGCCTTTTTGCATGGTACTGAGGACAATTTATGGTTGATATCTGATTGATAGCATATCTTACTTTACTCTATACTTTCTTGTTTTTTACTTTAAAGAACAAACACCCTCATGGCGTGCGTTAAGTAAGGGCAAGGCGTGATATCACAGCTTAAATAAATACAGAAGCCAGAGTAGAGCCTTCATCAGTGTGTAATGTGGAGCCCAGACAGTTATCCTCTGTAAGAAAATTGGGATGATGCTTATTTTCATCCTTGCAAGGTTAGGTGTTGAAGTGCAACTCACAAACACAAATTCATCACTTGATGGCTGCTGCCTCAAGTGATTACTGGAATGTGTAAAATTGCCACCAGGAGCACAAACAAAACTTCCATAATCAAGTAACCTTGTGTCATATATAGTCCTTTGTCAATGGAGGAAGTTCCCTAGAGGGGATTCATCCAGTGATGAGCAATGGAATGAGGAGCCTGCATGTGTGAATCATCCCTAGGACAGGAGAGACAGGTTTAATTTCCACCTCAAACAGGAGTTGGAGTGTTTAAGGGAAGTGCAAATGAATTAATTAGCAAAATGGATCACTCTGGATAAGCTCAAGCCACTTTAAAGGCTACAATTTCCTGCATATGGGGAAACTGTTGGAATGTAACTGAAAACATGAGTCAAGGTGTTGTTTATATGGCTATTTAAATTCTAAGCAGGGCTGTGCTGAATATCCTGGTCAAAACCAGACAGCACATGGTTTTCCTTCAAATCCTTCAGATTGTGCAAACATTCACTAGCTCGGTTTACACAGTCATTTGCAAGGTCATTGACAAAATAAAAAACTGTTTTCTATCTGGGATTGGGAACTGTTTGTGCTCCCAGTTTTCAGTTGTGCAGAAGTAAGATAGGAGAAATACCTGTGTAGAAGTGATTAAGGCTCTACACATGATGCCAAAAGGGGTTCATTGGGGAGAGTAGGCTTGACCTGGTGGGAGGATCGCCTGATTAGATGAGTGGCAGCTTGGCTCCGGCGTTCCCGTGCTCGGCCAAACTCGCCCAGCAACTCTGGGGCTCGGGCAAAGGGAAGAGCTACTACACGGCATCCCACCCTGCAGAGCCCCAGTAATGCACCGTGCAAGTGCGCGGTGCATTCCTGGGATCCCCCCTCCCCTCTCTCCCCTCCCCAAGTGTGCCCACAGTATGCAGCTGCAGTTAAAATGGGGTTAATAGAGTGCTCGTTCAGTTAACCTCATTTAAGGGGGAGGGTATTTAGGCGGGCTTGTCGCTGTGGAGCCAACGGGCTGGCCTGGTGGTTCTCACAAGCGAGCAAAACCGAGCTAAGGGAGCCCAGCTAGACTCATTGTGTGGAAGCAAGGTAGGAGAGAAAGCTACCCAGGTTTTCCACACAACCTTGCTTCCACACAACCAAAATCTGGGAGCACATATAGCTCCTTAACCTGGGTAAAACACAGGACCGGGTCTCACGATCTGTGAGACCAGGTTTGGGGCTGTGAGCTGGAAGAGTGGGCTAAGCCCGCTCTCCCCACTCACGAGCAGTGAGGGAGCCCTGGGTGGCCGGATTGGCCGCTCACACAATTGCCGGCTCTGAGATGGAGCCAGCGGGGGCTGGGGAGCTCAGGAGCCGCGCGGCCCCCGGAAGCCCCAGTATGCCCTGCGCGAGCATACTGGGGAGACCCTGCAGGGCATACTGGGGAGACCCCCGGAGCCGGGAGGCGGCTTTTCACCTCCCGTTCGGGGACCTACTCGCGAGTAGCTATGGTGCAGAACTGCGCCTACTCACAAGCAGATAGCCCGGGTTTGCGGAGCGCTCACTCCGCAAACCCGGGCAAAGGGGTGGGCAACAGGAGTGGGTTAGCCGCTCCAGAACCACCAGGCTCAGTTGTGAGCCTGGTGGTTCTGACAACCAGCAAAAATCGGGCTAGCAGAGGCTAGCCCAATTTTTGCTGATCGTCAGAATAGCCCCAAAGTGAAGCTATTCACATGATAGAAAGGGAAGGGGAAATGCCAAGCTGCAGTGAGGAGGAGGAGAGTTGATTGGCTGCTGACATCCCTGAGAGTGATATCAAGTGAGAGCAAGAGAGGGAAATGTAAATGATTGGCAAACGTTTGCACAAGGAGTGTGAGAAATGTCAAAAGGGAAGTCCCCCCCACACCGCAAACAATGCAAAAAAACCCCACGTTTATTTATTTGAGCACATTTCTATACCACCCCATATGCAAAACTCTGGCAGTTCACAATCTAAAGCACAACAAATGAAGCTAAAGTTGTGCCATCAAGTCGGTCTCAACTCCTGGTGACCACAGAACCATGTGGTTGTCTTTCGTAGAATACAGGAGGGGTTTAGTATTGCCATCTCCTGCGCAGTATGAGATGATGCCTTTCAGCATCTTCCTAGATCGCTGCTGCCCGATAGAGGTGTCTCCCATAGTCTGGGAAACACACCAGTGTGGATTTGAACCGGAAACCTCTGGCTTGCTAGTCAAGTTATTTCCCTGCTGCACCATGTTAACACAAATAAAACATTTTAATATATTAAAAAAAACCTCTAAAACTTTGTACCTCTGGAAGTGTTTTTTCACCTTTCCACCATATGTACCAAGCTGTGACTCTCTTTCAGAAACTAGGCAGAAGCACCTTTTAAACATGGTGATTCTCTTTATTTAGCAAGGGGAGAACAACTGGCCCTATCCATCCCCAGCACAGCATCCCTCCAGGGGTTGTTGCTTGTGTCTATCTTATGTTTGGGAGAGGAGAGCTGGTCTTGTGGTAGCAAGCATGACTTGTTCCCTTAGCTAAGCAGGGTCCACATGGGTTGCATATGAATGGGAGACTAGAAGTGTGAGCACTGCAAGATATTCCCATCAGGGGATGGAGCCGCTCTGGGAAGAGCAGAAGGTTCCACGTTCCCTCTCTGACAGCATCTCCAAGATAGGGCTGAGAGAGATTCCTGCCTGCCACCTTGGAGAAGCCGCTGCCAGTCAGTAAAGACAATATTGAGCTAGATTGACCAATGATCTGACTGAATATGGCAGCTTCCTATGCTCCTATGTTTCTTTTCAGATTGTGAACCCTTTGGGGACAGGGAGCCATCTTATTTATTTCTCTATGTAAACCACTTTGGACACTTTTGCTAAAAAGTGGTATATAAATATTTGTTGCTGCTGCTGTTGTATTAGATATAGCAATAGCTACTAGCCATGGAAAAGATATGCTTCCGTGAGGATCAGATGGCATGTCTCTGAACACCATGTGCTGGGAACACCAATGGGAGGGGATGATTGCCCTCTTTTCCCTACTTAGGAACATAGGAACATAGGGAGCTGCCATAGAGTTTGTTCAGTATTGTCTTCACAGACTGGCAGCAGCTTTTCCAAGGTTGCAGGCAGGAATCTCTCTCAGCCCTATCTTGGAGAAGCCAGGGAGGGAAGTTGGAACCTAGATGCTCTTCCCAGAGCGGCTCCATCCCTTAAGGAGAATATCTTCCAGTGCTCACACTTCTAGTCTCCCATTAATATGCAACCAGAGTAGACCCTGCTTAGCTTAAAGGGACAAGTCCTGCTTACTACCACAAGACCAGCTCTCCTCACTTCAGTGGCCAACCATCTGGACTTTCCAGATGGTTGGCCACTGAATGAAGTAGAATACTGGACTGGACAGGCCTTGGAATGATCCAGCAGGGTTTCTTGGTTGGCCGCTGCTTCCCACCATGTTTTTCTTTCTTTCCCATAGTGCCCCATATAGCACTGCAAGACTGCTTGGGACATTCTTAAGGGAATGCATGGTAGGTGGCAACTTGTGGCATGAATTATTGTTGCTGCTGAGACTGAAAGTCATCCAGAGGATTCCACATTCACGTGCAGAATGAGCACCACCATGCTAGCACAAGAGGAAGGCTTAGTTGCACTAAAACGGTGATTGTGGAAGAGCGCTAATGTGCAAAAGTTCCCACTGAAATAAATGAGGCGTGGTTGCACAGCACTGGTCTGGAACTAAGGCTCCAGAAATAGTGCTACTAGCTAGCACAGTGGTTTTGTACTAGTGCAGCATCCTTTGGCAAGCAGATGTGCTGCATGCCATGCAGTAGGCCAGCCAGTAGGCCTGTTCAGACAATCATTTGGATCTAGGTTTCCATGTGGATTACCTACATTGACATGATTGTGCAAACCCATGCCAAGGTGGTTTATGGCCCAAGATTCCCATTAAACCAAGATTCAAGTGATTGTGTGAACAAGGCCACTGTCTGTTTTCATAGAAAGGGAGGATGGCCCACTGGGATTGGAGAGGTGACCTTACCCAAGGCCCACTCAAGCCTGGGGCCAGCCCTGGGCTGGAAAATGCTTAGAAATCTCCGGTGACCTCTCTTTCATTACACATAGGCTATGGTTAATAAGAGTTGAAGTCTCTGACTAGATCTGTCAGCCCCAAACTTGATGTAGCAGCCTTAGCCTTCTGCTTGGAAAATCCGATTACTTTGCTTTTGTTTCAGTCAGGTGTACTTTCACAGAAGCTGAGCTGAGCTCTTCCACAAGCTGATCAAAAGGAGCCTCACAGAATGCAATGTCAGATCAAATCAGAGCTCCTCCAAAGTCCTCCTTTACATGTTAATTATGTTGAAAGATAAACATTGCTGAAGCTTTGCTGAGAATGTCAAGGTGCTCAAGGTTAGGGATGGGGGAGGCATGGTCTTCCCTCAAGGCCCAGCACCATCTGGCTCCAGCCCTGGTCAGTATAGGTAATACTGAGTTAGACAAACCAATGGTTTTGGATCAGTATAAGGCAGCTTCATATGTTTTCAGATGTTGGCTTATGCCGAGTCCGAACATTGGTCCATCTAGCACAGTATTGTCCTCCCTGACAGGCAGTGGCTCTCCAAGGATGCAGGCAGGAGTCCCTCCCAGTCCTCCTTGGAGATGCTGTCAAGGGTTGGACCTGGGACCTTTGGCATGCAAGCAGGTGCTCGACCATTGAGCCCCGTCCCTTAAGGGGAATATCTTACAGCAGACAGCACACTCACATGTAGTCACGCATCCAAATGCAAACCCAAGATCCTGTGTAGCAAAAGTGACAATTCATGTTTGCTACCTCAAGAATAGCTCCCATAGGAACATAGGAAGTTGCCTAATACTGAATCAGACCATTGGTCCATCTAGCTCGGTATTCTATACAGACTAGCAGCAGCTTCTCCAAAATTGCAGGCAGGAGTCTCTTTCAGTCTTATCTGGAGATGTCGGGGAAGGAAATCGGAACCTTCCGCATGCATGTATGCAGGCTCTCTTCCCAGAGTAGCCCCATCTCCTGAGGGCTACCTCTGACAGTGCTCACAAATGTAGTCTTCCATCTAAATGCACAACAGGGCAGACCCTGCTTAGCAAAGGGGGCAATTCATGCTTCATTGGGACCTCACCACTTTTCCATCTCTAGGGTGTGGACCTTGTCAAAAATCACAAGCTCTTCTTCTCTTGTGTTTCTATATGTGCCTTTCCCCTCCTGTCTCCTTTTTGGCTGATGTGTCCTTGCTTCAAGTAGCATCCCTTACAACAGAGCTTCCTGTTACTTGGGATCGCTCACGTCCTTCCTCACCATCTTCCATTCCTCACTGCCCCACTTTCCTTCCTTCCTCCATTCCCTTCCTTTCCTCACTATTTTTGTTGGAGTTTGTAATTATTTTTCAAAGCATCAACAAAGGAACCTACCCACTGAAGCAGGTCTCACGATCAGTGAGACCTGCTTTGTCCGGGTTTGCAGGGAGAGTGGGCTAAGCCCGCTCTCCCCGCAGATGATCGGGCAGACCTGTCTGGGCGGCCGGATTGGCCGCCCACATGACTGCAGTCTCTGTGATGGAGCGGGCAGGGGCTGGGGAGTTTGGGGGCCACACGGCCCCCAGAAGGTCCAGTATGCACTGCGTGAGCACGCAGGGCATACTGGAGAGACCCTCCGAGCTGGGAGGCTGCTTTTCAGCCTCCCGCTGGGGGTCTACTCATGAGTAGCTGTGGCACGGAGCTGTGGCACGGCTACTCACAATCTCAAAAATGGGTTTGTGGAGCACTCGCTCCTCAAAACCGGTTTAAGGGGCGGGCTACTTGAGCGGGTTACCCACTCAGGAACCACCAGGCTCGCAGCTAGTGGGCTAGCGGAGGCTAGCGTGATTTCGTCCCATCGTGTGAATAGCCTCACTGTCTTCCATGAATTTGTCTAAGCCCCATTTAAAGCCATCCAAACTAGTGGCCATCACCACATTCCATGGCAGAAAACTCCATAGATTAATTATTTCTTTCTTAAAGCTCCTATGTGCCATTCCCAAAAGGCAACCAAGATTATCAGGGGCCTGGAGTACCTTCCTTATGAGGCAAGGCTACAGCATCTGGGGCTCTTTAGTTTGGAAAAGAGGTGACTACAGGGAGACATGATTGAGGTATATAAAATTATGCATGGAGTAGAGAGAGTGGATAGAGGGAAAAAAATCTCCCTCTCTTACAACGCTAGAACCAGGGGCCATCCCATGAAACTGAAGGCTGGGAAATCTAAGACCAACAAAAGGAAGTACTTTTTCATACAACACATAATTAATCTATGGAATTCTCTGCCACAGGATGTGGTGATGGCCACTAGCTTGGATGGCTTTAAATGGGGTATAGCCAAATTCATGGAAGACAGCTCTTTCAGTGACTACTACTCTGGTGGCCATAGGCCACCTCCAGCCTTAAAGGCATACCAGTTGCAGGGGAGCGAGGGCATGCCCTCACTTCTTGCTTGCAGGCTTTCCATAGGCATCTGGTGGGCCACTGTGTGAGACAGGGTGCTAGACTAGATAGGCCTTGGGCCTGATCCAGCAGGGCTGTTCTTATGGTGCTCAAACCACGGTTTGTGCATACCCCTAGCAGAAAGATCTTGAACCTTTTCAAATATTCCATTGATCACTGCAAGAGTGAAAGGCCACGTTGGACTTTGGCATTTGGATTGGGTGACACCGGAAGTTACACTTACACCATGGGAGGCAACCCTGGCTCTCCAGCTGTTGCTAAACATCAACTCCCACTATTTGCAGGCAGGAGTCCTCTTAGCTTCTGTGCATACAGGACTTGTAGGGTGGTGGCGACTGCTCTACCTGCTGTCCACCGTTCGCCTTTGTGACCCTCCTACAGATTTCCCTGAATTAATGAGCAAACCTTGGTCTTCACCTAGCACTCTGTTGGCGACTGCTGGAAGCCATCCATGTCTCTACTCAGACATTCTTCAAAGTATCCAGTCAGCAGGGGTTGCTATAGGATCCTCTTAATTAGCACACCCTGGTGAGAAGTGAAATGTGCCAATTAAGAGATTATCCCTTCCCTCTGATCATCACAGGGTGAACTGTGCCAAAGAAGAGCAGGGCTTTGTCTGAAGCTGTCTTGGAGTGTGTGTGTGTGTGGGGGGGGGACATGGCAGAGAGAGATGTGAAAATTAGGGGGACCTCTACACATAGACATACACACATACCCTCACAATTCAGACATACAATATGCATACCTTAGAGAGCGCCTTCTTAGAAGTGTTCACATCCCCACCACACGTTAAGGTCATCTGATGAGGTCTGTGTCCAGTTACCACTGGTTCGTCTGGTGGCGACTCAGAGGCGGGCCTTCTCTGTAGCTCCTCCCGGGCTGTGGAATGCACTCCCGGCAGAAATTCATAATTTGAGTTCATTACTATCTTTCCGGAGAGCCGTTAAAACCTATCTGTTTGGCCTGGCCTTCCAGGGTTTTACTGTAAACGGTTTTAAATGGTTTTAAATGGTTGCCCTGGTTTTCCAGGGTTTTTAGCTGCTTGAATGTTTAATTGATTTTATTCTGTTTTTATAGTTTTGATTTTAATTGTTAACTGGTTTTAATTGTTTTTATCCTGTTGTAAACTGCCCTAACCCATTTTGGAAGGGCAGTATATAAATTGAATGAATGAATGAATGAATACAACAGTGTGTTACAGTAGTGGTCAGTGTGGGTGTCGCCAGGGGTCGTGGTGGTGAGAGACCCCTTTAAGTGTAAAATAATAGGTGCTTCCCTCTGCTACCACCACATCTGAATGCCATTTACCCAAACAGAAGACTAGTCTAAATTTAAGACGACCCCTGCATGTACCTGAAACAAATTATATAAATAAATTCTATATGATATTTATTTATTTATTTAACATATTTTTATACTGCCCAAACCTTACACCTCTGGGCGGTTTACAAGAAGATTTAAAAAGTAAAACATTAAAACAAAAAATTTAAAAGCAAGAAATTTAAAACACAATTTAAAATTTTAAAAAAATATTCTAAAAAACAACCTTAAAGCCATCAAGACAAAATTATATATAAATTATTAACAAGTTACACCTGGATTTACCTGAAATGAAAAGAACTCTGAATTTAATGCTAGGGATGGCATGGCCAACTGGCATTGTTTACCCAGCATTTTATCTTCGGTGGAGGAAAAGCACTTTTTTGTGCCATCCCACCCAGATCATGGCTAGCAAACAATGAAGCTATTCTCATGACCACTGGAAAGCGGGCTAAGGGAGCCCAGCCTGCTTTCCAGTGGCTGTGGGAACAACTGGGTTCACGGGAGATCCAGTGGCTAGCCCACTTAAGCCCCCTCCCCTTTTTCATCCCCCCCCATTTTCATGATCATGAGTTGCTGTGGCACGGCTCTACACAGCGGTGACCCACAAGTAGACCCCCCCAACAACTGGGTTCACGGGAGATCCAGTGGCTAGCCCACTTAAGCCCCCCTCCCCTTTTTCATACCCCCCCCCCATTTTCATGATCATGAGTTGCTGTGGCACGGCTCTGCACAGCGGTGACCCACAAGTAGACCCCCCCCAACCGGGAGTCTGCAGCAAGCCTCCCGGCCTCAGGGGTCTCCCCAGAATGCCCTATGCACTCGCATGGGGTATCCTGCGACTTCCAGGGGCCAGGCGTCCTCCTACCCAGCACTTGATCATGTGAACCAGCCCACTAACTTATCAGAAGACAGTGCTCCGCTGTCATACCTGGACTGGTCAGGAAGCCCATAGTGGGAGAAGGAAAGTCAGTGTCAACCCAGCATGGGGACAAAAGCCAGAAAGCAATCCACTGGGACAAGCAAGGCAAAGTGATTGAATGAAGCAGGAGGTCAGGAGCCAAAGAGCAGTCCATTAAGAGCAGGCAGTGTCAAGGTTCAACAACAAGCAAGGGGTCCAAGAAAGAGGATCCGGAGCAGGGAAATACACATCCACCACAAAGTTGCTTCAGCGGAAGTCCTAAATGCAGATCCAGCACTGCAGCCCCGCCCAAGCTTTGAATGTCTTAAAGGGTGCCTATTTCTTAAGTATGGATGCAGTATAGCTAGGTGGCTGCTGGTGAGGATTGGGGTGCTTCTGATTCATCCTCCGATTCGGATAGGAACAGAGGAAGCTGCCATCTACTGAGTCAGACCCTTGGTCCATCTAGCTCAGTATTGTCTACAAAGATTGGCAGCAGCTTCTCCAAGGTTTCAGGCAGGAGACTCACTCAATCCTATCTTGGAGATGCCCAGGAGGGAACTTGAAACCTTCTGCATGCAAGCATGAAGGTACTCTTCCCAGAGTGGCCCCATCCCCTAAGGGGAATATCTTACAGTGCCCACACATGTAGTCTCCCATTCAAATGCAACCAGGGTAGACCCTGCTTAGCAAAGGGGAATCATGCTTGCCACCACAAGACCAGCTCTCCTCCCATGACACAGGCAAGGGTATATTGAGCAGGTCAGCAGGTGCTTTCATTGGTGGAGGCAGGACTGTCTTTTGAGAGCCCTGGCAGGGAGCAGGGCCTGGGGCAAATGAGCCAATGTGGGGCCACCTTCCAGTCAATCTTCATGGGGGTTAATAGAGAGGGGCCTGGGGTGGTCACCCTGCTTGCCTTGCCTAAGGGTAACCCTGGGTGGAGGTGAGGGCCTTCGAATTCTGCCTTGTCCTGTGAGTTGTCTCAACCAGAGTCAAGCTCAGGGGTCATGAACCCTTCATCCTGGGACTCCTCCATGTCAGATTCTGGGTTTATGACATGCCCCTCCTCTTCCCAGCTGTTCATATTTGTAAGAGTGTAGTAAATGTGGAAAGTTCAATGTGTTGCTGACATTTTTAAAAAAAGTTACTGCAACTGGTCCCCCCCGCATACTAGTCAGAATCTGAAACTGCACAGCGATAGCAAACATCAGGAAGCCTACAGTGCTGCAATCTCTCAGATGCTGCACATAATCCCATCTGAGAGTGAAGATCATGTTTGCAGAAAGGAAGTTTCAAAAACTTCACTTTGGATTCACAGAAGCAGTACAAAAGCTTCCAATGTCTGAGTTTCGGAGACTGACCATCCCCGATCAAAAAGGAGCCAGTACAGATACTCCCAAGTATTTGATGCTTTATTCATGTAGAGATAAACTCAGAGTGAACATAAATTTCTACTGCTTGTATCAAGTAGAAGGTTCAGGTTATATTTCCACTTTGGCTACTCGGAAGAGGCAGAGATAGTTGTTCTCAAAGAACTTGTAAATAATCACTGAACAGTTAAACAAGAAACATGTGGCCAATAATCCCTAGAAGATGTCCATAACAACTAGCAGTAAATCCTGAGAATATAAACAATGGAAATGTCTCCCTTTCTACATCTTCCTTTTATCTCACCCTACTCTGAAGTGGTGCAGTGGGGAAATGTTTGACTAACAAGCAGAAGGTTGCTGGTTCGAATCCCTGCTGGTATGTTTCCTAGACTATGGGAAACACCTATATTGAGCAGCTGTGATATACGAAGATGCTGAAAGGCATCATCTCATACTTGGCAGGAGATGGCAATGGCAAACCCCTCCTGCATCCCACCAAAGACAACCACAGGGCTCTGTGGGCACCAGGAGTGGGAAATCAACTTGATGACACACTTTAGTTTACTCTGACTAACCTCTTTTCCCTAACCTATCTAGGAGCCCAGGAAGATGCTATATTTTCAGTCAGATTATTGGTCCATCTAGCTCAGTATTTTCCACACTAACTAGCAGTATCTCTCCAAGTTTTCAGACAGGAGTCTCTCCTAGCCCTACCTGGAGATGCCAGGGAGTAAACCTGGGACGTTCTGCATGTAAGCATGCAGATGCTTCTCCACTTATGATTCCACCCGGCTTACAGGTATGAGCAGAGGTTCGAATTGCCCTGGAGCTTCAGAAGCAATTCTGAGGGAGACTCCATTCCAGAAGGTGGTGGTAGAACAGGCTTGACTCTACACCAATTCCTGAATGCATTGTGGAACCTGGAATGGTTTTTTTCAGTCTGTTCTGGAGATGTACCGCTAGGCCTCTCTGTGCATGATGTGAGGCTTCTGGTATGGTGAAATATCAGGGGCATCACTGCCTTCTACAAGCCTCCAGGCACGTGTGGTGGGGGCCTAACAAGGCTAGAGATGCCACCAGGTTGGCCTCCACTACACCCACTTCCCATTCTAATTGCAGAACGGACCTGGAACTCACTGGAAAGCAATACAGTCTGAGCAGAGGGATAGCAAGGACAAGAAGTGCAGTCTGTAAAATCCAAGGGAAAGAGTCATGGTCTGCAAGGACAAGGCAGTGGAGTAGAATTAGGAATATTAATAGTTTAATGAAATAGCTATTACTAGCGGAATCTGGCACAGAGCATCTGTGCCCCTAGTTCTCCCCGACTCTCCTCCCCATCTTCATTTCCCCCCCTCCCTTCAGTCCCATTCCATTCTCCTGACTCCTCTTCAGCTTCAGTCCGTTCTCCCCCTCCCAGTCCGCTTTCCCTAGCCAGCCAGCCTGGCCAGCACTTTCCCTCCCCGCCGGCTGGCAGCTGCTTGTGAGCTGCTTATCCAGGCAGCTGCTTGTGAACTCTCGCGAGAGCTGCCACGTATAAGATTAGCGATGGGTACGCCTTGAAGAAACATATATAAATATGTACAGAGAAGCAACTGCAGTTTGCCTTCAGTGCTCTTGCTGCTGGTTGTTTGTTAGCCCCGCCTCTACGCCAGGACTGGAATACAAGTAACTCAAGCCCCATTCAAAAGCTGGCCTGGATCAAGGAATGGATTAACCAAAAACACCACACAGATAGGCCCCTGGGAACCTGGCCTTCTCCTCCTCCCTCCCTCCCTCTCCCTCCCTCCCATGTCTTTGCTGCAGAACTGTATGAACGTAGTACTTCTTTTTTGCTCCTATGCAAATCATATCACACAGTCCACACACTCTGGTTAGAAGTCAGCAGCTTGCCAATGAGTCAGGGCTGTTTCCCAACCAGTAGACCTGCCCCCCACCCCTTGTGCGACCAGGGTCATTTGTCCCCTATGGTTCAGTTATAACTGTGCTCCTGGTTCTGAGCCTGTTCCAGGAAGTCTTCTGTCCCAAATGGAACTTGTGGTTCTGGACCATAATTGGTTGTGTTGAGGAGAACATTTTCCCAACCAAAGTTCTCCCTCCCATGTAGGTGTTAAGGATAAATAATTTGTGTCTGGAAGTTGGCAAATTTAGTATGGACAAACAAACAAATAATCCCTGAAAGCTAAAAAAATAAATAATCTTATTTTAAATCAAAGTATTTTTACTAGTGGGCTGGGAATTCTTTCCAAAGAATCACCATATTAATATCCTTGTCCTTCCTCATTTTGAGTTTTTACTACATTTATAGACCTTAGCGAGCTCTTTTTATTTTTAAACTTGTTTTATGATGGATTTTGGCCTACTTGTAAGTAATGGCCAATGTACTTTAATTGGCTAGATCTCATTTCCCTTAATGTGTAATAAAATAACTTAAAGGCGATCTAAAAATAAAACCGATATTTATGTTGAGCTTAAACAAACAAGTATAGGAACATGTCCTTGAGCAGCTTAGAGTTTACAGTGCTCATTTTGGTGATGATTTCTCAAGAGATGTCTGCGTCATGTAATCTGCCTTTGTGGGGACAGCGGAAAGGAGGTAGTCATTGAAAACCACAGGCCTTTGTGTGAAAATGACCACATGTGTGAAATGCACACTTGTGCAATGAATGAGAGTGAAGCAGGACAAACTGTAGCCCTGTTCGCACGTGATGTACAACATTTGTACAATCTGTATACATTATACTGATCTGTCTAAAGATCTGTGTACAGAATTGTAAACAGGCACAGTCATTCACATGTTAAGTTGGACACAGGTAGTACATTTCCCAGGCTCAGAGCTATAACTGGGGCGCTTTTCAGATTACATGGTACAACAGCAGTAAAATGCTTCAGCTTGGCAGGATCGTATTGAAAACTATCCCCAGAATCTCAAACTCCTAAAACAGGAAAATACTGCTATTTGGGGGGGGGGGGGATGCACATGCAACATTGTAGCACTATAACACAAAGATAAAACCCGAAAGAAGGCATTGGAAATGTGAGCAGCACCTTGCTGTCAGCTCAGGGACTGCAGTGCCACAACACAGGAAGTACGGAAGCACACTTAGCACATCTGTAGTGACACTATTCTAGGGTTTAATCTGGAAAGTGCCTGGGTGGACGGGAAAGAGCTGGTCTTGTGGTAGCAAGCATGAAGTGTCCCCTTTGCAAAGCAGGGTCTGTCTGACTTGCATTTGAATGGGAGACTACATGTGAGAACTAAGATATTCCCTTCAGGTGATGGGGCCACTCTGGGAAGAGCAGAAGGTTCCAAGTTTTTAGCTGATATTGAGCTTTTAACTGATGTTGTTTTGATTGTTTTAATGTGGTTTTTAGAATATTGTTTTAAAATTTTAAATTGTGTTTTAAATTTCTTGCTTTTAAATTTTTTTCTTTTTAATTAATGTTTTACTTTTTTAATCTGTGTAAACCACCCAGAGACATAAGTTTTGGGTGATATAAAAATATGCCAAATATTTATTTATTTATTTATTTTTGCATTTTTATACCGCCTTTCGTTAAAATATAGCCCCAAGGCGGTTTACAAAAGTTAAAAACATACAATAAAAACACAATAAAAACAACATGCTAAGAGTATAAAAACATATAAAAACAGGCATAAAACAATACAAGAAATAAAAACACCCAGAAGCAGCAGTAAAAACGATTATGTAAAAGCCTGGGTAAAAAGCCAAGTCTTTACAAGCTTTCTAAAAGCCATGATGGAGTCCGAGGAGCGAATGACCACTGGGAGAGCATTCCAGAGTCTGGGGGCAGCAACAGAGAAGGCCCTGTCCCGAGTGCACGACAGCCGGGCCTCTCTCATTGTCGGCACCCGGAGCAGGGCCCCCTCAGATGTCCTCGTCAAGCGGGCAGCAACCCTTGGGAGCAGGCGGTCCCTCAAATACCCTGGGCCCAAACCGTTTAGGGCTTTAAAGGTCAAAACCAGCACCTTGAATTGGACCCGGAAACGAACCGGTAGCCAGTGCAGCTCTTTCAAAATGGGGGTGATATGTTCCCAACGGGCAGCTCTGGATAACACCCTCGCTGCCGCGTTTTGCACTAGCTGCAGTTTCCGGATATTCTTCAAGGGCAGCCCCACGTAGAGCGCGTTACAGTAATCCAGCCGCGACGTGACTAAGGCGTGGGTAACTGTGGCCAGATCTGCCTTCTCGAGAAAGGGACGCAGCTGGCGCACCAGCCGAAGCCGTGCAAAGGCACCCCTGGCCACCGCCTCCACCTGAGCTTCCAAGAGCAGAGCCGGGTCCAGTAGTACCCCCAAGCTGCGTACTTGTTCCTTCAAGGGGAGTGCAACCCCATCCAGAACTGGTAAAATCTCCACATCCCGATTGGCTCTCCTACTGACCAACAGCACCTCCGTCTTATCTGGATTCAATTTCAGTTTGTTAGCCCACATCCAACCCATCACGGCCTCCAGTCCCCGGTTCAGGACATCCACCGCCTCCCTAGGATCAGATGACAAGGAGAGATAGAGCTGAGTGTCATCCGCATATTGCTGACAACTCAGTCCAAATCCCCGGATGACCTCTCCCAGCGGCTTCATGTAGATGTTAAACAGCATGGGGGACAAGACCGAACCCTGCGGGACCCCACAGGCCAACGGCCACGGGGCCGAGCAGTAGTCCCCCAGCACCACCTTCTGGACCCTCCCCTCAAGAAAGGACCGGAACCACTGCAACGCAGTGCCTCCGATTCCCATACTCGAGAGGCGGCCCAGAAGGATACCATGGTCGATGGTATCGAACGCCGCCGAGAGGTCCAGCAGAACCAACAGGGACGCACTCCCCCTGTCTAGTTCCCGGCGTAGGTCATCCACTAGAGCGACCAAGGCAGTCTCAGTCCCATACCCGGGGCGGAAGCCAGATTGAATAGGGTCCAGATAATCCGTATCATCCAAGACCCTCTGCAGCTGGGACGCCACCACACGCTCCATCACCTTGCCCAAAAAGGGCAGGTTAGACACAGGTCTATAGTTGTCCAGGCTGGAGGGATCAAGGGAGGGCTTTTTTAATAGAGGTCTTACCACCACCTCCTTAAGGCACGATGGCATCCTGCCCTCCCTTAATGAAGCATTAACCATCACCTCCAGCCATCTGCCTGTCCCCTCCCTGGCAGCTTTTATTAGCCATGAAGGGCAAGGGTCAAGAGCGCACGAAGTCGCCCGCACACTGCCCAGGATCTTGTCCACATCCTCAGGCCGCCCCAACCGAAAAGAATCCAACACAACGGGACCAGATGGTGCCAAAGGCACGTCTGCCGGAACTGCCAAAACTCTGGAGTCCAGGTCAGCACGGATGCAAGCGACTTTATCTGCAAAGTGACAGGCAAACCGATCACAAAGAGTTGTAGATGGCTCCTCCCACATTGTCCGGGGGGATGTGTGGAGCAATGTTTTCACCACACGAAACAGCTCTGTTTGCCTGCACTGAGCAGACGCAATGGAGGCGGAGAAAAAACGTTTCTTCGCCGCCCCCACCGCCACGGCGTAGTCCCTAAAATGGGTTCTAGCCCGTGTTCGATCGGATTCGTGACGACTCTTCCTCCAGCGTCGCTCCAGCCGTCGTCCGAGTTGCTTCATCGCCCTAAGCTCCGAGGAAAACCAAGGAGCGGAATGGGCTCCACTAAGCCGGAGAGGGCGCTTGGGGGCAACCGTGTCAACAGCCCGGGCCATCTCTCCATTCCAGAGATCAACCAAGGCGTCGACAGGGTCACCAGCTCTGGACACTGGAAACTCCCCGAGGGCCGTCTGGAATCCAAGCGGATCCATAAGCCTCCGGGGGCGGACCATCTTAATCGGCCCACCACCCCTGCAGAGGGCAGACGGAGCAGTCAAACTAAACCCCACCAGGTGATGATCTGTCCATGACAAGGGAGTGGTCTCAAATTCCCCCACCTCCAGATCATTTATTTCCCGGTCGGCAAAAACCAGATCCAGAGTGTGTCCCGCCACGTGGGTAGGGCCCGATACCAATTGAGACAGGCCCATGGTTGCCATGAAGGCCATGAAATCCTGAGCCGCACCCACTAGGGGGGCCTCAGCGTGGACATTGAAATCCCCCAAAACAATAAGCCTGGAGGAACCCAAGGCCACCTCCGAGACCACCCCCGCCAGCTCAGGTAGGGAGACTGAAGTGCAGCGGGGTGGTCGGTACACCAACAGAATCCCCAGCCTATCTCGGAGGCCCACCCTCAAGGACAAACACTCGAAATTCTGAGATTGCCTGACCGGGCACCTGGAAACGGGGAGGGTCTCTCGAAAGATGACTGCAACGCCTCCTCCCCGACCCTCGAGGCGGGGCTGCTGCACGATCTGGAAACCTGGAGGACAAAGCTGAGAGAGACCGACCCCGCCCAGCGCATCCAACCAGGTCTCCGTCACACATACCAGGTCAGCACGCTCATCCACAATCAGATCGTGGATGAGAGATGTTTTTGCGTTAACTGACCTGGCATTCAGCAGCAGCACCCTAATCCTCGAAGGAGTGTTCCCAGAGCTCCCTAGGGTCAGAGGGTTGGGAGAAGGGCCGGAAAAAGGAACAGGCCTCAATTGCCTGGACCGTTTTCCCCTGTAACGGCCTGCCCAACTCCCACCGCCATACCTCCCTCTGCCCGCTACCTGTGATATTGCCGCCCCCGCTTCAGACCCACTTTTTTGCTCCCCCAGACACATCTCCCCAGACTAACCCACCACGGCTTCTTGGCTTAATTAAAAACAAAACAAAACCAGGCTTGCGTAGTCTCCTGCTGACTTCTTAATTGTGAGAAGATGGCTCTTCAGGGCGGAAGGAGAGAGATCTTCTGGTCCTCAGGCAGCTCGCCCCACGGCAGAGAGCCACAAGGACGAGAGCCCTTATGCTCTCGCCCTTCGGCTCGCACCAAGAGGCTCGCGCCCTTGGGCTAGCCTGCCCTATATAGCAGCAGCAGTAGCCAAAGCCCCAGCAGCAGCCCAAGGAGATGTTACACACACCTGAGGAAAGGTGGGGCAGGGGCAAAGACAGCAGTCAGTCAGTGCCCCACCCAAGCTGTTCTCCTTCTGTCTTCTTCCCCCAGGCCCTTGGGCTAGCCTGCCCTATATAGCAGCAGCAGCAGCCAAAGCCCCAGCAGCAGCCCAAGGAGATGTTACACACACCTGAGGAAAGGTGGGGCAGGGGCAAAGACAGCAGTCAGTCAGTGCCCCACCCAAGCTGTTCTCCTTCTGTCTTCTTCCCCCAGGCCCTTGGGCTAGCCTGCCCTATATAGCAGCAGCAGCAGCCAAAGCCCCAGCAGCAGCCCAAGGAGATGTTACACACACCTGAGGAAAGGTGGGGCAGGGGCAAAGACAGCAGTCAGTCAGTGCCCCACCCAAGCTGTTCTCCTTCTGTCTTCTTCTTTATTTATAAATAAATAAAATAAGTTCCCTCCCTAGCATTTCCAAGTTAGGGCTGAGAGAGACTCCTGCCTGCAATCTTGGAGAAGCCACTGCCAGTCTGGGTAGACATTACTGAGCTAGATGGACCAATGGTCTGACTCAGTATAAGGCTGCTTCCTATGTCCCTAAAGAACCCGAGTTGCCCAGTTCCTGAGAGTTGCCTGGCTTGTCCCTTCATGTTTTCTTGATTCGCTCTAAGTGAGGAGGAGAACAAACAAAACACCCAGCCAGCAGGGCAGCTGGCTGGGAAATGAACCCCGGCATGTGATGTCACACATAGCGGGCCTGGCCAGCACCAAAAGGGCCAGCTCAACCCTCTTGCATTCATTTTCCAGCTGACAATGAAGCAGGTGTTTTCCTGAAGTGAAGAAAACACAAAGAAAACAGCCATCCCGCTTCGTGGTCAGCTGGGAAATGAGACTCAGGGCCGTGCAGGTTTTCCGTGTGCTGGTCACGCCCCCTGCACATGATGTCACATGTAGGGGCGTGGCTGGTACACACAAGGGGCTCTCCTAGCTGCTTCCTTGACATGTCCAATGTTCATCCTGCATCTCAGGGGGCTTGTATCAAGGTTCACTTTTAAAGTGAAGAGAGGTACAGTCATCCGCACAAAACAGGCCCCCAGTTTGCAGACGTCTGGATATGGGGTTTGATTAGATTGAAGCAAGTGTGTGAACATGGTCCATGCGATGGGGGAGAGGGTGGGAGAGAGCAGAGTGACGCAGTCCACTTTAAGGAAAGGTGTATGTACTCAGAGGTGCACCTAGATGATTTTGGAGCCTGGACCTGAAGGTTTTTGGAGGGCCCACCCCCACCCCCACATACAGTATTTTTTAACACATTTTTAGTGTAACCACTCCACCTGAGACAGACTAAAAAGGATTTGGTGGGGGGAGGGTGTATGGAAGTCCTGGACTTTGACCCGGAAGTCCAGGGGCTACAGAGCCTCTGTAATGCACTGTCAGCCTGGAACTATATGCTCATGGGAATGTATGCCTCTGTCTAATACAGAGATAATCATTTTCTTACACCCCCCCATTATTATTTTATTATGCCAATAATAATAACAACAATAACAATAACAATAATTCTATTTCTATACCAGCCTTCCAAAAATGGCTCAGGGTGGTTTACACAGAAAAATAATAAATGAATAAGATGGATCCCTGTCTGCAAAGGGCTCACAATCTAAAAGAAACACAAGATAGACACCAGCAACAGTCACTGGAGGCACTGTGCTGGGGGTGGATAGGGGTGGATTTCTTATCTATTCAATAAGAAAAAATCTGAAAGTGGTTTACATAGAAAAAAAAAGAATAAAATGCTGTGCCAGATTGAATGGGGAAAGGTTGCTCTCTCCCTGCTAAATATATGAGAACTACAACATTAAAAGGTCCCTCGTTGCCCAGGTAGTAGGGGTAGCATTCTAGTAAGTACTATATGTGCATTGTAAGTATTCCCCAAAGAAATAACATGAGTCAGTTTTTCTGCCAAATTAAGGAGGCTGGATTCTCTTGCCTTATTGTTGTTACCTATGTCAGTATTCCCCCCCCCCCCCGATCTGTAATATGCAGTGAATTTAGCAGCAGCTCTTTAAGCATTGGGGTTTCAGGTTTCTTCCAGTGATATTTCCAAACAATCTTGGCTCCTGCCAATAGACTGGCCAAGAGATTCGCCATTGTCATTGCCAGGGATGGGGACGTAGCTCAGCGGCAGAGCATCGACGTTGCATGCAGGAAGGCCCAGCTTCAATCCCTTGAGATCTCCAGATAGGGAGGAGGAAACCTTGGATTTGTAGTCAGTGTAGATGCCATGGATTGACTTGGTATAATGCAGCATTCTAGGTTCCGATGTCATAAACATTCGCATTAATAACATCAAATATCATCAACATAATAGCCAAAGTTAAGTTGCAATTCAATAAGGTCATCAAAATGACCAAAGTGGGGAGAGCTGGCGGGGGGAGGAAGGAGCTTTCCTGCCCTCCCCAATGCAACCAGAATCTGAACAGGGCTTCACCGCCTGTATGCCTATACAAGCAGCGCACAGTGAGTGGCGCAGTGAGTGGGACGTGGGGAGAAGGATATCTCATAATGCACCACTCTAGCAAACCTCCCCACTGCCGGACTGCTCTGTCCCATGTCCTCTATGGCTAACCTGGCAAAGAGGCAGCTTTTAACGTGGCAATTCTCTTTATTGAGCAGTGGGAGAGTAACTGGCCCTATCCACCCCCAGCACAGAACCCCTCCAGTGATTGATGCTGGTGTCTATCTTATTTTTGTTTTTCGATTGTGAGTTCTTTGGGGACAGGGAGCCATCTTATTTATTTATTATTTCTCTGTGCAAACCACCCTGAGCCATTTTTGGAAGGGCAGTATAGAAACTGAATGAATAAATAAAAATAAATAAGAGGGCTGTCAGCAGCCTAGGAACAGCTTCCACAGCACAGTGGCCAGGCAGTGAGGTAAGAGTCACATGCCCTTTTGCCTGGGGAGGAGCAGCAAGATCAGGAGCGATCTCAGTGCTTCATACGACCAGCCCTACCTGGGCTAGCCCTGTCTTATCCCCGAAGGCTGGTCATGTGAATGACCTTAATATATTTTGAATAATACCTTAGACATGCGCCCCCAAACCTTCCACTTTCTGACAGCCCCATCACATATGGATAAAATCTGCATATTATATAAGATTTGATTTATTGCTCGTCACCTTTCCCCGTGGCTCGTTTATTAGTGTGGTCAAGTTGTGAGTCTTTTACAGGAATGCAGAGAGGCAGAGGAACTGGCTGTGTGGGCTTCCTTCTTGACAGAAGGACAACCTGCACAGCCAATCAGGCTGGAGTGAGGGGGGAGCTTCCTCCCTCAACTCCAGTTCCATGGGGGCCAAACTGCAGTGCCAGCATTCGGATGTAACGCTGGCACCACAAAACCAGAGTTAAGGGTGGTAAAAGTCTTGTAGGTTGCACCTAAGGTCCAGAGTGGAGTTTTGCAAGGGATACCACAGGTCCCTTTTCACCCTTCTCCATTTTGCCAAATTCGGATGTGCGGCTTCAGAAACCAGAGGTGAAGGGGCTATTCACCGACTGCCTGTTTTGCCTGAATTCAGCCATATTATGGCCCCAAGAAAGCTAAATGAATAAGTTGGTGACATATTCAGCCCAGGAGTGGTTGAAATAGGAACAGATAATATATTCCACAAATGTCACAAACAGCCAATGTTATTGCAAAATGAGACATCTGTCTTGTTCAAAAGAGGAAACAATATTGTTAAGGAAATTATCAAGACAATCAGCACATTTCTCTCTGTCTCTCACAGGCTCTGTTCACAAACATCCTGTTCAAAATCAAGAGGAATGAAGCTAGTACCTGGAGGCAAACTTCCCTATTTGTAGAAAGCTCTCACAATTAAACCCTATCATAACATGCTAATGTAGAGTACATGCCTCAGCCACTAGATGTCTCTATATGCTGGACTGAGTCCAGGAGTGGGAATCGAGTGATCAACCAGAAATGCACACTGCATGGACACTGGAGAACCCGTCGCTTCTGACTCGAGTTGTTGGTGACTTCTGAAAGAACACGTATGTTTGGATGCATTGCCAGTCACCTTGAATGGATTACTCGAGTGGTCTTTAAATGCTTGGGGACACAATAGCTGTGCATCAAGTGTACTTGCTGGCAGAGGACTGATTTTTCTGTGTTGAGTGTTCTCATTTATTGTGCTTGACACTTACAAGCCACACAGATGATCCTGGTGCAGAGACTGCACCAATGTTTTTTTCAAAGCTCTTGAGAACTAGTGGGATCTGCTTAATGACAAAAGGGTTTATGCATGACCTAAAGGGAGGTGGTTTGAGCCATGATCTAATCTATGGTGTAATACAACCTAGATGTCACTATGCCATAAACTAGTGATCTGCACTATGGCCCGGGTCATACGTAACATGGAACTACATCTCCAGTGGACCCACAGTTCCGTGCCCCTCTTCCCTCCACTCTCCTGTACGTGTTTGTACATTTTGGAGAACAGTCTCTCTCTTCAGTCAGTGAGACAGCAGAGAGCCAGGGGAGCTGTCGGTGTAGGCTTCCTCCTTTCCTGAAGGACAGCCCGCACAGCCAATAGGAGCCAGAGTGATGGATAAGTTTCTACCCTTAACTCCAGTTTTAAAGAGTATGTAACGCTGTAATGCTGGCACAGGCAAACTGGACACTGAGCAGATGAAACTTCAAGAAAACCAGTGACAAAAGTTTGGGGAGGGGAACCGCAGGTCCATTTTTTGCGGGGGGTGGGGAGGAGACTGTTATTCCTCAGTTTATATGTTCCAGTTTGGGAACTAGAGGTGAAGGGTCTGCCGGTTTCCTGTTACGGGCCTGTGTTTTAGGCTGGGACCACTTTGGCAAAACCCCTTCAATGTGAGAGCCATTTCCTATTGCGCTGACCTCTGCACAATATTACCCTTTTCTCAGTGCTGGTAGGGCCCTGTAAGAGAGACGGAGCCCTCTCTTAAGAGTTTGAGGAGGAGAGCACTGGGAATGGCTACACTTCCCAGCACACTGTGTACACCTTCCAAGATGGTGCAGGAGCTCAAGATTGTTCAGTTTCCCTCAAAGGAGCCCCCTAGTTCTGGGCAAAGCGCAGTACTGCATGGAGGGACCGGCCACCTCCGCATGGTGCCAGGAGGACTGTGCAGAATATTCCTCTTTAGCCAAAGCTCCCCACAGGCGCAATGAACAATTAATCAGGGAGCTGCATTTAGGGCCCATGGGGATTGCCACTGCATAAACTCTCCATTTGACCTTCCCAACTACAATTTCATGACAAACCAAGAACCCATACTTAGTCCAGCTTAGGACTTTGCAAGACTAAACATGAAAATAATAGTCTGATATAACTGGGACCAATGCTCTGTGTCGGGGATTCTCAATGTTGGATCCCCAGATGCTATTGGACTTCAACTCCCATAATCCCCAACCAAAGGCCAGTGGGGCTGGGGATTATGAGAGTTGAAGTCCAATAACATCTGGAGACCCAACGTTGAGAATCCCTGCTCTGTGTAATATTGGAATGATACTTTAATACCTGGTGAACTTGGGAGTCATCATTCCTATGTGGAGGGTGAACTTGGAGTTTTGAAGGGCATTAAAAACATCCTTCAAGTGCCCACCTATCCTCCACAGCCACCATGTGCCTTTGATCCTCCTCCTCCTCCTCCTCCATCTTTATTTATACCACTCTTTACTCCCAAAGAAGTTCTCAAAGTGGTTTACATAGAAAAAGGAATAAGCTAGTTTCCTGGTTGCAAAGTCTCTGGAGAAATGAGGTGCTGGGTCTGGTTAGGGACAGTAAGACACACTGTCCAGTCCGTTAACCCCACAGACAGTGGTGAACGTGGGGGTTGAGAAACTAATGTGGTGCTTGCACAATAGGCCAAGTGACACTAGCGCAAGAAAAGTGTGTGGTTTCACAAATGCCACCGTGCAGAGCCACGGGGGATTCTCAAAATGGCTTTATTGTGCAAAAGTTCTCTTTAAAACATATGGGCTGTGCCAAAAGTTGTGTGCCTGCTGTGCAGGCATGCTTGCACCGCAATAATAGTCTGGAAAGCCAGCGGTGGGTGGTACATTGTTGTTGTTGTGCCATCAAGTCGGTGTCAACTCCTGGTGACCACAGAGCCCCATGGCTGTCTTTGGTAGAATACAGGAGGGCTTTACCATTGCCATCTCCCATGCGTGCAGTGTGAAATGATGCCTTTCAGCACCTTCGTATATTGCTGCTGCCCAATATAGGTGTTTCCCATAGCCTTCCCATAGTCTGGGAAACACACCAGCAGGGATTCGAACCAGCAACCTCTTGCTCCTTAGGCAAGTTACCTCCCTGCTGTGCCATTAGGTAGCTGGGTGGCACCTTAAGCCTTGCCTAATGGCAAGCATGCCAATAGGACAGGGTTTCTTAACCTTGGGCCCCCAGATGTTCTTGGACGACAACTCCCATCATCATCAGCCACAAAAGCCATGTCTGGGGATGATGATGATGGGAGTTGTAGTCCAACAACATCTGGGGGCCCAAGGTTAAGAAACCCTGCATTAGGACACTGGCCATGGAGGGATGTGAAGATTGCATGTGAAGTGATGCTGCCAGTCAGTGTAGACAGTACTGAGTTAGATGGGCCAATGGCCTGACTCAGTAGTAGGCAACTCCCTATTTCTCTATGTGTGTATCTGAGACACAGATACAGCTCCATGCATACAAAGGCACATATAGGCAAACACACATTACCTTCACTGTGAAGATCCCTTGTACAAGGTATCTTGGGGCATAAAGATGAGTGGCCAGCAATATATGACACCATGCAATAGTTGTTTAAAATAATCCTAACGTCTGTTAGGTTGCTCGTAAGAGAAAAGCTGCTTTCCACTGTCAGATAATTAGTCCACCTAGCAAAATATTCTGTGCTCTGACAGGCAGCAGCAGCTCTCCTAAGGCTTGGGAACACAAAGGCCTTTCCAAACCCAGCTACATGAGGTCCACATAAGAAGTGCTGAGGAATGCACCATTTCTGCAAACCAAGTATGTGATCTGCAACTAAGCTAAGGAACCACTCATTTAGGTCAGTTTCATAGTTTAATTCTTAAGGGCATTTTTGTGGGCACCTTCCTATTTGGGGATAAAACTTTGCTCTCCCCTGCCATGCTACCCCAAAGATACTGCATTGCTTATTTGTGTGATGCTGTCCTGTTTGCAAATCGTACTGAGGGTCATTCCTAAGACATTTCTCTGTGCATGTTGGGTTTTCTTCCAGTTTTATTTATTTAATTTTTTATGAGTGCTCTGTGGACATTTGATTAAGGAGTATGAGAGACACAACATTAAGTATGTGTAGATAGATAGATAGAAAAATAGATAGATAGATAGATAGATAGATAGATAGATAGATAGATAGATAGATAGATATTTCAATTGGCTTATTCTCACTAATATTACATTCAGTGCTAAACTCAATTACAGAGTAGAGTAAGCTATCTGGACCTTGTCACAGCTACTGTATATAACATACATATGGAGGAAATTGCTTATTGATTTCACTGAGTGTGAGCAACTGCAGCTAGAGACCCACAAACATATTCTCAATACTAATAGATACCATCAAAAACAACATGCTGTACTTGACTTGGCTACAGGGCATGAAGTTTAACCAAAGAGCTTTCCCCCTCTAAACAAATAAACAAACACAAATACTTGTGTTTCCCCCCCCCCCAAAGAAGCATTGGATGAAAAATCACTTGGCACTGGGAACATCATACATTTAGAGACAATTCTGTGTGTTTAAGAAAGCAATCACTGTATTGGATTTCAGACTAGCTTAATAAACCAAAGATTTCAGCAAGTGAAGTGCCTCAGTCTGAATGGAAACAGCACATTTGCAAAACCAGATTTTAGAACACAGATATATCATCATCTTGGACGTGTCTTTGAGGGTGAAAACATGGTGGCTGACAACCACTGCAGTGTATTTTCCTGGCAACATTGGATGAGCTATAGAGGTTCTCCACACGAGCAGTGTGGAGTGTCACGCCCTCGAGCTCCGACAGCAAGGAGGAAGGGGAAGCTGTCAACTTTCCTGCCGATTCAGGAGTGTCTGAGGGGCAGAGCCCGGCTGTCAGCGTTCATGAAACGGCTGTGGTAGATCCAACTAATGATTTAGAGCAGGCACGGCAACCTGAGTCAGCAGAAGGCATGGGAGACCAATGCGAGGAAGGGCTATGTAATGAAACACCAATGACTCCACAACAGCGCAGGATCACGAGACGTAAAACGCAATTAGAGGCTGTTAGGAGGAGCAAACACCTCTTGCTGAGGGCTGACAAGCCATGAATTCCTACCAGCTGGGAGCTCTCAGCTTGCTCTATAAATCACATCTCCAGCCTCCTACTCATTGCTGAGAATCAACGTTCGTCAACATTCCTTGCCGACAGCGTTCAGCCAAGCCATATCCGATTTCAGCAGCTCCGCTTACTTCATGAACTTCCCTAGCAGCTGGCCAGACCTTGACATGGAGAGCCTTACTAGGCTCTGTGGGGAGAGTAGGTTTAGCTGGCTCTCCCCGCAGACGAGCAGTTGTTTGTTGCTGCGTGGCTGGATTGGCCGCCCACATGACTACCAGCTCTGTCATGGAGCCGGTAGGGGCTGCAGGGATTGGGGGCCACCCAGCTCCCTTAAGTCCCAGGATGCCCTGCTCGAGTGCGTGGGGCATCCTGGAGAGACCCCCAAGACAGGGAGGCTTGTTTTAGCCTGCCGGCTGGGGTCTCCTCATGACTTGCCCGTGGTGCGGAGCCACGCCATAGTGACTCACAGTCGGGAAAACGGGGTCAGCAGAGGGCTTCTTTGGCCAGCTAGCCACCAGAGAACCACCCCGGTGGGGAAAACCTGGGCTGGGCTCCTTTTGCCTGTCCCCCACCCCCATCATGAGAATAGCCTCATTGACTAACGAAACAAGGAGGCTCTTTGAAGCCAGGGGGTTCTCCACTAACAGAGTATGTGGATGCAGGGATGAGGAGTTAATTTTTGCTGATCTTCCCTGCCTCAGAAAGTGCTCTGTGCCTTCCAAAAATATATATTGTTTGGAAGTTCCCCCCCAAAAAAATCTGTGGTAATGAAATTCATTTCAATGTGGCATGATAGATAGATAGATAGATAGATAGATAGATAGATAGATAGATAGATACAGTGGTCCCTCTACTTACGAAATTAATCCGTTCCGAATGCACATTTGTAAGTCGAAAAGTTCATAAGTCGAAAAGCGGTTTCCCATAGGAATGCATTGGGAACGGATTAATGCGTTCCGGAGCCTAGAAAAAAGACCCAGACCCCCAGTAAGGCTTGCAAACTGCACAGGAACATTTCTTTTCAAGAATAAACAGGCAGTAAACAGGCAGGCAAGTCAAGGAAACCGCATGTAAAATTCGTAAGTCAAGGAAACCGCATGTAAAATTTGTAAGTCGAGGAAACCCCATCTAAAAATTTGTAAGTCGAAAAAACCGAATCTAAAACCGGATCTAAAACTGCCGTTTGTAACTCGAAAAATACTTATGTCGAGTAGTTTGTAAGTCGAGGGACCACTGTAGATAGATAGATAGATAGATAATGACTGAGATCCAGAGTAACAAAGAGAGGATGTAGCCGTTAATGCAGGTCACTAGGAACATAGGAAGCTGCCTTATACCAGGTCAGACCATTGGTCCATCGACATCAGCACAGTCTCATCTGACTGGCAGTGGCTCTCCAAGGTTTCAGGCTAGAATCTTTCCCAGCCCTACCTGGAGCTTTCCCAGACAGCAGGCTTAGGAGGGGTGAAATACTGCCTTAAAAATCGACACAAAAGGTGGCTTTTTTTTTTAACCCCAGACATAAATCAGGCTAAGCTCCAATGAGCAATGAAAAACCAGAATTGTCTATGGAGTGCTCCCCAAAAGCTAGCAGGGACTTCAACTTAAAGCTGGACAATATGTGAACCCACACTTGCCCTTCTGTGGTTAAAGTAAAATCACCATCTAGGAACACTCCTGGAGATGCCAGGGATTGATCCTTAGACCTTTGACATGCAAAGTAGATACTTTACCACTGAGCTATGGCCTCACTAATGGAGCATGCGTACATGTGGCAGGGGGAGCACTTTTCGCTGATCTGCCCTGCCTCCATAAGTGCTTTGTGGTTTCTGAAAATATGTAGGACTGCATGATCTCTGTTAGCGGAAAAGCCTCAGTCTGTGCTTCATTAATCAGGATCTCATCCAATGTTACTAGGAAAATGCTGCCATCACGATAAGCAGGGTGGTGAGAGGAACCCATGTATGGAGGAGTGCAATGCCATTTTTGGAGCTTTGTTCTCTCCCGTTGTGTCCCTCTACGTGGAGATGGCCCATCCACACCAATGGGGTCATCCAGTTCTGTATTTTACTTTTTCTTCATAGGAAAGGGGGGAAAGCAGGACACCTTGGTTTGCATTTGGATGGGTGGCCACATGTAAACAATAAAAGATATTCCCCTTAGGAATGGGGCTTCAGCTCAGTGGAAGACATCTAGGTTCCAGGTTCACTCCCTAGAAGGGGTGTGCACAAAACTGGCTGGCCTGGTTGGGTTTGAGGCTGAACAGGGCCAGTTTGGTCCAGGATCCCCTCAACCCCCCCCCCCCGGGTTTGGTTCGGGTTTGGGGGGTTTGCAGACCGGAAATGGTTTTTATTTTATTTTATTTTTTTAAAAAACATCTTCTACTCTCCATGGGGGAGTTTCTGGAGGAGGCAGCGGTGGGAGGTGTCCGCAGAGGTTCCCCCTCCCCCGCTGGCCTTCTAAATCACCCCCTCGCCCCATTCGGGTGCTCTTCGTTCACCCCCTCACCCTGTTTGGGTGCTCTTCGGTCAGTTTTCGGCCTTCACCTGGTGGCCCAGTGGTCATGTGTATAGGCACCCAGCCCCCAACCTGGCCACCGGGCCACCAGGTGAAGGCTGAAAACTGGCCAAAGAGCGCCCAAACAGGGTGGGGGGTGATTTAGAAGGCCAGCGGGGGGGACCTCCATGGACCCCCACCCCGCCACCGCCTCTAGGAAACAATTTTCGGTCTGCGAACCCCTGAACTTCAGGGTAGGTCCGGACTGAACCGTGTATGTGTGTGTTTGGTTCAACCCGAACCATCAAACCACCGAACCAAAACTGCGAACCGTGAACCCCTGAACCTATTTGCACATCCCTACTCCTTGGCATCTCTAGGTAGAGCTGGGAGAGACTCCTGCCTGGATCCTGGACTAGCCGCTTTCAGTCAGTGTGGACAATACTATGCTACATGGCCTGATGGCCTGACTTGGTATAAGGCAGCTTCCTATGTCTCTATGAATGAATGACATGCATCCATTTATTTACATGGGAGTAATAAATAGGTGTGCTCAGGACCACTGGAGTGAGGGCTAAGATTGCCACTGGTCATTGTTTCTTTTTTGGTATGTGAGGTGATGCTCTTCCCTTTCCCTTAGTCACAAAGCCTCTTTGTTTGTTTGTTTGTTTGTTTGTTTGTTGCATTTATATACCACCCTATCCAAACGGCTCTGGGCAGTGCACAACAGCTCATTGCAACTCATTTACTAGTTTGTTGAAAGAATTCTATGGGAGCCATTAAGAAAGCAGTACATTCCTATTTCCATAGATGCAACTACCAACCCAGAATGTAACAGTTTTTACTTCATGTCTTATTTCGGCCTTACAGGTTGCAGTTGTGCAGTAGGGTATATGCAGATTGATTAAAGCATGAAACACTGGACCCTTCCTGCTCCAGAAAAAGATATTGTGATTGCACGATCTTATTGAGTTTCTCTTTTGTGCTATGATTGAATCAATGTGCATATGCACTTCTGCACTTCAGTAAAGGGGGGGAAAGGAAAATGAAGATGATGGCAAAGAGCACATGAATAGCATTCCAAGTGAACTAAACAAAGCACAGATATCAATAATGGGAAATGGCAGATCACTACCTCATTGCTGCCCCTCTGAAAACCAGATTAGGTAAATCAGAAATGGCACCCAGGAAATAGTTTTTATATACAGAACAAGTTAAAAGTTTGTGAAATTTCAGATGTGAGATGGCAGGATATTTTGGAACCTCCCACCATCTATACTGTTCAGCATCACACTCCCCAATTTCATCTCCCTCCAGCTACTTAGCACCTATAACACCCACATCTCTCTCCTACTCATTTTACATAGGAACATAGGAAGCTGCCTTATACCAAATCAGACCGTTGGTCCATTTAGCTCAGTACTGTCTACACTGACTGGCAGCAGCTTCTCCAAGGAGTCTTCTCCAGTAGGTTTCTTCCCCTGCCCTACCTGGAGATGCTGCCAGGGACTGAACTTTGGACTGAATGCATATTAAGCAAGTGCTCTACCACTAAGCTATGGCCCCATCCCCTAAGGTGCCCATACCCTATCTTACAGTTGGCAGTGCTCATATATAGTCATCCATCCAAATGCAAACCATGGTGAATCCTGCTTAGCAAAGGGGACAATTCATGCCCGCTACTGCAAGACTAACTCTCCCACACCAGTTGCTCCCACAGGTTCTACATCTTAATTGGAAGAGAACTGGCCATGTGGTAGTGAACATGAATTGTTCCCTTTGATATGCAGAGTCTAGGGATGGGCAAACAGGTTCAATTCCAAAGCTGTTCAAAGTCAAAGTGGTTTGCTTTGACAGCTCGATATTGAACGCACCCCCCCAATCAACTCAACATTGGATTGAATGCCCCCAGGGCATGGGGGTTTTTTTCATGCATTTTTTTTTAAAAAATATTTTTTTTGGTACTTACCCCCTCTGGGGAGGCTTCTCCAAGGCTGTGGTGGGGTGGGATGTCCCATGGATGTTCCCCCTCTCCTGCTGGCCTTCCTTTTGTATAAAAGCACCCGGTTCGGGCAATCTCCTGCCTGCAATCTTGGAGAAGCTGCTGCTAGTCTGTGTAGACAATACTGAGCTAGATGGACCAATGGTCTGATTCAGTATTAGGCAACTTCCTATGTTCCTGTGGGAGCTGTTCTTGAGGTAGCAAACATGAATTGTCATTTTTTGCTACACAGGATCTTGGGTTTGCATTTGGATGGGTGACTACATGTGAGTGTGCTGTCTGCTGTAAGATATTCCCCTTAAGGGATGGGGCTCAATGGTCGAGCACCTGCTTGCATGCCAAAGGTCCCAGGTCCAACCCTTGACAGCATCTCCAGGTAGGGCTGGGAGAGACTCCTGCCTGCAACCTTAGAGAGCCACTGCCTGTCAGGGAGGACAATAGTGAGCTTGATGGACCAATATTCCTGTATTTCTATTAGCAGGGTCAGGTATGCAGAAGCAAGCCATAGCACATCACTTCCTTTTCTTTCAAACCCATGTGGCCCACCTCCCTTTTCAATGGCTGACTAGCAATAGTGATCAGTGTGTACCTGCCATTATCAGCAAGAGGTGTGGGCCAGTATCACAATATGCCACCACTACATAGCTACTGAGAATGTGTATGGTAACATAAACCCAGAAATCATCACTCTGTTTTGATAATCAAACACACCAGTATTTTTCTTTTCTTTTCAGGGAGGATTTCTGGTTTAAATGAAAAGCAGCACTAGGCACTCTTATCTCTGCCTGTTATAGCTCCTATCCTTGCCTTCTTCATTTTCGAGAAAGCAAAGTTATTCCAGCCTGTGGCTAATGCTTTTTTCCTCTTTCTTTGCAAAGTCTGCTGGTTGCTTTAGAATTCCCTATGAGCTTGTCTCTAATAGCATCTGGTCCAGATACCATTTCCTTCAGAGTCAGATACTTGATGTCTGGTGTTTGTGACGAAGGTATCAAGAGATCATTGCACTAGCTTCGTCTAATGGAAAAAGAGGAACACTCTGGAATTCTCTTTTTAAATTTAGGAACCAAGGACAAGTGCTTCTTAGGGGAGATATATGAGTGTGTGTGTTTTCTCTCCTTTGTGGCATCTTCTCTTCCAACAATATTTGCTAAAATGTAATATACAAGATTTGGGTTGAATTGCATACCTTAAACATGCAGGGACTGAGGCTGCAATCCTATGCACTGTTACTTGAGAGCAAGACCTGTTAGACTCAGTGGAACTTCCTTGCATTACAAATAAACATTCCTCAGATTTCAGATCAAATGCCAAACTATATACTGTATAGGGCTGAGTCCCTGACGTCTTCTTCTTTGTTCTCTCCCCACCCACTTTTTATACAAAATGCAGCCATGGAAGCTCCAATCTGCAGCAGTAGCCTGGCACAATGTTTGTGCGGGCACATGCACATACACACATGTGGGAACAGAGGAAGCTGCCTAAAGACAGACTGGCAGACAGCCTGTCCATCTAGCTCAGTATTGTCTATATTTGTTTCTGGACCAGTTTGACATCGATGGTTCAATATTGGACTGAACCCATCACACCATCCCCAGATGGGGTGGGTGGGCAGTGTTTCTAAGTTTTAATTTTAATTTAAAAAAAAAAAAAAAAATTCACTCACCCTCTATGGGGGCTTCTCCGAGGCTATGGGAGATGTCTCTGGAGGTTCCCCCTTCCAGGGGCATAACTATAATAGGGCAAGGGAAGACAGTTGTCTGGGGGCCCACTGCCTTGGGGGCCCCCAGAGGCAAGTCACATGACTGAGTCCCCCAGCTGTGCACCCGCCCGGGCTTCCTTCAGTTGTATTCATCCTCTGAAATTGATGTGAGTGTTAAAACCTGGAGCTACCAGAACAGCATGTCTTTCTCTAATACCATTAAATGACTTGCATCGTCCACAATTTACAAAACCTTTTTCAAAATAATTTAGGTTGATGTTCTATTGTGGCACATAGGAGATATATATATATATATAAATTTACTATGCTTTTTGTTACCACTATTCAGCCTCATTTTAGATTTCTTTACTTCATGAGCTGAGCTTCAGAGAGGGGAGGCCCCATTTTAAAATCTTGTCTCTTGACCCACTCCAACCTTGCTACGCCCCTGCCCTCTTCCCCTGCCAGCCTGTGTTAGTGCCCAAATCGCCCGTTTCAGGCAGTCTTCGGCCCATTCTAGGCCTCACCCCCATGGCGGCAGCCATTTTGTAGGCTGCTGCACATGCCCAATGGGCTTCTGCGTGGCCAGGTCAGGCGGCTGGAGGGGGGAACCTCCGGAGACCCCCACTGCAGTCTCGGAGAGGCCCCCCGGAGGGGGTGAGTAAATTGAAAAAATATTATTTTAAATCGCGAACCCCCCTGGACCGGACCGGGGGGAGTTTGGGGGGTGGCAAAACCAAACATGTCCAGTCTGGTCTGAGACCGGTCCAGACTTGAACCGAACTGGGCAACCCGGTTTTGTGCACACCCCTATTGTCTATACTGATTGGCAGAGGCTCTCCAAAGTTTCAGGAAGGGGTCGCTCTTAGGGGTGTGTGAACAGGCTCAACCTTGACTAGGATCACACAGATGGCCAGTGTGCATGTGTGGCAGCCTCCAAAATGGCCACTGCCAGCACGAAGAGGCCCAGAATAGGCCACAAGTGGTCAGAAATGGCTGACCACCTGAACCAGTTTTGAGACTCGAATTCAAGCTGTTCTGGGAGGTCTGTTTAGGGGGAGCAAAACCAAACATGCCTGGTTTCATTCATGTCTGATTTGGACTCAAACAGAATTGGGTATACTGGTTTTGTGCACACCTCTAGTTTCTTGCAGCCCTACCTAGGACCTTCTGCATGCAAAACAGATACTAAACCATTGAGCTATAGCCCCATCCCCATCCTGGCTTCTTTGGGATTGGTTGCATTACTGCACTGGATGTCTCACAGCACACATCTCTGCCACTTCAGATTTGGAGATCTGAATCCAACTCCCTTCCAATTGGCTGAGGGCAACAGATGCCATCACCCATCCCTTCAGAATGGCATGTGCCTATATCTTAGGACTGACTGGTTTCAATTTTTTTAAAAAACAACCCATCAGATTCCTAATGCACCACTTACACATTCAAAACAAGAATAGCTAGTTGTGACCTCCAAAATCCAGGGAGAAATGGCCCCTGGTCCCAACAGATTTGGAACAGCCTGATAAGTAGCTTGCACTGATGCAGCAATGCCTTGCAGGCACCCATGAAATCTGGCTGTAAGTACCTCCAGTTCACAGAGGCTTGACAAGTGAACAAAAGCCAATTTCCAGTGAATTTAAGCTTTTTAAAAATGGAAGTAAATGAACATCAAAACAAATGTCCATCCCTTCCCTTAATCCAAGTATCCAAGATGGATACTGGCAGCTTTTTTTTAATAGGTGGGAGGTGAATTGCACTGCTTCTGATCATACACATGTCCCACTGAAAGTGCAATTGAGTAAAAGCATGCCTGAACATAAATTCTTTAAGCACTGTATTATGCTCACTGACAGACGGAACTCAGCAAAGGCGCTACGCTACCATGTTAAGCATATAATGGCTATACTACTATTAAATTAATAGGAGCTGCATCAATGGCTATACTATATTAATGAGGAAGAGATGGGAAATGAATGCATTAGCCACAAACAAATGCAAGTACAATTTTCTAAATTCTTAATTTGGCTTTGAAAGTGTTCCGGCTCATCTGTTTCTTCAAATGAGAGCTCTCTAGCCATTACTCATTGTCTGGAGAGCTTTAAATTAACAACTTCATGCCAGCAGGATTAAAGCAGCCATTAATGGCTGGGGCAGGGGCGGTGGGAACTACTTTGTGGATATGTGTTTGTGTCTGAACTTACAAGGATCTATGAAGCAAGCCACTGAGATATGTCCGTCTGCCACCCACAGCACACATACACTCATTGGGTACTATTAGGAATATGTATACAGTGCTTTTCGACCAAAAGGTTTACATCACAAAGGGATTAAGAAACACAGTTCTCTGTGCTCAGAAAGGGCTCACAATTCAGAAGAAACACAAGGGAGACACCAGCAAGAGCAACTGGAAAGATGTCGTGCTGGGATAAATAGACAGGTTCTCTTCTCCTGTTAAATATAAGAGAGCCACAGCTTAAAAAACACATCTTTGCCTCTAATTAGCAGGGTAAAGGTAAAGTGTGCCATCGAGTCAGTGTTGACTCCTGGCACCCACAGAGCCCTGTGGTTGTCTTTGGTAGAATACAGGAGGGGTTTACCATTGCCACCTCCCGTGCAGTATGAGAGGATGCCTTTCTGCATCTTCCTATATCGCTGCTGCCCAATATAGGTGTTTTCCATCATCTGGGAAACATACCAGCGGGGATTCGAATCAGCAACCTCTGGCTTGCTAGTCAAGTCATTTTCCTACTGCACCATTAGGTGGACAAGACTTAAATTGAGACTTAAATCAAGACTTACTAAGGAATTGTAGCATGCTATGTATTCTGTCTTTTTATTGCATGCTCAAGCAACTATTGACAACTATTGCCCATTCAACTTTTCTGCTCTCTGATTTTGAACTTAGCTCTATTCTTACAGTACACATGCTTGCATAGGCCATCTTACGCCTTCCTAGCATGATCTTATCCTCTGGTCACATGCTGAACAGAGACCTCATGCAGTTTTCACAGTGCCACCTGCTGTCCGCTCTTGCAATTTTAGAAGAACCCTTCCTTTTCACTTTCAAAGAGTAGTGAGAGGTTCTACTCAGATTGCAAGAGATGGCCAGTAAATGGCACTGTGAAAATTGGATGAAGTCCCTGCTCAGCATGTGGCCAGAAGATATAATTGTGCTAGGAAGGAATGTTGCAGCCTATGTGAAAGTGTGATCTGTGCATAAGATGTCATTTGGAGCTTGCATGGGGCTTTGCAGTTCCAACATTTATTTGTCATCTGGACTAGTCCAATTTGTAGTGCATGTAGGGGATGAGTTTAGACAAATAGCCCTCCCCGCACAATTAGGGAAAGGTGTCACCATGAACATGCACATCTAGCGAAGGATGTGTGCATTCATAGTGCCCACATATCCAGATTAAGTGTGCCTAAATACATCCCATTCGATGTTGAACCTGTTTGCATCAAACCGGGCCAGTTTGGTCCACAATCAAACTGAATAAAGCCTGGTTCGAGTGGACTGGTTCAACATTGAAAAGCGATGGTGCAGGGGGAGCGGCGAGAAAGGGAATCTAAGGTTCTTACTGCTCAGCTCAGTTTGGCTGCTGCTAACAGCCTCCTAGTGCAGCTCAATTGCCACCACAGCCATCTTTAAGCAGGCTGCTTGTGTGGCGGCTGCATGGCTCTGGCTTCTGCAGATGCATGGAGGCCACGCAAATGGCTTCTGCGCATCAGCGGAGGCTGGAACTGTGCCTCCGCTGTGTGGATGGCCTGCTTAAAGATGGATATGGCAGCAATTGGGCTGCACTATAGGGCGGCAACAAGCAGAGGTGCTGGCAGCCGCACCAGGCCAGGCAATAGGAACCTTAAATTACCTTTCTCACCTCTCTCCTCCACCACCCTTCAGTGGATTCCTCCTCCAATTTACTTGTAAAGGGTAATTCCTACCGGATTACCCTTTACAAGTATTGTTGCTTGAACCACCAAATTGGTCCAGCCAAATGGACCAGACTGGCCAGTCGGTTTGACCAAACTCGTTCAGCGGAGCACAGTTCAGTTCAAATTCAATTTGAATTCTGCCGTAACCACATTTTTGGGTCCATGCACACCCCTATTGATATTGCATAAGCTAGGGCCAGTAGACAAAGTATCATCTGAACTTGATCCTACATGTACACAGACACCAGTACATACATACAACATCATAGGTTCATTCACACAACCATTTGGGGGTGGGTGGGTTGTAGGCTAGGCAAGCTCCTACCCATACAATAGCACACAATAACATATCCCATCTCCATTTGGGTCTGCAAACCCAGGATACAGACCATCAAGGCAGCCTCTTGGTCCATTGTTGAATTTGGCAGCTGCATGCCCCACCCCACCATGGAAGGTCTTCCAAGAATGGGGCTCAGCATGCTTTGAGCTGCCAACGGACTGGAAAAGCCTCTTGACACCAGTGGCTGCCCTCCCATTGGCCATGAAGGAGCAAGAGGTGAACACAGCTCTACCAAAGCTTCTCCACCTTCAGGATAATAGAGTGTGCTTTGTAGTCTATTGTGTCTGTCTATGGCAGACACTGTAGCCACAGCTCTCTATAGTTGGCATGTGGGGGAGGGCAGACAGGGTGCAATTTGTCAAAGTAGAAGAGGGATGTGAGTTCTCACGATCAGATAATCAAGGTAGGAGGGCTTTTCTCTCTTCCAGCTTAAAACTTGGGTAGCTCTGCTGGGAGCAACCTGGGCTGGAGGGCTTTGCATGGGTTCTGACAATCATGCAAATCAGGGTGACCCACCTCCAATCTGTGAACCAGTCTCGTGTCTGAATAGGGCCCTTGTTCCTGCTGCTTCTTTGCTTGTTGACTTCTCTTCCCTGCCAACTGCAAAACTTGTTCATTCTTCAAGGCTATTGACACCTGAATGGATTTTCTGAATATAGAAGGTGGTCTAGGCATCTATCAGCACTCCTTGCTGGGTGGGATTCCCCTCATTTCTCAGTGCAGTTAATGCACTACCTTCTGCTGATTATATCTCTGTGAGAGGAGCTGATATATCAGTAGTCCAAGTTATGGCGCATATTACTTGAAAGTGAATACTCTGTTTAGATAATAGTAATACTTAAGCACATAGCATCTTCAATGTGCTGTACAAACATTAACTAATTAGTACCCCCAACACTCCACTGAGGTGTGTAATTATGTGCATTATTAGAGCTGGTGGAATTATTCCTTACGAATAAATTAGCCAGTAGAATTGGCTTTTTTCCCTATTCAGAAATTTGTATGAATCCCAGCCCTAATATCATTTGCATTTCTTTAGCATTGCAGCCGTACGTGGAGGGGACCACCTAGATTTTGTAGCTTAAATCTCTGTCCTCAGACAAGAACTTCTTGTCAGTGCAGTGGGAGGACTCTCTGTCCTTGAGAAAGTAACTTTCCAAGGAGGTGGTGGAAATTGTCATCTATGCTGCCCTAAATCTGCTTTCCTCCTTGTCTTCTGGATAAAAGGGGTGAGTGATATAACATCTCATGTGTCCTTTGTGCAGTGTGATTTATGGGAACTCTACCTATGATAAGCAGAAGCCAAACCTCTAAACCACACCAGAGTAGAAATGTGTTTTGTTGATCCTCTGTTCAGGCCCCAGATGAGATGTTGAACTACTTCTGCTCCTACTGCTTTGAACTCAAAGCAGAGTTTTATTCATTAGCTCTTAAACAATGTGACATATCAACAAAAGACCTGGTTGAAATCTGAAAGCTGAGATTGTTTCAGCAGTGATTCCTCCTCCTCCTCCCTCCTCCTCCTCCTTCTACTATTACTACTACAATGACTGCTACATAGAACTTTTGCATACAGCTTTTCAACAGAAGTTCTCAAAATGATTTACACAGAAATGTAATAATAAATAAGATGGTTCCCTGTCCCAAAAGGGCTCACAATCTAAAAACCTCCCACTTCTCAGGAAAGCCAACCAAGCTCCAAGATCAGAAGCACTCACCTGAGTGCTCCTGCCTCTTCAAGGCATGGAAATGGGGCTGTAGGTAGGGCTGGGAAGCATGGAGTGTGCCTGTTCCTGGGTGGGTCTGGGCTGCCACAGTTATGGCAGCATCAGCATTTGGATGTAACACTGCCATCCCCAAACCTCAAGTTTGGAGTGGCGAAACTCAAAACAAACTGAAGATTCAATTTGAAGTTTGGCAAGGGAACCTACAAACCGTTTGGGGCATGTAACTGCAGTTTCACACATTCGGACATACAGGAATCCCAACCTCTGACCCATTTAACTGCAGTTTGGCATTATGTGCGAATGAGGCCAATGTATAGCAAAATCTCCGCTCTCCTAATAATGTTGCTGGACATCCTTTTGTTCACCCAAACTGTTTGTTCTAGAGTTGCCCCTATGACTGTATGTAACCTCCATGTTTAGAGGCTGTATTAGCTTCTGGGAAGTAGGAGAGACCTATTGCCTTCAGACTCTGCTTATGCACTTCCTGGGGACACCTGGTTAGTCAGTGTGTGAAGCAGGATGCTGGACTAGATGGGTCTGATCCAGCAGGGCTCACTTGTCTCCCTCCATACTTGAACTGGAACATGTGGCAGAAAGGGTGATGGTGGTCACTGCTGCTGATGTTGCTGCTGCTGCCATTTGATCCCTGCTTTTCTGCTGATACCTAGTCTGCCACTGAATTCAGCTGCAAGTAGCATTCCATTGCATCCCTGTTGCTGGGTGACCAGCCAAAGCATCCTATGATGCTTCCCAGTTGTGCAGGAGCAAGAAGAGATGCTCGAGTACCTGGAAAGTGACAACAGAAGTGCCAGTGGTGGTTTCAGGGTTAAATTGCCTGTGCCAGCTGTAGCATCTGCTGATCTGATGTGGGCAAAGGGAAAGATTTGAGAGCAACTCCTCAATTTGGGGGATTGGGAAAAGACAGACCATTTGGGGGGACTGGAGAAAATCTGAAGATATATTAATCTTGGTGGGGGTGGAGTTCAATAAAATCAAGCAGGGAGCTCCTCAAATGCTCTGGGGGAATCCAAAGCTCTGCCCCCTGGCAAAAAGCTATGGAAGGCGCACCATATATATGGAAGGATTTAAGTTCTGGCCTGGCCTGCAGGTCAATTAGAGTTGCCAACTTTTATACTAGACCCTGTAGCTGTCCCTTTCATAGCAGTTGAAGCAGCAGTAATTTATCAGATGATGATCACTGGACCGTAGGAACATAGGAAACTGCCTTCTACCGAGTCAGACCATTGGTCCAGCTATCTCAGTATTGTCTACACAGACTGGCAGTGGCTTCCCCCAAGGTTGCAGGTAGGAGTCTCTCTCATCCCTGTCTTGGATAGGGAGGGCTTGGGACCTTCTGCATGCAAAATGCAGATGCTCTACCCAGAGCAGACCCATCCCCTGAGGGGAATATCTTACAGTGCTCACACTACAGTGCTCACACATGTAGTCTCCCATTCAAGTGCACACCGGGGCAGACCTTGCTTAGCAAAGGGGAGAATTCATGCTTTCTAGCACAAGACCTGATCATTTCCCTTATCGTATTTAGCTCTGCACCACCTTCTGATTTCTGCATTTCAGCCTTCTGTTTTCGTTAGAGGACTCTGTCAGACTACTTTTGACTGACTGGAAACCCTAAGGGAAGCTGATTAAGGGGGAATCTGAATGTTCACTAATTGGTGACAGACTGTAGTTTAGGGGCTTTGCATTCAGGAGGTCTGAGTTTCAATCCCTAGCATCTCTATATAGAGCTGGGAGGAGGGGAGGAAACCCTGCCAGGAACCCTGGAGACAGTGGAGAGCTACTGTCAGTTAGTGTAGACAAGGGGTTCTCTATCTGTGGTACTCCAGATGTTGCTAAACTACAACTCCCATAATCCCCAGGCACAATCAATTGTAGCTGGGGATAATGGGGGTTGTAGTTTAGCAACATCTGCAGTATCACAGGTAGGGAACTGCTGGTGCAGACAGTGTTGAGCTAGATGGAGTAATAAAATGCGAGTGAAACATTATTTACTTCTTCCAAACTGGCAGGTAACACCTGGCCCTGTCCGCTTCTTTATATAAGAAGTTTTTAAAAATGTTTATGTTTTTAATGGTTTTATGTTATTTTTATGGTTTCCTATGGTAACTGTTAATTGATTTTAGTTTTTATTTTAATCTAAACTGCCCTGAGCCACTTTTGGAAGGGCGGTATAGAAATCCATCAATCAAACAAACAGACAAATAATAAGGGTGAGGAAGGAAGAACTCTGCCTCCTGCAACTTATATCTGTCAAACAACTGCTGTCAGGCAAACAAGAACAACAAATTTAAAGCCATCTAGCCGTATTCAGATGGTAAAGCAGTTAAATAAATAATAATAATAATAGATTGGGTGTTCTGTGCACATTTTGTTCTACCTTAGCAACATTCTGGTTAAACGTGCTGGGTAGGATGATGCTGTCGGAGTCTGTGCCTGCCTCCCACACGATCACTTCCCCCCTCCTCCAACCTAGCGTTTTACTCACACACGACCAAAAATTGGGAGCATGCAGAGTTCCTGATGCTGGGTAGGATGCTTGTCCGACCCAGTTAAGAGTCAGGAGAACAGGCCTGGAATTTTCTAAGAGGAATCTGGCTTATTTTCAGATTTGAAAAGGTCAGTATGCTTTCCAAGAAAATGCCAATAGGGCGCATACACTAAATAAACTTACCTCTATAAGTATTTTACGAGCCCTTTCTCATGATGTGTGACAAAGGGTTTGAAGGAGCAGGGAAGGAAGCTTCAAAAAGCTTACCTCCCACCCACCCCCCGCCACCGATAATCCTCGCTTTTGGTCTGGGCGTGGAGATTGGGCACCCAGACATGCACCTGCCTCCTTGGGCAGCACAGAAGACCATAGGCTGGGATGTGTCGCCCCAGCCCCCAGAATTCCCAAAACGGACTGCATGAGTTTGTGGTGCATTGCGGGGATTTCCCTGATGCTGGCAAGCAGCTGGGGCTGACAGACAATCAAAAATGGGTCTAAGGGAATGCTAGCAACCTTAACTGCCATGCAACCCTGGTGGTTCTCATTTGTGGGCAAGACCTTGTTAGCCCAGTCTTGCCTGTGCATGAGAACAGCCTCAATGTGTAGCAAAATCCTCGCTCCCCTTATAATGTTCTTTGCCACCCCTCTGTTCCCCCAGATTAGCTGTTCTACCATCTTCCCTGTGCCATAGAGAGCTTACTGTTGTTTGAATGAGAACATTCCCCACTCTCTATGTTGCATTTGTGGTTCCATTATATGTTTCTTTTCAAATGCCTCCCTCAACATCTATTGTTTTGACTTCTCCCTCCTTGTGTGGTGTGTTCCATCTTTCATTAAATGGAGGTTTCTGCTTAAACTCAGACCCAACTTTTTTTTAAAGTGTCATTAGAAGCAAATGGAAGTTGTTTCAGTTGGGGGCAGGAAAAGTTTATTTTGAGGTTTGTCCTTCTCCCTCCCCCCATGCTCCAATCCTCCTTGAAAAGGAAACAGGGAAATGTGCTCCAAAATGCAGCCTTGTGCATCTGTGGAGACCCAGAGAGATTATTATAGCAGGCAACATTGGGATCATTAGGGTAACCATAGCAACCCAAATCCTTCTTCATACACTCTATGGTGAATTCTTTCAATTTTGTTGCCTTTCTTGTCAAATGTAATGAATTTAGAAATCGCCAGTTGCAACACGCATCTCAACTTCGGTTTTGGTAAGTTTGACAAAGATTGATTTTAATGATGTTCCTTCAAAAACAAACACAAATCAAAGTTAGGGGCTTGCCAGGAATGGAGATGAGGAGCTTCAAACCCAAGTTTCAGTTTCTGGCTGCAGAGTCCAGCCATTTCCTGCAAGAACGTTATGCATGTTTTCAGCTTTCAGGGGTATGTATGGGGGGTATGTGTACATATCTCCTGCTTTGGAGTTGAAAAGTTGAACCCTTTTGCAACTTTCATAAAGCACTAATAAAACAAAACAGTCCTAAGAGCAATAACGCCTAAAACGGCAAATGGAACAGTGCACAGCAATCACAGCAATCACAGCGAGCAACTATTGAGTTTGTTCTCATGACAAAATGGGGGAGATGGGGTGGAGGGGAGGCAGGACCCCACCTGCCTGCTCTGGGCTCTGCCACTTTTGTGCCCACACAAATGGTGCAGCAGCAATCTCCATTGCTGAAATCGGGAGCAGGTGCCTCCAGGTATACCAAAATGCAGAGGAGGAGCAGCGGAGAGCCCTCAAAACCTATCTGCTTGGCCTGGCCTTCCAGGGTTTTTAATTTCTTCTTGTAAAAAATGTTTTTAACTTGCTGCAACCTGGTTCTCCAGGTTTTTTTAAAAAAATTATTTATTTTATGTTATTACATTTATATCCCACTCTTCCGCCAAGGAGCCCGGAGCGGTGAACAGGGCAGTACTGTACAACTTTGGCCCTCCCACAGGTGTTGGACTACAACTCCCATCATCCCTATTAGCCACTGTGTCTGGGGATTTCATTCATTCATTCATTTCATTCATTGTTAAATGTATACACCGCCTTTCATTAAAAACAATCCCAAGGCGGTTTACAAAAGTTTTTTTAAAAATACAATTAAAATGAACAATTAAAAATATTAAGCTAAAAATATGAAACAAGTCTGATTCAAAATATACAAAATACAAACAATAAAACTAGACACAGATGCAAAGGCCTGGATAAAAAGCCAAGATTTAACAAGCTTTCTAAAAAATGTGATGGAGTCCAAGAAGCGAATGGCCACTGGGAGAGCATTCCAGAGAAGGCCCTGTCCTGCATGCACTGTCCCATGGGACGATGGGAATTGTAGCCCATGAACAGCTGTTGGCCTGGAGTTGTGCAACACTGCCCTAAGGACTGGAGTGTGCAGGCAAACTGATGGGGACAAAAGCAGTCTTTCAGTTAACACCCAAGCCCCAACACATTTAGGGTTTTAAACGGTAAATGCAGCACTTTCATTTGGACCTAGAAACAACACGTTACCTCTGTACATGAGTGTATATAAGGATCCTTTTCTTGTTCTGCAATTCAACCCATGCCCCCCATGCGTTGGTTAAATTGCAGAACAAGAAAAGAATCCGGAGATGATTGCGCAATCGCATCAAGATTCATTTTTGCTCTGTGATCTAATCAATGAGCATATGCACTGGTGCACATCAATAATCTGCAAGAAAAAGAAAAGGAAGGAAATGGAAAACTAGCCAACTGCCCATGCACACCCATCTGAACAATGTTTGGGAATCAGAAATGAAAGCATGTAGGATTGCTAATGCAAGACTCCATTAACAAGATAAGGTGATTCAAAACCTCGAAATGCTGGAATAATACAGAATAATAGAATATCATTATAGAGACTTCAGTAGTGGGCATTATACAAATATTATATTTGTTTGTTTTATTATTCAATTTATATACCGCTTTTCATCAAAATCTCTACGCGGTTTACAATATAATTAAAACAGCAGCAACAGCAACAACCAATATTCATACACCATTTTCCAACAAAACTTTCCAAAATGGTTTACATAGAGAAATAATAATGCATAAGATAGCTCCCTGTTCACAAAGGGCTCACAATCTAAACAGAACCATATGATAGACAGCAGCAACAGTCACTGGAGGTACTTAGGCTGGGGGTGGATAGGGCCAGTTATTCTCACTCAGTAAAGAGAATCACCACATTAAAAAGGTGCCTCTTTGCCTAGTTAGCAGGCATAATGTAAATATGAGATTTACATATCAGGCGGTATAAAAATATGATAAATAAAATAAAAATAATAAAAAATTAAAAGGTACAGATGATCTCAAAAATCAAAATAGATAAATTCATATAAAATAATCTCTATATAAAAATTTAACAACCCATAAAATAATAATAATACATAGCACAAAGCAGCAACTATATATATATAGAGTGAGAGAGAGAGAGAGAGAGAGTGAGAGAGAGAGAGTGACACAGATATCTGTCCAGCCTCTCTTTAAAAACCTATAAAGAAGGGGCACCTGTCACTGCAAGATGAAGATTCAGATTGTCATGTAACCTGTATCACTGTAGGACACATAAATAAATTTTAAAAATAGGTTTGCATTCCCTTCATTGGGCTTTGTATCACATCAGTAGATTGGAAGCTAATATATGTAAGAAGAAGGGGTTGCTCTGGTGCATACATCTTCTGAATACAATATTGATCAATAAAAATAATCTGCACAGAGACTCTAGTGCATGTACCTCCATTTTGTTCAAAGAAAGTAGAAATCATACTTTGTAATCAGAGACTTGGGTAACTTGGTATTCCAGACATGCAGCAAGAGAAATTGGATTTCTGTCACATTTCATCTAAATAAAATCATCTCCCCATCTGTAATGTTTGCTCTTTTGCATTGCTGTGAAATTCTCAGCTGGCCAATTGGCCAGCATGTTGATGCTTGCAGGGAGGGCCCCCTAAAAGTGACAATACACTGTATGGGTCAAAAGACTGAGAAGTGGACATTCTTCAGGTGTGCTGTGCTAAAGGCCAGGCAGCCAGGGGTGTGTGTATGTGTGTGTGTCAGAGAGAGAGAGAGAGAGAGAGAGAGAGAGAGAGAGAGAGAGAGAGAGAGAGAGAGATTGCTCTCACACACAGCCAAGATGGTAAAACTATGAGGGTTATATGACTAAATGCTCCTTGTCCTTGGTAGGTTGCAGTTATTTGCAGTGTTGAAAGTAAACCTCATTCAGGGAAACATGAATAAGCATCAAGGCATGGGGCAGCTTGTGCATTCTCCCCATGCAAGTTTCCTTTTCAATGTTACACAGATAAGCACGTCACTGACACATTTGGCTTGTGGTGCTGAGGCCACTGGATTAGACTGACAAGTTTTAGGCAGCCACTGAGGGGTCAAGAATCATGACTCTCCAAAGTTTCATGCAGCCCTATTTCTAAATGCTGTCATGGATTGGACCTGGGACCTTCTGTATGCAAGGTACCTCTGAACTATGGTCCCATTCTATAAAGGGAATGTCTTACAGCAGACAACGCTTGCCTATGGTCACCCATCCAAATGCAAACCAGAGTGGACCCTGGTTACCAAAAGGGACAATTCGTGATCACTACCATAAGAGTAGTTCTCCCCTTCCACAGACAATTGTGGGGCAACCACATACTGGGCGATTCTCACGATCAACAAAAATTGGGCTAGCAGAGGCTAGCCCGATTTTTATTGACCGTAAGGACCACCAGGCTTGCAGCCGAGCCCGGTGGTTCTTGAGCGGATAACCCGCTCGAGAACCCCTGCTAAACAGTAGGTTTGCGGAGCGAGCACTCCAGCAAACCTGCTTTTTAAGATCGTGAGTAGCCGTGCCGCGCCTTCGTGCCGCGCCTACTCATGAGTAGACCCCCGGCTCGGGGGTCTCCCCAGTATGCCCTGTGCGCTCGCACAGGGCATACTGGGGCTTGCGGGGGCCATGTGGCCCCTGCTCCCCCCACCCCCTGACGGCTCTGTCACGGAGCTGGCCATTGTGTGGGTGGCCGATCCAGCCACCCAGGGCTCCCTGCCTGCTTGTGAGCAGGGAGAGCGGGCTTAGCCCGCTCTTCCCGCTCACTGCCCCAAACCGGGTCTCACTGATCGTGAGACCCGGCCCACTATTTCATTTCTTCTTCTTTAGGGCAAACCCTTTATGCAAGAAGGATTAAGTTTCCATAGGAATGTTGAGTTTCTTAAGATATTGTTATATTTCAAATCCTGGCTCAAAAAACTTTATGCCTGAGCTTAGTGGTCATGGGATAAGGGGTCAAGTACATGTGTGGATTGCTAACTGGTTGAAAGACAGGAGACAGAGGGTAGGTATAAATAAAGAGTTTTCACAATGGAGGGAAGTAAGGTCCCCAGGGATCTGTACTGGGACCAGTATTTTTAATTTATTCATAAATGATCTAGAAGTAGGGGTAAGCAGCGAGGTAGCCAAATTTGCAGATAACACAAACTCTTTTGGGTAGTGAAATGAAAAATGGATTGTGAGGAGCTCCAAAAGGATCTCTCCATACTGGGTGAGTGGGAGACAAAATGGCAAATGCAGTTCAGTGTTGGCAAATGTAAAGTGATGCACATTGGGACAAAAAAAACCCCAAAGTCAAGTATACATTGATGGGATCTGAGCTGTAGGTGACTGACCAGGAGAGGGATCTTGGGGTTGTTATGGGTAGCTCGTTGAAAGTGTTGACTCAATGTGCGGCAGCTGTGAAAAAGGTTAGTTCCATGCTAGGGATCATTAGGAAGGGGATTGAAAATAAAACTGCTAATTTTCTAATGTCCTTATACAAAACTATGGTGTAGTCACACCTGGAGTACTGCGTATTATTCTGGTCACCACATCTAAAAAAGGACATTGTAGAACTGGAAAAGGTGCAGAAGAGGGCAACCAAGACAATCAGGGGCCTAAAGCACGTTCCTTATGAGGCAAGGCTACAACACCTGGGGCTATTTAGTTTAGAAAAAAGACAACTGTGGGGAGACATGATAGAGGTCTATAAAATTATGCATGGAGTGGAGAAAGTGGAGAAAGAGAAATTCTTCTCCCTCTCACATCACACTAGAACCAGGGGTCATCCCATGAAATGGATTGCCAGGAAATCTGGGACCAAAAAACAGAAGTACTTTTTCTCACAATGCATAACCAACTTGTGGAATTCTCTGCCACAAGATGTGGTGACAGTCAACAACCTGGATGGCTTGAAGAGGGGTTTGGATAACTTGATGGAAGAGAGGTCTATCAGCGGCTACTAGTCAGAGGGCTATAAGCCACCTCCAGCCTCAAAGGCAGGATGTCTCTAAGTACTAGTTGCAAGGAAGTAACAGCAGGAGGGAGGGCATGCCCTCAACTCCTGCCTGTGGCTTCCAGCGGCATCTGGTGGGCCACTGTGTGAAACAGGATGCTGGACTAGATGGGCCTTGGGCCTGATCCAGCCGGGCTATTCTTATGTTCCCATGTCTAAAATGCCAGATAGTTGAGAGAATAGAATTACTACGTTTTATTGCATGAGTCAATAAATAGTTTTCATTAAGGGGACATGAAATGACATATTATGGAAAGCTATTTCATGAAGTCGGAACAGAGGACAGCCCCACCAGGAAACCCTGCCTCCGTGCTTCAAAGGGTATATTTAATGAAGGCTCATCTTTCGATGTTTGAATTTCCATTTGATTTTTTAAAAATCTCCTTAATTATTCTAAAGACCTTCTCTGATAAAAAATTCATAAAAGTGACTGGTGTTGCCCAAGTGGAAATGGAACTGAACGGCACTATTCAAAGGTCACATTCATTAAGGAAAGTAACTCAGCAGAGGTATTTCATGTCTATTTCATGCTAACTGATATCAAAACATATTGGCTGCATTTGCATGTAACGGGGGAGAATGGAGTTTCAGGGACCTATGATTTCCTTACTGTTATGTCTGAACGCATGCAACTCCAGTCCCACTGGTAGCGCAACCTGAAGAGACTCCAATTTGAACCCTCATTTTGTAGTGAGTTTCACTGCTCCAAACCGAGGATCCATGGAGCCTTCCTGCACTGGAGGCTGCATTTGCCCAGACTGGAGTTGAGGGAGGAAGCTCCCTCCTCTCTCCTTCCCTGATTGGCTGTGCAGCCTGTCCTTCAAGCATGGAGGAAGCCTGCACAGCCAGCTCCCCCACCTCTCCGCAGTCTCACTGACTGCAGAGAAGACACTATCCAGTATGTCTGAATGCAGGCGGGAGAATGTGGGGAGGGGCATGGAACTGCAGGTCCATTGGATCTGCGGTTCTGCGTTGCATGCGAATGTGGCCACAAACACACCAGTTGATATTGGTCCCAACATGTTATTAATTGGAAAGCCACTGTCTACATAGAATTTTCATTTTAGATAGATAGATAGATAGATAGATAGATAGATAGATAGATAGATAGGGCCAAAAGAACTCTTATGCAGTGCTGTGTTTTGTTGGTTTTGTCTGCTTGCAATGTCAAGGCATAAATAATGCTAACAATTGTATTCAATGATGGGGAAGTGTCTAAAAATGATAAACTTTCAACCATACACCATACAACCTCTCTATCAGTTTGTGCGTGAACCCGGCACATTTAAATCGCAGTTTTCTTACTTTTGACATTTGAAATTGATTCCTACATGTACGTAATAGTATTACTGAAGTGTCAGACATTTGTCGTATTATCTGGCTGTATAGCAAATGAAAAAATTGAATTACTGTATATGCAAGTAAATAATTTATGTTTCAATATTTATGTGCATTTTTTTTAATTTGGGGCCCCTTCATAACATATGCTACAGGCCCTGCAGTAGCTTAATCCGGCCCTGGCTGGCTTTCTAAACAGGAAGGGGGAAAAGAAGTTTCCTTGCTTCTGGTGTGGTGGCTCTGCTTGTTAGGTGGCTGCCTGGGCTGAACTCTAGCTTGCTGCTGTCCATGACTGTGAGTGGACTGCTCAGCCTGACTGTTGACTTGTCTACCCTGCGGTCCTTATCCTGGCTTTCCACTCCCACAATCTTCAGGCTAACTTCCTAGAATGCAGCTCTGACAGTATCATACTATTTGCTGTGTGCAGCTGTGCTTAAAGGAAGATTTAAGAAGGTTCCTATGCAGAACGCCTAGGCCCATGTAATACAACAACAAACTGAACTCTGCTATAGCTTTTCTGCTATACTGCCGTTTTTATAACAACCTCCATAGTTCTTTGCTGCCATTGTAAAAAGACTACCCAGGATGTTCTGATAAGCTTTATGTAAGTTATTTTTTATCTAATATGGATGACATGTTGAGCCCTTTCTCACGTGCAGTGAGAAAGGGCTACCCGTTCTGCAGGGAGAAAACCCAAAAGCACTTCGCTCCCTGCAGACGATCCTTGCGACGTCCCTGGGCAGGTGGATCACCCACCCAGATGAGCATTGGTTCCTGCCAGCAGCTCTGAGTGTCGGGGTGCTGGGACACATTGCACTGCATCGCCCTGCCCCCCTGGAGCTCCAATAATGCATTGCATTATATCGCAGTGCATTATGGGAACCCCACCTCCCCTCCCCGAGTCTGCCAGCCATGGCTGACACACAGCATTTCCTCTTGCCTTGCTTCCACACAATCACTTCTACCCAGGTTTTCTTCCTACCTTGCTTCCAAAATTGGAAGCACACACACCTCCTAAACCTGGATAGGATGCAGTTTTTAAAAGTATGAATGACCTCAAGGCAGCATACTGCAGTTTCTCAAGCAATCATTTAACCAGGCCAAGATGGGCTTAGATTCAGTGAAGATACTGCATAACTCAAGCTGGGTCCATACTTGGAGGCTCCAGGTTTCACCACACGAGATAAAAATGTTGTCTCTTTATCTTAAAACCAGACCTGCTCTCTCGGTTGTACAGATTGATCCCAAGCCCTTCTGACAGCCCTTCGGAACCCTTCTCTTTTGTAACAACCTTGAAACCTACCGTCTCTAGCATACCGTACAGAACCTGCAACATGGTTTATAGGAACAATAACCATCTTGTCACAGGCAACAAATTCTAGTTGCAATAATTATAATTGGATCTTTAGTTATACTCCTTGAGAGGTTGAAGGACATCTCACTCCTTAGTTATCAATTAGGAAAGGGAGATAGTTGCACTGTCTGACTTCCAGACTAAATTACTCATGAGTAGTCATACCAGGGAAAGATACCAGAGGGGATTTGAACCGGCAACCTCTGGCTGGCGAAGCAAGTCATACCATGTTCCAAATCTGAACCCACCACCATGTGTTGCACTATATCCCTACTGTGCATGCATTACTTGAGTTGGCTCACCATGGTGACAAAACAAAAATTAGCAACAAAGGCAGACGTGCCTGCTCTAACTTGGGTTTTTCCTCATGTGCAAATTTTATTTGTTCTGTTTCTTGGGATTTTGTGTGTTGTGTGTGTGGGTGGGTGGGGGGGGACACTTGTGCTCAGTCCCACTTCCTTTGAATCCAGCCCTAAAGCTTCAGGGCTCTTCAGTTTGGGGTATATGCTATTGAGTGGCCTAAGGTACGTTTATTGTTTTTGGTGTGTCTGAAGCTCCAGAGTGTTCTCATAAAGCTGATGAGTTGAGAGGAGATGCCCACAAGCACATGGGAGGGCCATACTTCAAAACAACAAGAGATTAACTGTGTCAAATTTTACCTTCAGAAGCAGAACAGGTTACCTGACTGGTGAGGGCAGGAACACAGAGTTTGAGCCTCCCCCCGCCCTGTGGAGATGATTAGAAAACTTTCCTCTAAAAAACTGCAGGAAAGACTGTCTTGAAGGAGGATTCCTGCTGTTTTTGCTGAAGCCCTCTTTCTCTAATCCTAGACACTGAATTTCATTAGCTCTGTCCACTTGTTAGCTGTCTGGGCTCGTGGACAATCTGCATGGTGTAGTGGTTAGAGTGCTGGACTAGGACCAGGGAGACCAGAGTTCAAATCCCCATTCAGCTATGATACTTGCTGGGTGTGAGGCAGACTCAGGTAGTGGTCAAGAAATGGTTAAAGGGTCTGTGTTACCAAACAACCTTAATTGCAAATTGCTGAATGCACCGTAAATCTGTCCTCTGCTGGATTGCAAGCAAAGAGGCCGCTTTGGTATCTCCAGATAACAGAGGCGCTGGCTAACGACACCTTCAAGGCCAATAGCCGAGGGGAGTAGAGGTTGGAACAAGATGAAGGAGGGGAGGAATGCTCAATTATAAGCTAGAGGAATATTGCCTAATTGTAATAATAGCAATGATTATAATAATTGTAAAATGACGACTAAGTGATGCCAACCAATGAGGAATGTATCCACTGAATGTAATTAAGATGGGTATAAGAGCTGAAGCTGGAATGTGATCAGGGCTCAGCTTTTGGAGAGTTATCCCACTGAGTCTATTGCTAGCAATAAAGTCTGGTTTTTCTCAACTGTTGGTGTCAATCTTTCACTTTGAACCCGGAGGATTCTGCTACAGGTGACTCTGGGCCAGTCACTTCTCTCTCAGCCTAACCTACTCCACAGGGTTGTTGTGAGGAGAAACTCAAGTATGTAGTACACCACTCTGAGCTCCTTGGAGGAAGAGCAGGATATAAAATGTAATAATAATAATAATAATAATAATAATAATAATAATAATAATAATAAAAATAGTAAGCTCTGCCCACTTGTTAACTGTCTGGGCTCATGGACAATCTGTCCCATTGACTAACATGGGTGTAATTATGGGGTGGGGTTTTCTTTGTCCCTCTTGGGCTTTTTCCTTCAGATTTGTGTGTAATTGATGCATCTGTGGGTCGCTCCGAGTCTGCCAGTACCTCCTACGTGCCCACAGGCACTCTGGTTCTCTGTCCACAAGGATTATAACATTTCCAGCTGTTTTGGAAATAGATATAAGATCCCGATGTTGGAACTTGGAATAGAAGAAAGTGGACAATTTTTGAAAATACACATTATATATATACAGTAATGTAAGGTTCATCCCTAGAACAAATTCCCATTTCCTCATTGTAATAAAAATAATAATCATAGATTTTGATTGTTGTTCACAAGTCCTTGGTGTCTGATAGCTTTTTCAATAATGCTTTAAAGTAAATTTCCTTGTTACCTTGTATTACTCTATAGATCGTACTTAAAAAGTCCAAGTTGAACAGAATTTCATTTCGACCTGGATTGTATTCTTATATTTTTAAAGCAAGGACTCGGAAGTCATTGGCTTAGTAATTTTCTTTTTATGATGAATAGTAGTAAAAATAAAGTGCTGGTAGTTTGGAGCTGGTGTAGGTATAAACTGATCTGAATGAATATTATAAAACCAAAGTATTTATGTGTAGTTGAGGCAACAGGAGAGGGCTAGTGGGGCCTTTATGATCCCAAGAACATTACTCTCAGGGAGGGCAAAATGAAGGAAGGAGCAGACAGAAGTTCAAGGTCAGTGACTTGAAGAGGTGGAACTGCTCAGATGGCCACTTTCAAGCACCATTCCAAGCATCTTTTGAGTTGGCTGGGACATCAAATTTAACTTAACATCTTCCAATAATGTGTAATTAGAGAGAGGCTTATAGAATAGAATAGAAACCACTGTGACTTGAAATGTTTGCCCAAATATCAAGTGAGTATTGCACACAAGCCCTGCATTCTTCTCCAGAAGAGACTAAAGTAGAATGCAACTTCTCCCTCCCACTGACCTGTTCATCCATAAACAGGACATCACAGAACAGGTATCTCAGTGTTTGCCTGTTACTAGTGCAATGAAAATGGGAGGTCCATTCACATCAACTCTAGTCTGTACCAGTGTTCCCCGGTACAGAGATTCCCAGATATTGTTGACTACAACTCCCATAATTCCCAGGCAAAGGCCATTTCAGCTAGGGATGCTGGGAGTTGTAGTCAACAATATCTAGGAATCTCTATTACAGGAAACACTGGTCTGTGCACATGTACAGGTTTTGATGTAAATGAGACTTGTGAATGCATTCATTTAAAAAGTCAATATGAGAACTGTATCTCTCAAAAACACAGAACACAGATCCCCTTTACTAGACAGAGCACCTTCCTTAAAAGGCAAGACTACAACATCTGGCACTTTTTAGTTTAGAAAAAGAGCCAGCATTTAGTTTGGTTTAGAAACGAGCCAGTGTGGTGTAGTGGTTAGAGTGCTGGACTAGGACCGGGGAGACCCGAGTTCAAATCCCCATTCAGCCATGAAACTAGCTGGGTGACTCTGGGCCAGTCACTTCTCTCTCAGCCTAACCTACTTCACAGGGTTGCTGTGAGGAGAAACTTAAGTATGTAGTACACCGCTCTGGGATCCTTGGAGGAAGAGCGGAATATAAATGTTTTTTAAAAGGGCCACTAAGGGAAGCCATAATAGAAGTTTGTAAAATTATGCATGGTGTAGATAGAGTGGATAAGAAGATGTTCTTCTCAAGCTCCCACCATACTAGAATCAGGGGGCATCCCATGGAAGTGATTGCCAGGAAACTTAGGACTGACAAAAGAAAGTACTTTTTCACACAGCACATTATGAGGCTGTTCTCGTGAGCAGCCAAACCCAAGCAGCCAAGTCTGGGTTTGGCTACCCATGAGAACCACCAGGATCCATGTGCATCTCGACAGCCCTGCAGCACCCAACCATGCGCCAAAACCCAACTCTTAGCCGAGATTAAGGGCACAAACATGCCCTTAACTCAGCTGCCAGGAGCATGTGTCAGCATGAGCTGCTCACAGCTCACCCTAACACAGAGATGGGTGCCTAGAGCACCCATCCCTTGGGGGAGTCCCCCAGTACACTGTGTTCAGTGTGTGGTGCACTGTGGGATACCCAGAGGCTGGGACAACAAGTCCCGGCCTCAGAGCAATCTGCGCTGCTTCGCAATGCAAGGTGCATTGGGGATCATGTGGGTGTGTGCTTTGTGCACCCACCAGGCAAATAATGATCATCTGGGGGGTGGGGGCAGAAGGCAAGATTTGGGAAGCCTTCCCCCTGCCTTCCCACCCACCTGTTAGGTCATGCGAATGGGCCCAATTATTGTGTGGAATTCTCTGCCATGGTATGTGGTGATGGACACCAGGTTGGATATAGGGGCATGCATGGAACCATCTGGCCCAGTTTGGTTCAAGGCCAGACCGGCCTCGAACAGAACCAGGCCAGTTCGGTCTGGTCCCCATCGAGCCTCCCCCCACCCTCCGGTCCGGTCCGGCACAGGTCCGTGAACTTTTTTTTTTTTAAAAAAAATTAAAACATTAAACGTAGCTACCTGTAGTCCCTTCGGGGGGCTTGCTGTAGCTGCGGGGTGGGGGGGTGTCCACGTGGGCCCGGGCCTTGCAGAGGGCACTTTCGCATGTGTGGCAGCGGCCAAAATGGCTGCCGCCCGCTTTACAGAGGTCCGAACGAGGCAAAAATACTACCTTTACCTGTCTGCAACTGTGATGAGTGAGGCCGGCGCAGGGAGAGGGAACCCTTGTGCCCCCCCCCCCGCAGCTAAAGCAAGCCCCCAGAAGGGGCTACAGGTTGTTACTTTTATTTAAAAAAAATTAAAGAAAAAGTTCATGGACCTGTGCCAGACTGGACTGACGGTTCGGTTCTGGTTCGGACGGAACCGGGGGGGGGGGTTCGGTTCAATCACGAACCCACGAACCCCCAGACTGAACCATTGGACCGCGGTCCACTGGACCGGTTCCACACATCCCTAGTTGGATGGCTTGAAATAGGGTTAGACAAATTCAGGGAGGACAGGTTCATCAGTGACTACTAGTCTTTGATTACTGTAGGCTATACTTCCAGTTTCAGAGGCCTCTGAACACCTCTGAACACCAGTTGCAGATGAGCAACGGCAGGAGAGGGCAGGGGATGCAGGCGAGTAGATGCAGTTGCAGGTGAGCACTGGCAGGAGATGCCTTCATCTTCTGGTTGTGGGCCTCTGGTTGGACACTACATGAAGAAAGATGCTGGACTAGATTGCCCTTGGGTCTGATCCAGCAGTGCTCATATGTTATGACAGCTGTGTTAAGTGTGCAATGAATGTCTCTCATCTTAAGACTGGGTTGCTGAAAAGTTTCCTAGCAGTTTTTCTGCAGTGAGCACTGTAATGTCCTAAAAGCTATTCTTACCCTATCAGCATATAAATCATTTACATGCCGCTTCAGAGACACATGAATGTGAAAAATCTTTCACTGTTAAATGTGATGAACAATTTGTGCTTCCCATAGGAAAGAGAAGCACACGGTGGCCTAATCCTTCACTGCTCATTAGGAAAACTGGCACAAAAGTCATTTTGAAGTCTGGGGCTCTTGCACTCTGTCATCTTCATTACACAGTTTTGTTTTTTGTCATTTTCTGGTTAGACCAATACCCATAAAGACATAAACAAAATATAATATGGAGTAAGATGGCAGGAAATGCATCACAGCTAGTCAGTTTCAATTTTCACATCAAATTTTGCCCCTGTAATGAAATAGAACTTGTCAAAAAAGCAGGCAAGTTTTTTGTTTTTTGTTTTGCAAAAGCCGTGGCAGGGAGGGGGGAATAGTGGTTTTAAGTCTGTTTGGAAGGAGGCAGCTTCTCAGCCTGGGGGGGTCACGAAGCATTCAGGGACATGTATTTAGGAACATGTTTCGAGAAGATCCATGAGCTCTGATGAAAATGCTGCACATTCCTCATTAATTCCTCAATAGACAACCTGGAAACAAAGTAATATTTATTCCACCATAAATGAAATAAAAAGTGTATGCATTGTTTCAGTTCAGGCATAATCTCACAATTCCAGATGTTTCTTTTCCATATGCTGGTTGATTCTAGTGAGTTGTCAGTTGTGTGTGCCTATCCATCAAATTATTGCCTGTCTTCAAAAATTGCCATAACAGCTTCACACATGCAGCATCCAAAGAGCTTGTAGTGTTCTTGGGTTTTTCTGGAAATGTTTGTGTGCATTGTGCCTCTTCATGGGTGTTTTATACCAAGGCCTTGATTCCGTCAATGGTGATGGGTTTTTTTTTTTTTTTTTTTAGCCCAAGGTGTATGAAGTCTATGGCCTCGTCCTACACCCACCTGCTTCTTCTTCTCCTCTGGTCTGCCCGCCCGCACACCAGCTCATCTGATGATGGTGGCAAAGAAGCAGCAGTGGCAAAATTAGGGCCGGTGGTGGGAGGGAGAAGGAAGCAGCAGCAATGGCTTTGTAGTGGTGGCTGCCACCATCACCCAAAAAAATAAAATAAAAAAAATTGCAGTGTCATTAGGTGCTGCAAACAAACTAACATTCCAAGGGCCCCTATTCATTTATTGCTCCTCCTCCAAGCTCGTTATGCCACTGCACCAAGTTATATTTCACCTAGAATGCCAAAAATTCTAGGGCCAGCCCTGATTCAGATGTCACAACAGTGTTTGGCAGGCAAGGCTGTCACAGCTGCTTTGGCTTTCTTGACTGAGCTACTCTGGTGCCACAGAGTCTGGGCAACCTGGGGCCCTGAAGCTGAATGCTGGTGGGGTCCTGAGAGATCTTGGAATCTGAATTCAAAGGTCTGTGGGGAGCTTTTATTAAGTTAAACTGTTTCATCACTGCTCCTGTGGTAAGGATTTTAAACAAGATCTTGATGTCAAGCAGTTGTGTGAGTTTGAAGGTTTTTGACTGCAATACACACAAGATGCCACTTGCTTGTATGATTCCTCATTGCATCATTTAGGAGAAAACAAGCCCAGTGGATACTGTTGCGGACATAACCCAGGTCTTTAATATGGCCACATTTGCAAGTAATACGGAATAGTGGGTCGAATGGACCCATGGTTCCACTCCCCGCTTCTTTACTCGCCTGTCCAAATTTGGATGTAATGGAGAGCACCCTCTCTGCATTCAGTGGGACTGCAGAGAGGAAGAGGAACTGGCTGTGTGGGCTTCCTTCTTGACTGAAGGACAGCCCCAGGAGCCAATTGCAGCCAGAGTAAGGGAGGAACTTCCTCCCTCATCTCTGGTTGCCGAAGAGTGAGCCTTCAGTTTGGACATATTGCTGGCACCACAAAACCAGATGTACAGGCAGCAAAACACACTACAAAGCAAAGGTACAAATCAGAGTTTGGGGAGGAAACCACTGGTTTTATTTTCCGTCCAAACTGAAGTTGCCCACATTCAGACATACAGAATTTTCAATTGGAGGCCCCTTCAACTCTGGTTTCGTGTTACGTGCAAACGCAGCCCATGTGTATCCTAAATATGTTTCATATTCCATTAAATCTTCAGAATGTTCCTAAAACCATGGACACCAAAAGCTCTTCTTGCATTTTGCAGCATCCAATTCCGAGGCTCATAAAATGCTTGGAGTGCATTCATTATAGTAAAACAAATTAAAATCAACCTCAGAAGGAAAGCTCAGGGGGTTGGCTGCCAGAAATCAAGCACCTTCTAACTGGAATTACTTATTTCAAGGCTGGTAGGGACGCCTTTATTAGTATAACAAAACATAAAACCTCTTCTTTAAACAACAATGTTAAGAACAAATTAAAGAGCGAGGAAAACTACATTTTTTTAATTGGGTGGTGATGGATTTTCTCATTGCTAGCATCCTTGGGCTGAGATATTCAAGTGTTCATCCTGGCGCATACCTCCCAGATCTCAGCTGGAAGATTACCTACGTATCTTATAACTATAGAGATAGTGAGGGGAGAAAATGGAAGAATATGACAATTTCCTTAAATTGTCTTTTGGAGACATATTCTAAATATCTTCCTCTAATTGGCAGGGAAAGGCCTAACATATGTTCCTTCTCAAACAAGCTTCTTGAAATGGGAGGGGATTGTTAGAGGAGGATTTGTTAGAAAGATTTTGCCGAACTTGGCAGGTTTAGTACACAGGAATTTCCTGATAGGGATGTGGATGGAACTGTGCTGGGCGGTTCAATTCTAATTCAGACTGAAGCAAAGGGGAGTCCTAAAGGGGTTGAAAGGGTGGGCCTGTGCTGCTGTGGGGGAGCACCAGAGGGGTCTAGAGGAGCTGCCGCCACCGAGGAGCCACCACCACTGCTACATCGCCAGTGGCTTCCTCCCTGCCCTTTGAACCCCTTTAGAGTTAGGAATCCCCTACGCTTGTAATTCCTGGATTCCCCTTTACAAGCATCGCCACCTAAACTGGCCAAATGGTTCGATCCTAACCAGGCCCAGTTTGTTTCAAACTTGGTCCGATCACCTTTTTTAGCAGCTGATCTGGTTCGAACTCGAACTGGGCCAGTTCGAATTGAACCCAGTTTGATTCGAACCGGTTCTGCACACCCCTATTTCATGTAAACATTCTTTGCTTTGATTGAGATCTTCTACATGAGAGTGATAGCTAATTCTAGGGTTTTTCATATGTTCTTCCAAAAGAAAGTGGGGCAGGGGAGATTCAAAATTGGCAGGTGAATTTGAATTCTATGCCAGGAAGTGCAGAAATTATGCAGACATGTACTTGTTTGCAGATTGTGAAGAATTTCTATGCCATAGCCCAACCCTGATTTTTTGCAGTGTTTGATCTATTTGTCCTTGCAAGCAAGTAATGACAAGCAGGCAGTTTTCTGGCCTAGTGGCCAGAGAGCCTGATTCACCAAAAGCGATCCATGCACAGAAATATATCAGTCTCTCTTCTCACAACTCTCTCATAAGAACATAAGAATAGCCCTGCTGGATCAGGCCCAAGGCCCATCTAGTCCAGCATCCTGTTTTGCACAGTGGCCCACCAGATGCCACTGAGAAGCCTCCAGGCAGGAGTTGAGGGCATGCCCTCTCTCCTGCTGTGACTCCCCTGCAACTGGTCCAAACCCTTCTTAAAGCCATCCAGGTTGTTGGCTGTCACCACATCTTGTGGAAGAGAATTCCACAAGTTGATTATGCATCTGTGTGAAAAAATACTTCCGTTTGCTGGTCCCAAATTTTCTGGCAATCCATTTCATGGGATGACCCTTGGTTCTAGTGTTATGTGAGAGGGAGAAGAATTTATCTCTATCCACTTTTTCCACACCATGCATGGTTTTATAGACCTCTATCATTTCTCCACACAGTTGTCTTTTTTTATAAATGAAATAGCCCCAGGTGTTGTAGCCTTGCCTCATAAGGAAGGTGCTCTAGGTCCCTGATCATCTTGGTTGCCCTCTTCTGCACCTTTTCCAGTTCTACAATGTCCTTTTTTAGATGTGGTGACCAGAACTTGGTCAAAGCACTGACCATCTGATGGAAGTCTCCACACCCAGAAGCATGTGTAGTCAATGGCAGGGGCGGATCTACCACAGAGCAGCCACATTCTATGAACACAGGCCTCCGGTGGCTCTGTTTGGGGGCAGCCATCATATGCCTTGCTATTCACTGCCCTGGGCCTGCCCACCACATCATTTGCTGTATGAGCCCCCCATTTGCTATCTCAGATTTCCCCCCCCCCCACACCCTGCTCACCCTGCCATTAGTTCCTGGCCTCCATAGCCCAGCTGCTGAAGAGTGACATTACTTCCTGGTGCCTGTTCCTGCTGGCTAGTGATGTCGTCATATCATGTACAGGCAACAGCAGGTGGGTGTGGCTTCAGTGGTGGCTACAACCCTCCAAAATATTTGGCCATGGGCTGCTGCCAACATGGCAATGCCACTGGTCCACAGGATTGGTAGCAGGGGTTGCCAATGGATCCATCAGCAGTTGCTGATGGATCAGGGTCCTCAGACCCACCATTGATCTCCAAAACCATCCCTGTGCACCCATAGCCTGTGTATGGAAGTGGCTGAGTGGCTCTTGGAGGCTCATGGACGGCGGTCTGCTGTGGATTCCCTTAGAACCTGACAGCCATATACTAAAATCAAGGCCAAGATGTGGCATGGGAGAGCTGTGCTCGGATATCCCCATATCTTTTTAATCCATGTTTGTTAATCAGCAGTTGCAGAGGGTGGTGGTGACTTGAACTAGGGTTGTAGCCTTCCCTCCCATGCTGTTTCCCAACTTTAAATGTTTCCCCAATTGCTGCTTTTTAGCTGTGGAGGGAGAAAACAAATGTTACAATATAAGTATATTTTTGTTTGTTTTTCATCTTGTAGCAATTTGAATCATTTGTGGGGTGGGGGGTGATTTAAGTGATTAAATTATTTAAGTTACAGGAAACAACATAAAGGGATGGATATTGGGGCTGTAGTTCTGTTTGGCATGCAGAAGGTCCCAGCTTCACAAGGTCTTCTACTGAGCTAGATGGACCTGTGGTCTGATTCTGTATAATGCAGCTTCCTATGTTCCACTGGTTACAACTCTCTTCCTCCTACACACACACACCCGTTTGACAGTTTTCTCAGTCCTTCTCATTGGTGCCATTTAACCAAAGATAAATGTCTCATCTAGTTTAGTCTTCTCAGAGGAACATGGGAAGCTGCCTTATACCAAGTCAGATGATTGGTCTATATAGCTCAGTATTGTCTACACTGCCTGGCAGCAGCTTTCTGCGGTTTCAGGAAGGCATCTTTTGCAGCTCTACATGGAGGTGCCAGGAATCAAACTAGGGACCTTGTACATGCCAATAAGATGCTCTACCACTGAACTACAGCCCCATCCCCAAGACTAATCAACTTATAAAACATGGAAAGGGGGGTATTGTTGTCCCTGAAGAGTAATCTAATTTGAAATGTTTTGGCCTTTAAATGATTTCTGGTGAACCTTTCAAAGACACAAGGAGCTTTTCTGCACAGAGCTTTTACATAGCTTTTGCACACTGAAGCTTGGGGTGCGTTCATATGGGGGCAGAATTTAGCCCGAATTCAATACTGAAACAATAAGGAACTGTTCATATAGCGAGTAGAATTATTCAGGTTTTATCTTTACGATTGGAGCTTAACTTGGAGTATCTGCATTCCAAAATAGGTGCACTTTCTAAAATGTTTTCCTGGAATACTCCAACAATCTGCAGACTATGATTCTGATGTGTGGATAGACCCCATGGATAAAGCAGATCAAGATGAGATGGAGGTGTGGCTTTGCTGAGTATCTGCTGACATGATAGCATTTGGCAGAATTTTTTCCTGAGCCCTGGAGTCAACCTCAGTTCATTTCTATATTTTTCTTTAATCTTTTAAAATTCTTCCTTCCTGGAACAACTGACTCTTTAAAAAAAATCACCATGGGTCTTGCCACATGTCTCTATAGCTAGCTACAAGGTTTTTTTAAACATAGAAGTCAATGGAAAATTAGAAATAAACCATAAGTTGGAAAGGGCTGGCCATGGAGCTCTGAAACCAGGCACAGTTGTAGCACAGGATAGCAGGACTCTGTGTATTAAATTTGAAACTGATTGGTCAATTGGATGGTTATTAATAGATTGTTTAGACGGGGAGGGTGCTTCATCTTTTTTTGTTCCCCATCGATCTTGTGCAGGTCTGCCACCTGGTGTCCAGTTGCAGCCTTGTGCTAGATCAACAGAGAAATAAAAAACAAAAAGCGAAATACTTGCCCTGTGTAAAATTTTTATTAAAAACCATCCGATCAAGTGATCAGCTTCAAATTTTGTATATAGAGTCCCACTACCTTGTGCTACAACGAGCCTGGTTTCAGAGTTCCAAGTTCTCTTGTGGCAGCCTTGTACAAGACCCATGCCATTAAAACAAATATGAATCAGACTTCTATGATTTTTTAAAAATAGCAAATGTTTAAAAGCATCAGGGTCTCCACCACATATGCACACATACCCTGCTCCTTCTCTACCTGCACACTTGAATAGAAAGGAGGAGGTGGGCACCTGCCTCATCTTCAAAGACATTGGCCAAAAGGGACCAGAAGGACGGCAGGGAGAGCATACAGTATGAACTGCTTTCCAAGTAGGTTTTTGTTGTTGTTGTTTGGAAAAAACCTAAGGAACCGTAGCCAAACATCTGGAAAGGTTCAAGGAGCATGTTGAGTCCCTGCAGCAGTGGTATCTCCAATAAAGGAATGGGACAAGGTTTGCTGTGCCCTACTTTGCTCTCCCCCCAAATTCAAGTTTAACTCAGCAAACTTCTAAGATGAATTCCAGAACTAGAGTACAGTAAGTGCAGTTTGCTGAGGTGTCCACCTCTTTAAATTCATTTACTGCTCTCTCATCTCTTTACATGACCACTGAATATATATAATAATGCAAAACCAAACCAAAAAGCAATCTCAGTATGATAAACACAAAACTGCACCAAGATTATTTAGGAAGGAACTATGGAGGATTCCTAAAGCATGTTGTTTGGAACTTCAAAATATGGAAACAAATTTACATTAGGACAATTTTAGAAGTACCATATCCTAGGAAAGACAATGTACTTAAGCGCCATCCTTGAATACAGGGGGCCTTTCTGACTGATCACAAGTTCAGCAGACTCCGAACAAGCTGCCTACATACAAATTCAAATGTGCTAATGAATGCTATTTCAAATGCCTTCTCCCATCACTGAAAGCAGGCATCGTTTCCCCATACTAGCTTTCTGTGCACCTGCTAGGTAGCTCAGCCTCTGTGAGTCTTTTTTCTTGTGCAGATTATTGGTTTGGATAGGGTCAATTGTCTATAGGTTTTCAAAGACATCTACAACTGAAAGTGATTTTTTTCTACATAGGGACATTATCATATCAACATTATGATAGCGATTTTGTATGAATATGTTTATATCCCCCCGATCTAGATGCATACTGGAGTGCTAGTCTTGTGGTAGCAAGCATGACTTGTCCCCTTAGTTAAGCAGGGTCCACCCTGGTTGCATATGAATGGGAGACCATATGTGACCACTGTAAGATATTTCCCTTAGGGGATAATGGAGCTGCTCTGGGACGAGCAGAAGGTTCCAAGTTTCCTCCTTGGCATCTCCAAGATAGGGCTGAGAGAGACTCCTGCCTGCAACCTTGGAGAAGCCGCTTCCAGCCTGTGCAGACAATACTGAGCTAGATGGACTGATGGTCTAACACAGTATATGGCAGCTTCCTATGTTCCTAAACTAGTTTTGGATCAACTTTCTCCTGAATAGTGAATAGTACCAACTCTATTGGCACTACTGCTTGACTATTGCAATGCATTCTATGTGAGGCTGCCTCTGTACGTAGTTCGGAAACTTCCGTTATTGCAAAATGCAGCAGCTAGATTGATCTCTGGGGTAACATGGAGAGACCATATGATACCTGTAATTAAAACAGCTGCACTGGCTGCCGATATGTTTCCAGACAAAACACAAAGTGCTTGCTGGTTATTACCTTTAAAGCCCTGAATGGCTTCCATCTGGACTACCTTAGACAGCTCCTTCTTCTGTTTGATCCCCAACGCATTAGGGGTGTGCAATTCGGGATTTTGGGTGATTCGGCTCGGACCCGAACCGAATCACCCCTGTTCTGTTTTGTGCCTGAATCTGGGTCACCCAAATCACCCTTGATTCGGTTCGGATTCGGATTTAATCTGGGTAAAAAGGGGCCCAGGGGCAAGATTTTGGGGTGGGGTGGTATTTCCCAATGGGTAGAGTCTACCACCCCAATTTCAGGGGGATTGGGCAAAATCCTGATTTTTGGTGAATTTTTAAAGTTTTAGTGACTTTGGGGCAGTTCGGGGGCATACCATGGGATCTGGGCAAAAGTAGTGGGGTGGGGTGGTAGTGCCTAATGGGTGCAGACTACCACCCCAATTTCAGGGGGATTGGGCAAAGGGCTGATTTTTGGTAAATTTCTGAAAAATGTTGGTTTTCTGGAGAGCCCTTAAAACTTCTTTGGTCTGGCCTTGCGGTGTTTTTAAATTGCTCTTAAATGTTTGTTTTAAAAGTTTATTGGTATTTACAGTTGTATTTATATTGTGTTTCTTTAAATGGTTGATTGTTAGATTTTGATCTGTTGTGCACTGCACAGAGCCTCTGTATGGGCCAGCAAAAAAATGTAATAAACAAACAAACAAACAAACAAACTCTTGCCAAGCGAGGGTGCATCCCAATGAAATAATTCACCACACAAAATAGTTAGGAGTAAATAACATCCAGAAGCAATGTTAGAAACTTGGATAATACTTCATTTAACAGCTTCAAATTGTTGTCTTCAGTGACTCTCGAAATACTAAGTGAATTTAGGGCACAGCTCATGGAATGCCTTCAGGTTTAATATTAATATTTAGCAAGCTGCCTCCCCCATGACACTAAGCACTCTAAAGTACGAGAGTAATTTCTATAATGTTGTACAATGCAGTTGGGAAATGGTGAAGAGGCTCCTGGATTTTGCTAGATCTTTGACATTTTTTCTTAAGTATTATAATGCTTTGCTAAAATGTTTCAGAACAGCTCATGAAAGTCAGGAACCTGCTTCATTGGGTGATGCACTTTATTTCTTAGCTCCCAAGGGAAAATAATAATAATTCCATCCAATCTAGGGACTATATAGTAGGATTCCGGTGTAGAATATTTATATTCAACAAATATGTTCCACAAAGTTCTCAAAGTGGTTCTCTTCACATACAGAATGAAGAAATGGTTCCCTAACCCTAGAGGTTCACCTCTGAAAGGAAGCAGGGGAGATACCAGCAATAGTCACTGTGGCTGGATAGGAAAAGGCGATATTTACCTGCTAAATGCAGTTACAACATGGCCCTAGGGGACACAACTCAGAATCAGTGTTCCCTCTAACAAGGATCCCCAGATGTTGTTGACTATGGCTCTCAGAATCCTCGAGCAAAAGCTATTGCAGCTAGGGATTCTGGGAGTTGTAGTCAACAACATCTGGGAATCCCTGTTAGAGATTCACTGCTCAGAATGGTCAGTTTTCAGGTCTGACCAGTTTGCAGAATATTCTACAGAAAAAAATTGCTTGCATCTGCATCAACTTGGACTGCAGCTCAGTGATAGGATCAGATATGAATATTGCCTAGGTTCTTTGGATTCATTTTGGCTTGTTCACATCCCAGGCAAGATAGATTGTATCCCAGGGCTGAGACCTACTACCTGTGGATCCTTGCTCTTGCTACTTCATGAAATCTACCATGGCTGAGCTCAACATTTGGGTGTGTATTCCTCTCGTAGGAAGAGGGGTACTGTGGTCCCATTGGAGAAAGTTGTAGTGCGTTCCCATTCTTCAAAACAAAAGGTAACCTCATTGGATCAATCTGACTTTCACAACCATTGCCACACACATGGCAAAATTCACAATTGCTCAAATTCACAATTTCCGAGTAAGAATGAGTTGTGGCAAATCAATTCCAAACAGTCCTGGATGAGAATGGGCCTATGATTTATATGTTGTGTTTAACTAAATTCAAGCAGCAGCATCTTTTAGGATAACAGCTAATCTTTTAGGATTTAATCTAATCATGATTGGATACAGTGCCATAGTTAGCGGTGAAGTTGTAGTACAAATTCACCATCATTCTTACAGAATGGTGGCAGGAACTGAAAACACTATGATTTTTGTAGGCTGGTTGCCAAACCCCCTATCTGGTACATTAGAATGAGCAATAAAATAAAATAAAATGCTGCATTGTTCCATTAATTTTTGTTTAAATTTTGACTCATTTCAGTTAAGGTTCATTGTAGCCATCATTCATTTTGTAATGATGGATGTTTTATTATTGTTCCTTCTCTCCTCCTCCTCCTCCTCCTCCTCCTCCTCCTCCTTTTCTCTGTGGGGCTTACCCTACCAGACTGGTGGGTATTTCCTCCTCTTCTTTTCCCTTTAAAAAGGAACTGATGAGTTACTTTTTCAGTTTTTTAAATTTGTAGGTTTTAATTTTATGCTGTTTTTAAATTGTTAAACTGTTTTAACCTTTTATATTTGTTTTAATTGTTTTTATGTCATTGTTAACTGCCCAGAGACAAAATTTTGGGCAGTATGCAAGTTAAATAAACAAAAATAAACAATAATAATAATATCCCCAGCCTCCAGAACGTTGTGCCGCTCACCACAGCAGTGATTGTGTGTGCAGCAGCACACCGTGGCACAGGGCTACAGAAGATCAGGTGGAAAAAGGTTGGTATGCTACTGCCTCCCACCCAGCCCTCCCTACCACCAGGGATTTTGGTCATGTGAACAACCTTTAGAAAAATGTGACAACAAACTGCATGCCATCTAAGTTTTGCATTTGATTGATTGATTGATTGATTGATTAAGTGCCCTAAAGTTGGTGTTGACTCTTAGCAACCACATAGATAGATTCCCTCCAGGATGGTCTGTCTTCAGCTTGGCCTAGAAGGTCTCTCAGTGGTGCATTCATTGCTGTCGTGATCAAGCCCATCCACCTTGCTGCTGGTCGTCCTCTTCTTCTCTGTCCTTCCACTTTTCCCAGCATTATGGGCTTCTCAAGGGAACTGGGTTTTCGCATCATGTGTCTGAAGTATGAGAGTTGAAGCCTGCTCTTTTGTGCCTCGAGTTTGAGCCTGCTCTTTTGTTTGAGCCTGCTCTTTTGTGCCTCAATTCTGGATTGATTTGTTCTATGATCCATTTGTCTGTTTTCCTGGCTGTCCATGGTATCCTCAAAAGTCTTTTCCAGCACCAAAGCTCAGAAGTGTCAATACTTTTTCAATCTTGCTTCTTCAAAGTTTAGCTTTCACATCCATAGAGTGTCACAGGGAAAACCATTGTCTGAATGATTCTAATCTTTGTAGGTGTAGACACGTCACAACATCTAAATATCCTTTCCAAATTTTGCATAGGCCAGACTTAAATGGGTTAAAAGAGATGAGTAAATAAGGAGCGGGATCAATTAAAAAAAAAACCTTAAAAATTTACATACCACTTCTTAAAAAACCAAGCTTCCTTAAATCATACAAATCATGCATCATTGTCTTATTACAAATATTAGTCTTCATCAAGGCTTTGGTAGTATCCCTAGACATAGGGAAAAAGAGAAACTCTTTAAGGAAAGGATGGAGGATTCATGGGGAGCCAGGAAGCAGGTGAAGACCTTCTCCAAACTGCTTTGCTTTGCCTCAGTGGGTTTACCTGAGTTCTTTCTGCTTGTGGAGGGAATAAAATATGGGGGAAACATCTGGGAGCAAATTCATAGGATATGAAATGAAGGGGTGGGAAAGGAAGCAATGCTCTGTTCCTAAATGCCACTCTTGAAAAGGTGTAGATCGCTTCAGCTTCCTTTATGACTGCCCCACGCTGGAGAACATTATGCAGGCAGCAGAAGCCTATATTTATGGCTTAGTGACATACATTATAGAACAGCACTTCTGAAATGCAAGAAGATATATTTG